>NW_011888819.1:5176334-5192427 GCF_000151845.1 Pteropus vampyrus
TGTTGTTATTTAGGGGCCGATTGTTCCAGATTCTACAAGTCAAAGAAAGGCATGGCAGGCTACACATTGACTCTTCATCATCTGACAGAGGTGCTACTCATCGTTTTTGCTCAAATTTCATCGGCCAAACATGACATGTGGCCAGGACTATGGCCAGTGAGAGGGGAAGGGCAATTATTCCTCCTGAGATATATACAAACAAAAGTGCAACCTACACAGGCTACTGCAAGTCTACCCTTCTAGTCTCACGTTTTATTTACTCTCTATTACACTTGAAACACACAGTCCCTCCCACTAATCCCACTTTGTCTCCTAAGAGAAATCGTATTCAGCGATAACACTAAGCTCATCATCTCAGATCTTGTGATAGCCTTCTGAACAAGTCCATATGTTCTAGAAAAACAGCAGATAAAGCTGTCAAATTATTTGTTCCCTGGTTGTATTTCTCACCCTCACACACTCAGCATACACCAGTAGGAGACAAACATCATAACCGCAGTAAACATTAAAAATGAGGAAGACGGATTTTACACAGCATTCATTGGCCATGACAATTTTAAAATCTTGCTAGGCAGGTCCCCTTCTTCAACATATCACTAGAAATATTCATAGTGCCAACGAAACATTATGACTTAAGTAAATGTTTTACTAGTGCAAAAATTAATAGCTCAAAATGAAAGTTCCAACATAAGTCAAAGCAACATAATTTACCTGAATTTGGGTCTAAATTGATAAATTACATAAATGAACGTGCCTAGAAGATAGTAAATCCTCTTCTGGGACTTTCAGTACCCATCTTTTCAGAGAAGTTACTTTAGTCAGGCTATTTTTAAAAATCTTGTTACTTGATACTTTGATTTTCAACCTTGGCTATCGCCACGCTTTGCCTAAATGGATTTTTTGTTTCCTTCCCTGCTCTGTGGGTCCCCAGAGGCTTGCCTTTCTTTTCTCTGACAGAGACCTCTCCCTAGTGGGAACTCGAAGCTGTTTTCATCTTTGTTCTTTTGTAGTAGATCCATAGATGTGCTGTTCATGCACATTGTTGCTTAACTTGAAGATTTTTATCATTCATCTCACACCCTTCCAGCGCACTTCTCTGTGGCCTTTTTTTTTTTTTTCTCCCCATCTAAAATCATTTTCTTTTACTGTCCTGTACCTAAGTTACTGCTCAATTCCTTTGGCACAATTGCTTTTGGAAATGGAGAACCCATTGTGGTCATTTGAAACATGGATTTGAAATATGTGTCAATGTCTCGTTTCTTTTCTCTTATTCTACAAATTCAAGTAGACTCTTCCAGAAGAAATGAGATGTAAAGAGGAGAAAGCAAAGCACTCGTTGCCATTTTTAACACCTTCATATTTACTTTAATTATTCATTTAAGTATATGTATTTGAAAGGCTTATGATTTAAAAGCAGCAGCTGATGATCGTCTCATTTACTTACAAGTCCATCTCCACTTCTCTTTGCTTTTTTCCTCTCACATTCTCATTAGCAAAGAAAAGTTTTCAAGAAAATTAAAAGCAACTTCTTAAGGAGATGTTAAAGGTACATGTTACAGGGTTGAGGCAATAGATGTGGATTATTTTCCCAGTCAGAGTAATATGGAGAGGTCAATATTTTAGAAGTCTCAGATTCATTCAGCCTAAGTAAGCAATCCATTGAGACTTGACCACATTTTGCATATGAATATTCTCCCTTTAGCTTCTGTCTTGTGCTTTAAAAGCCCAAGTTACATGAAAATGGAGGGTTATGAAGCTATCTCTATTAAATAGGAAGTATAAAGGTTTTTTTTTATTGCTCTTTAGGCACAGATTATTAATGCTGTAATAACACTAAAGGGTATTAAATGCAAATTTGCAAAGCTCGAAAGAGTTTTATTAAGATAAGCAACATTTTATTGAGTCAATTCAGTAGCTATTTTAATGAAAATCTGGCTAAATGAATCTCTATGGAAGCCACCACAGATGTTGTATCATGTATTTTGGGGAACAAGCAAGTAAATTTGGCAGGGTAGTGAGAGAGAAATCTGTAAGGGAGAGAAAAGGTTGGAAGAGGTGAAGTATAAAGCTATAATCGAGATTTTAGAAAGATTTTCTCCATTTCATTTACTGAAATTGCAATTGGGTATTATACAAACCGATGACCTGTCTTTTAATACTAAATGACACCTCCTTTTCTAAGTAAATGAATGATATTTCTTATCTTTTCTCATGAAAAAATGTGTGTGTGTGCATGCATGTGTGTGTTTAAAGATTGGAGTGCTGTTACCTAATTGAGAACTATTAGATCCCAGCTGATTTCTAAGGTTTCTTCATCTTTGATTTTGTTATTTTAAAATCTCTTTATATTTTATACTTTTTGTCTCATAATCTTGCATAAAAGTGTTAGATTTATTCATAGTTGTATATTATTGCATATGCTGGATTATTTTTAAATTTTTATTTATAACTCTTTATTGCTAGTTTATACAAGTTCGTTTTGCATATGAATCACTTTTCCAGCCAAATGATTTTGTATACTTAAGATTTCTGATAATATGCTTGACAGGTATTTAAACACTTTTTCTATTTTGTAAGAATAACATTTTTATTACTTTTTTTTTCTAGGGCTGTTTTGAAATTATTGTAATAGGCTTCTTTGTTTCACTTCTATTGTTTTTGTTTTTTTTTTAAATGTTTTTTCATTTTACCAGTAAGTGAGTTTATAAAGTAAATAAAAGTACCTTTTATTAATTCAAGGAAGTTTCCTTAATTTCTGGTTTGCTAAGTTTTTATCATCATCATGTTCGATAATCAATTATATGTTTTTTCTGCATCCATTGAGATAAAAATAAAATTTGCCCTTCTTTCTAAGTTTGTATTTAAATCGATTCATTATCCAGTGTTGAATATGTCCTGTGTTCTCATAATAAGTCTAACCTGGCCATAATCTATTTCTCTTTAAACATATTGCTGAATTCATTTACTAATATTTACCTAAGGTTTCTGATAAAAATAGTCTCTGATTTTTCTTTTTTGTCAAGTTCTTATCATGTTTTAATTCCAGGAAGATGGTGGTTTCATAAAACTAGTTATGGAGTAGTTCCATTTTTATAGTCTTGAAAAAAATTTTACAAAGACAACCTTTTAAAATTGTGTTTTTTTCAGTAGAAATCACCTATAAAGCTAACTTTACCTAATATTTTCTTGCTGAGAAGCATTTTGTTGCATATTAAACTTTTAAGGTTTTCTATTCGTTATTTTTTCATTTTGGCAGATTTTATTTTTATAATAATTTGTACATGTCTATTTTTTCATAATTTGTCATAGTTACATTATTGTTAATAATAGCATTTTATTATTTTAATACTTTATTTAATATGATTGTCTGTATTTTATTTAATCTTATTTAATATTAGTTTATGTTTTATATATATTAAGACTGAGGTATCTGTCACAAGTTTCTCATTTTTATTATTGAGAATGGTTATTTGATGCACTTCGGCATGATATCTCATTTATACTAATCTTTTAAAAGCCTCAAAATTTGGCTTTATTTCCTCTTTTGTGTGCTTAATTTCTATTTTATTAACTTTCACCCAAATCTTTACTTTTTCATTTTATATAATTTCTTAATTTCCTATATTTGTTTTTTTCTCTGCCTTTTTAAGATAGCTGTTAACTCATAATTCTCAAATTTTCTCCCTTTTTAAATATTGTATATTATTATATATTTTCTTCTAAACATGATGTTAGTTATATCCCACAATTTATGCTATGTATTATAATTCAGTTCAAACCACTTTCTAACAATAATTGTAATTTTTTCTTTGCTATATGGGTTACTTAAAAGTATATATTGCTTATTCCCCAATATATATACACACACATATAAATTAATTTCTATGCATACAAATACCTTTCTGTTTAGTTTTTTGTTTGTTACTAAATCTAAATTAAGTATACTGTGGTAGAGGACTTTATATGATATACATTCTTTGAAATTTACAATTTCCTGTGTGCCCTCAAATAGAGTCAATTTTTGTAAACGTTTCACATTTTCTTGAAACCAATATGTACCCTACATTTGAGAATAAAAAAAAGATAATAAAGTTTTATGACTCCAAACACAACAATTTTCCAAAATTCTCTGGGTAGGTATAGAAAATGAGATAAAAAAAATCTAAGCAAAGAGCATATTATGATATCTCATCTCTGTATGGGAGTTGTTAAAATAATGATAAAAAGTCATTTTTCATAGTATAGGTAAGAGTATTAAGTTACATTAAATTCCTAGGCATATATTGCCAAACTCTCACAGTGGCTAGCCAACTTATGTTACTATTAACAAGGAATGGGAATGTCTACTGCCATGTTCCACTTCCCTATGCACCTCTTCCTGTTAACAACACAACGCCTTATCAAACTGTTTCTGATGTTCCCCACATAAGAGGTGAAATAATAATACCTCCTTATAGATTCCATTTGAAACATATGTGAGAAACTTTACATGTTAAAAGCCATCTGTATTTTTTTTACTATGAAGTATCTATTCATAGACTTTGTCTTTATTCCATTAAGCCTTTTGTTATTGATAGAGATGTTCTTTATGTGTTAAATATACTGTAACTCTTTTTGTGATGTTACTTGTAAAGCTTTGTAAAAATTCATTATTGGCCCTTTATCTTTCTGATATTTTCTGCCAGGATAATTGTGTGTGTGTGTGTTTGTGTGTTTAATGGAGTCTTTTCTTTGCAACTTTTTATTTCGCTTTACATTTTAGAAGTGTTCTACACTCTGATATAATAATAATAATTTTCCATGCTGTCTTTTTGTATTTTAAAGATTTTTTTCTGAATTTGAATCATTTGTCCATCTGAAATTATTATGGTACTAAATTGAAATATGAAATTTTTGTCAAATGACTTTTCATGTATTTGAAATGAGTGGGCTACCATCATTTTCACCAGTGGTTCTCTACGATTCCATCTTTTAAAGCATCAATACATATCTACGATATTTCTCTTTATAATCACCAAAATCTATGCTCAAAAAGACCAATACATCAATTTAAATTTTACTTTGAATTCAATGATATGACTTCCCTTTTCTCAGAAAATTTGGATTTAGAAGTGTTTTTTACTATTTTTATTTAATACTTGCCTAGCCATCTAATTAATGCAACTTTATACATTAGCTATCTGCTAAGACAGAGTTTGGCTGAGGTTAACCAATCATTCTTGTTTCTTCAAATTATAATTATGGCTACTTATACTTAACAAAAGCCTAGTCCTGAATTTGAAGCAATAAGGAAAGCTAATAAAGGAATGTATGCCGTTCATTTGGGTCAAGTGGAGACAATGGAAAATAGCTAAGTTTTTGATCTGGGTTAAAATTCTAGCTCTGCCACTTAATAGTTATGTGAATTTGGAAATCTTTCTTAATCTTTCTGAGTCCTTATTTTTACAATTGAAAATTGATATGATAATAATAGAAACTTCATAGAATCCTCTGGGAATTAAAGTTAACATATACAGTATAGAAAGGTTTTTATCACATTATGATAAAGTATATATGTCCATTGCGAAAAATAAGTCAAACATTTTTAAAGTATATTATGTTAAAAGCAAAAAGTTTATATTTCATTATAATGGTTAAATTAATGGTTGGTGTTTATCTTTCAAATTTTCCTAGTTTTACCTGTTTACAAGTGTATGTGTGCATATATATAACAGTTTGTAAAAGTGAGGTCATTGTCACATATTCGTATACAGCTTACTAATTTTATTAAACAACACACACACACATGTTGCTGCCTCCACATAAATGTAGCCGTCTTTGTATTATTAGTTGCAAGATCACATTTGTCTTTCATTCTGATAACAGGCCTTTATTTCTGCTAGATGACACAGCATTTCATGAGGGTATAGGCTGAAAATGGAGTGACTTCTACATCTTTCTGAGGATTCTTGTTCTTTATATACATTTCAAATACATTTCTGAAAGCCCAGCAGAGAAATATTAAGGCAGAGGTTTCCTAATCTCTCTTATTTTAAGAAGTATGGTGAAGTGAAAGCCTGAAGTTTAGAGTCAGACTAGGACTCAGCCCTTTCATTGATGACTGTGTGACTTTGGATGAATTTTCTTAAAAGTAAAATGAGGATAATAATGCATACCCAAATCAAGTGTTTTTGACAATAGTTTTAGAACAATATAATTACTTACTAAACATTAATTATATATGTTTCTTATGTCAACCCATTATACCTAGAAAGCTTACATGTAAAACTGAAACAATAGATTCATATTAAGGAGTCATTTTTAGCTTACTGTAAATTGTTGCTTAGTTTTTATATGTGTTATTACAATTGTGTGCACATTGTTGTTCAAAATTCATACTTTAGGAAGTTTAGAAGGGAAGAGTTGAGGTTAATTTTTCCTTTTTATTTTGTATTTTTAACCTGGGTAGGCTCATTTGAAAGGCATGCTTTGCTGAGATGATGGATGGATTTGTGGGTGAATTTATATTCACGAGTTTCATATTAGGTCATAGACCCAAAAAGATGTGTTATAAGTTTGAGTCTAAATCCAAGAGACTATTACTTTTTTCTATTGATATTTGTCATGATAGTGATATAAGCACTGAAGATGGAAACATAGTTTTTGTTGCTGTTAAAGTAAATTCAGAGAAATCTGATTATAGCTGATGCAATTTTGATGTTTGGAGTGGGGGATTTTCTGATAGCAAAATCTAATATATGTAGCTCTCAAAATGGAAAGCTTCTCTCAGGAGGATGACCTGCATCCGGAAATTTCTTTTTTGATGTGGTGAGGGTGACACTAACTTTAAAACTTATTTTTTTCCTGGAAGTGTTTTAATTAGAGATGACTCAGATTTTGTACTTTGCCTTAACTGGGAGTAGGAATTGAGGAAGGAGGCACCCTTTTCCTGTATCCCACTACCTTTAGTCTGGATTAATGTCATCAACACTTTTAGGCACTGCTTCAGTTTCTATTTGTTAATGATTAATATGTAATGAGCACTATAATAAAGCACCTTGACACTTCATTTATTGATACTCCACATAGTAAAATAAGTATTATCTTCTCATTTTACAAACAAGAATACCTGAGACTTATAAATAACTTACCCCAAGCCACTCAGTATAAAGATGGTGAAGCTGACAAGGTATATCTAATTCTAGAGTTCTTTTTTTTTTTCATTACTATGTTAGAAGGCCAAATTGCAGTAGTCATCATGTGTTATGTATATTTTGTCATCTATGGAACTTGATAATTCGCTCCTTTGTAGTTTGCATCTTAGTGTCTCTAGAACCCCAAGCTGGCGTCTAAATGTTTACTGAATTCAATTTCAATAGCTAGAAACATCTAAGCTCTACTTGATAAAGAATGAGGATTTATATTTTAGATTTTGACTTCTCAAGGAAAAGGGGCCACTGAAAGAGAAGCTGTTTTTTTCAAAAATCCTACACTAATGTCTTTCTCTGGAGTGCTGGACTCTAATCCTTCACTCATCTTGGACATCTCGTAAAGGGAAGAATAGTCATGAGAATGGAGAGGAAATAACTCTGTGTTTCTGTTAAATTTTATGTAAAATTAAGTCTTTTGCTAATGTAAAATCTGGTCAATTTTGTGCAGAATTCATCAAACTTACTACAACTCGACTACTGAAAATTTGGTTCAGATTTTTATTTTCCTTCCCTTTGAAGTGTGCCGTGAAAACCACCTGCCATGACAGGTATAACTGGATAAAGAAGCAGCTCATAAAATTGAATAATCATAAGCCTGGATATGTGATGTATAGTTTCAAAGAAGTTTCTCACTTTCTTCACTTGATATGAACAGCTACATATTTTATCGGTGTTTCAGATTTATCCTGAGGAAATGCCATTTAGCTCTCTCCTATACTCTCCTTCATTACCCATGGACATTGCGGTAGAACTATATAATCTTTTCCACAGAGTTATTGTGAGAAACTTTTATGCGCTGCTGCCTTTGGAACCATATGTTCTTGGTACACTTATCTTTATCATTTAAGAGGCAGAAAAAGCTTACGATAAAATTTTAAATAGATATACAGCACATTTTACATAATCTCCCACCTCGCCCTTTTTAGGACTTATTTCTATAACTGATTCTTTCTCCAAATCACCACACAGCTATTTCCAATTTTCTGAATTCTCCTTAAATTTTAAATCCTTTCTTCTCCCACTTTGTTCTTACCAGTTGAGTTCATCTACTGCTTAGAAAAAAATAGGAATAAAATAGAAATCGTGAGAAGACATTTCCTTTAGTGTCTTGTCCCCAAAATTACAAATTTATATGGACACTTACTTGATCTCTCTTCCTTATTTCCTATTAGAAAGAACTATTTTCTCCTTGAGCTTCAGAAAGTTTATTTTTCTGTCTGTGCTCTTTATTCTTTGCTTTCCACATTTTCAGAGGCAAAAAAAATTAATTATTTCCTTCATGTGTACTTAACATATCACTTTGCACAAGTGTTTTTTCTTCCATTAAGTTGTATAGTTATATACATCTTTGTCTTCTAACAAATTAAATTAAAAATTAAAGAACAACTGAAAAAATTCTTTCCTGGACATGGAGAATCCTTATGGCTAGCAGTCTTTCCTCTTGCAGACACAGCTAGAATTCTCAAATTGAGAGTCCATTCTCACTGTTTCTACTTCCTCATTTCCCAGTCATCAGAAATCAGTAAAATGTGGTTTCCATAATTTAAAATATGTTTAGTTCATACATGAATTCTAAAGGAAATAAGAAAATATGTAAGTAAAATCACAAAGTTAAAAAGCATTAAGAATTAATCAATATAAAAGGACTGGCCACAAAGTCAGCAGACAATAAAGAAATGTTTCTTGAAAACTTGTAGAACAACTGAGAAAAAGAAGGCTTTAAGAAATTTTTACAAATAAATCTCAGGAGAGTAAAAGAAAATAGTTGGTAAATGAACTAGAAAACATATGACTACATGGAGCAAAAGAGATTCAGTATTAAAAGAAGAGAAATAAAAGTAAGGCAAAATCTGGACAGGAAATAAAAATTGAGTCACTGCTAGTTTTACAAAATCACAAGCAGATTATGGAATTATTCATTATCCTTTCACCAATTAAATTTTAAAAATTATTAAATGTGCTTATAGGCTAAAGTGTTTTGGATTACTGACAAGATTGAATATTATTTCAGTAGATAGAAATGGGATGAACAAAAAAGTACAAATGGTGCATAAATTAGGAAGTAACAGATCAGGAGAGATTTGAGAATCCACAGATAATGTGGGAGTTGTAACAACAGGTCATAGACACAGAATGCTGCCTTATAGGTCATTCTGTGGAGGCAATTTTAAAAGTGATATTTAGCTTCATTCTTTTCGAAATTTTTAGTCATTAAACTTTCAACAATTTTCCAAAGGGTGCTCAGAGACCACCCTGTGCCTCTAGAGGTCATAAATTTTGGCATCCAGGTTAAGTCACATTGAAGGGGCCGATTCATTCTTTCAAGATTGACAGAGTAGCTTTGTGTGCCAGACCTGGTGTTGGATCTGGGAGTACATTGGTGAAAAAATTCTCCATAGAACTTTCAGACTAGTAGCAGAGATACATATTACTCAAAGAGTTACAGAAACACATAAAAATATAGCTGTGGTAAGTTCTACAAAGGAAAAGTAAATGGTACAGGTATAAAGATCAACTAACAACAGAACAGGAGAATCTAAATTCTTCTGGGAACAGGTGTCAGAAGGCTTTCTTGCAGATGAGATATTTGAACTGAATTCAGAAAGTTAAGTATAAATTAATTAGGGTATCAGTCAGAGTCCAATGAGGAAAAAGAAACTACACAGTAATTTAAATAAGAGAAGTGAATATGAAGAACTATTAACTATCACAAGGGATTGGAGTAATGACGGGTTGGCTAAGAGGAAGTTAAAAGAACTCTAAAAACAAAACATAGGAATATATGGTATAATGTGCCCTTAAGATAGAGCATCCCAGAGATCCTCACCTCTCTACCAGCACTGAAAGCCAACTGTTGCTAGAGAGTGCACAACTCTAGCTGGATGGCAGAGAAGCAGCTGAGGGGCCACACTGAGGGAAATTGGCAGAAACCTGCCCTCGAGAGTGCCAAGGGAAGCTGTTCATGGAACATGTCTCTCTGGAGGCACTTCTCTATAAAAACATCTGTGTGGGCTGCTTTTGTCCCTGAGTTGCTGCCTTCTGTGCACTGCAGGAAGTGTGTGCTAGAGAAGTTGCATGTGCTACAGGACCTGGCACCAGAAAAGTCACTCCCACTGCAGGAGCTGGACACTGGGGATGCCCTGTGTACTGCAGGAGGCTACTAAGAAGAGTATCTCAGACCAGGAAAGAAAGCTCTTTCTGCAAAATCTCATCACCATCCTATACTGATAAAGCTTAACATTGTGCCGGCTAGCTAAAAAAATATATTTAGTGAGCCCAGCTCCATTACCAGAATAGGCAAGGAAGAGTACGTTAGGACCTGAGAGAGACAGTGAATTGATAACTGGCCAGGGAAATGATTATACAGAGGCTCTGAGCAGGTCAACTAGATACACTGGAGGAAATCATTCATGGCTTAGTACATGTCATTTTCCTCTTTAATTGAAATTTGCATATAATTCTTTCTTCCGTGCCTTGTAGAGGGAGCTGGCATACTTAAGTGCAAGTGCATTAGTCACATATATTTTAAAGAATATTTATAATAAGCATAAGATTGGTGCAAGTATTTCCCCATAGTCCTTGAACAAAGAGTGCAGTGTTGATATAGCTGCCGCTGAAAGTCTCCAGAGCGCCCTCAGCATGTCAAAAGGCCAAAAATGCCATTGCAGTCAAAGGCTGATGAATACTTTCATGGACCTGGACTTTGTACCTGGCATTGTGGTTTAATCAGTACTTTTCAGTGATCGCCACTGGCAATTAATTAGGACAAGAAGCAATTAATTAGGACAAGGAGGATCCTTTCCTTCAGTTTATATTCCAGAAAGTAAATTTGAATATTCTCTTCAACATAAAAGGGAGAATTTATCCCAAAATATTGGCTTGCAATAGCTTTAGTTAAGTCAAAAATTTAGTCATTGATGTGTTAAGTCATATTTAAAAGGGGCATTTTGCCCCTCTGATATGTTCAGACAATGTCATTTGTCAGTTCCTGGAACAGTGAAGACTATGATTAGTATTCAAAAACATTGTCAGTATGCAAGCTTATTCTTAATGACTCTTTTTAAATATATCTGATTAGCAAGAGGATAATGAATCTGAACAGCTTTTTAAAAAAATTTTTCCTGAAGTATCTCTTCACATACACGCACTGATAGTGATGAAGTAATTTCGTTAAAATTAAGGATGAGCCTGTAAATCATTAATTTTTTTAATGCTGTATTCAGTGCAACTCTTCTTAATCATAGAATTTTTTCCTAAACCTTGTTATTTTCTGGTTTTCACATTAGCTGAGAGAGTGATGCCAAAAGACCAAAATAAACACCATTTTCCATAAATTTCTGGTGCATAGAGTTTTGAATAGCATACAGAAAAAAAACTTTCAATGGGTTTTATGTTATAGATTTGCCAAATATGAAGATACTGATCCTTACCTGTTGGATCTTTTAGAAGATGGAAAAGGGGCAGAAATTTTCTGTACTTCAGTAACGATATTTAATGCTGACTACTTTGTTTAGAGCAGTAGCTTAGGATGCCAGTTTAATTTACTTAAAGTTGCTCTATTCTTTTCTTGCCTTGATGAAGCATTCCTCATAACTAAGAAAATAGAGAACTATTTTTAAGGATGGTAGAAAACTACTTTCTGAAAATCCAATTTTATCTAGATTATGTCAATTTTTTTATTTAAATAGTAGATTGTACTAACTGTTTTCTGTTAAAATTTAAGATAAATTACCCTGTGAGTGTTTTTATTTGCTTGTTTGTCTTATCAACTAAGTCAAATGTGTTTTTTTTTTTTAATGAGGACACTCCATTAAGAGCATATTCATGAGCAGCTTTTCTATATCAGTGTATATTGTGCAGTGTAGTGTGCAAATAACATCATTAATTCATTCATTAAATATATATTCAGCACATGCTAACTTTGTCGGATTCTGAATTCACAACAGAAACCCAAACATGCAACATCATAAACATCATAAAGCCTCTAGTACAATGGACAATTTGTATTGCCTAGTTTTTAGTAGAAATGTGGAGAAGATAAATGCAAGATAAAAGATATTAGAAAAGAATCCTGAGGATATAATTATGATTAGGTTTTTGGCTAAGTTAAGTGGTTGAAACCTGAGAACCAAGAATAATGCATTACAGAATTTCATAATGCAAATACTATATATTTATGAAATATTTGAAAGGTAACACATGACAGAGTCAGGACATAAAAAGTATTTTGACAAGCCAGAGAGATGAGCTTAAGTTTATATGATGTAATTTAGCTGGATTTAATTGCAAAGTTCTCACATCAAAAACAAGAAAACAAATATGCATTTAAACAAAGAACTATACAAATACAAAAAAAAGAGGAGCAGTATTGGTTAAAAAAATCTTGACAGTTTATTGACAGTAAATTCAACACCAGGCAACCGTGAGCCATGTTAATAATGGGAGTCATCATAAGTCATACTGTGGAGAAAAGTAATCTTGATCTTGGTTACACTGATAGATAGGCACGTAGAAGGAAGAATGCGATAGGAACACAGAACGAGGAAAATGATGCACTTTTGCCTGTCATTTGGTTAAGTCTAAGTTTGTTCAGTCTGAAGCATCAGACTTTTAGGAAAGATATTGACAACGTGGAAGACATTCAGAGCTGAGGAGATGAAACTGTGAAGGGAACTGACAACATGACAGCAGAAGCCTCCTTAAGGAATTGTGGATATTGAGTCTGTAGAAGAGGAGGCTCAAGGGGAATTTGAGAGCTTCTCTTAAATAGACCAAGAGTTTTAATGTGCAAGAGGCATTTGATTTGATCCTTGTGGCCCCACAGTTTTAAACTGGAATGAAAAAGTGGGAACTCCAGGAAGCATAATTTTTGCTAAATGTAAAGAGGAATTTTGTAGAACTCACAGATAAAGATACTTCAGACTTCCTCTGGACAGATGAGACCTCAGGCTATGCTATTTTTTGCATCATCGAAAGTGTTCAGGCTCAGACTGGACAAGCACTCATATGGTTGTTAGATGATAAGTTCGACGTCACATGCAAACTAGACTAGATGCCCCTAAAGATCTCTTATCCCTTACCACTCTGAGAGACTATGAAAAGTACATTTTTATTCTTCTGGTCATTGGACATGGGCATTTACTCATTTAGCTATGTTTCTCTAAGAGTGGTCTGATTTTTTTTTCTCTTTAGACATTAAAATCTTTTTATGTAGTAAAGTTACCTAAGAAAAACTTTCCTTTCCATCTATCATCTATCTATCATCTATCCAAATCTCTCTCTATATATTTTATCTCATGAAAAATTAATGACTTTTAAATATGGCTATTTAGATATCAAAATTTTCGTTTTTAGCAATATTAGCAAAAAAGGACATATCGAAGTAATTTTAATAATGCAAAAATCTTTTATTTCCATAGAACTTAGTGAGTTTGTAGTGAAATCTTAGTGACTGACTCTGTTTGGATTTTAGACCTCAAAACTCCCAAGCTTCCACTATGACAGAAAGACCCTTGTAGGGGCCTGAACCAGCCATGGGATATGTCATTGTTGCTGTCGCTTCTTTTGCCACCGCACAGTGCCGCCACATGTGTTCCTCCTGCATTTTCAGGCACTGTGGCCCAGAGACCACAGAGACAGGCTGAACCACCAGTGGCTTTCCACTGACCCCTGATGTGCCTCCAAGGATCCTGGACATTTTTCTCAGATATATGGCATAGTTTGTATCTTCTTTCCACAGCAACCCTCTTGCACGTAGTCAAGTCCAAGGTCCTCACTATTCCCAGCAAACTCACCTTTCCTCCAGCATACATGTCTCAAAAAATCCCCATCATCACGTTTGGCAACAGACTCTTCCATTAGCCTCAATCCTTTTTACCTATGAACCCAGTCACCTTAACTTACATTAGTGGGCTTAAAAAATTAATTAATCTTTATTAATTCTTTGGAGGTGGAGATGAGGGTCAGGGGTTAATACATACCACTGGTTTTAGGAAAACAATACTGAATCCTTTATTCCCGGTGTGTTGATAAAGGCGATCTCTTTGATGTAACCAGTCAAACCCCACTAAAGTCTCGTCTAGACTAAGACTCCACCTTGTCCTTTTTGAACAAACACTAACATAGTTTCCAATATTTCAAGACTACATCCCTGGGATAATCCTGGCTCCCCTTAAAGTGCCTGCCTGAGAAAATTCAAGGCTACCCAATCATTTCCTGTTTGTTCCAACCAACACATGAATATAGGGCCCCTATTTCCCAGACTCCAAAATGGTAGAAGCATAAGTGATAAGCACCAGCAAAACCAAATGGGTTTCATGTGAATCAACTGCAACTTCCCAACTCTGTAAATTTTCACTTCCTTGACTCTGCACAAGTCCTGGACACTCGCTGTTCCCATTTCCTCATTGTCCCTTTGCAACACCCAGTCATCTCTTTACAAATCAAAGTTGAGTTCAGTTCACGTTGAATCCTCTTCTCTATTGTAATAGTATATTACTGATTAAAGTCTGTCCTTACCACTTTAGCTAGTGTCCAGCTTTGTTTATCTCTGACAGTGTATGAGGAATGGATGTGATCACAATCTTATTTTCTTAACTCATCCTGGTAAACACTAATCTCATTTATGAATACTGGGATTACTATATTCCAATACATTCTTTCCAGAATGGCATGGCCAAAATCAGAGTTAATCATTGTTGAAATGCAAAACTTCCTGTAGGAAGTTTAAATTGAAGAGAGTGTCTCTCTTCTTGTACTTTCTCTCCTTTTTCTTCTCTCTGCCTTTCTCTCTTCCTAACCCCTTCCCCTCTCTTAAAGTGTTTTAAAGGTGTTTAGTCTTTTGCTTTAGGAGATGAGTAAATGTACCATATGGAGGTTGCTTTTAAACTGAGATGAAATGTGCATTGTGAGCCTGTTTATTTTACAACCTAGACACTATACTATCCTTTGTGTTTATGTGTTTCTAATTTTCAATATCCCAGTCTTCAGCAGCGTTTTGTAAAAATAATTCATTTTCATATTATGTTTGCTACAAGATTTAAAGGAAAGAATTCTGCATCCAGTGCTAAAAAGAGAGCGGTGATATTCCTCCCACTGATTGCACTGAATTTCTTAAGTGTGTATTAAAAATATAAAAGATTCCTCTAGTTGAATCTTCTTTAAATATGTTAGTTGGTTAATACATTTAATGCAATTAATATAACAAGAGCAAATAGGGGCTTCTTTATGAGAAAAATTAGAATCAGTAATGCCAAAAATAGAAAGTAAGATAATCATAGCTCCAGGTACAAACATAGAACAGGAAATTCTGCTTCTGTAATTTTTAAAAATATATTTTTTAAATTTTCAATTATAGTTGACACATAGTCATATTAGTTTCAGTTGTACAACATAGAGATGAGACATTTATAAAGCTTATATAAAAAGGATCTCTCTGATAAATCTAGTACCCATCTGATATTGTACATAGTTATTATAATATTATTGACTATATTCTCTATGCTGTACTTTACATTCTTATGACTATTTTGTAACTATCAATTTGCATTTCTTAATCCCTTCCTCTTTTCCACCCAGTCTCCTTATCTCATTCTCATCTGGCTACCAGGAGTTTATGCCATGAGTCTATTTCTGTTTGTTCGTTTATTTTGTTTTTTAGATTCAACATATGTCAGATCATATGGTATTTGTCTTTCTCTGTCTGACTTATTTTCCTTAACATTATACCCTTTAGGTCTATTCATGTTTATTCAGGTGTCAAGATTCCATTCTTTTTTTATGGCTGAGTAATATTTCATTGTATATATGTATCACTTCTTTATCTTACCGCTTATTGACAGACACTTAGGTTGCTTCCACATATAGGCTATTGTAAATCATGCTACAATGAACGTATGTGCATA
>NW_011888819.1:5193902-5255505 GCF_000151845.1 Pteropus vampyrus
CATTTACTGATTTATACAATTATATCTACCTTATATATTAACTTAAATTATCATATTTATTTACCATTGCATGTTAAAAGATCGAGTCCCTATTAATAAATCTGTATTGCTATTTTACATATAGATGGTGATTTTCTTGCAAAAGAGACATAAATATGATTAATAAAAGCCCAATTTGCCTATTGTTTCAGTCAATGACAAATAAGTTATGATTCTCTAATGAATTTTCTTTTTCTATATGCCTTTTCTCTATCATGGCATATAATATGAGATTAAAATTTTGCCAATGGATCAGAAGTCATTTTGTATCAATTATTTTAGAAATTGGAAAATTTAAGAGATTTAGGAAAATCATACTGGTTATCTCAATGTACCAAGAATATCTGCATTGGAATTTAGTATAAAAGATACATAAAAGTAAAATGTCACCTTATTCCTATTTATTATTATTTCTGAGGTATAAGTCTACAGAGAATTTGAGTGAACAAGTCAGGCGTTTTATGTTTATTTGGAAAATATGACTAATTCTTATTAAAATTACTGTCCTATTTATTTCTTTTCTTTCAAATAACACAATTACATTTATCAATATTAACTGCTAAAGCTTGAGATCATATAATAACCAATTCTTGTTTCCCGTTCTCTTTTGTGAAATGCTATCTGTGTCTTCTTCTAGTTAATTTACTTGTGAAGAATAATTTTCCTGAAATTTAGTTAGTAAGATTTCCGTATTGTTTTAAGACAATTTTAATGGACAAATTTATCATTTGTAAGAATAACATGGTCTTCACCTATTAGTTATCTATAATTTTTTATATTACTTATAGGTAAAGTTTGACCTTAATAGATCAAATAAAGAGAGTTCCTGGTTTTGATTTCATTATATGAAATTTTATTATTCACTTTTTATTCCATGGTAAAAATAGAAATGATTTTCTGAAATTATTTTCTAGAAATACACTCATTTAAATATATATAGAACTGTATGTATATTAATCTGTGTTTACAAATTTCACAGATAAATACAAACACACACCCACATTTATATGTGATAGGCAGAATAATCCTCCCCCAAAGAAGTTCAAATCCTAATCCCCAGACTCTGTGTATATGTTACATCACATGGCAAAAAGATTTTTTTACAAATGTGCCCAAGGGTATGGACCTTGAGATGGAAAAGTCATACTGGATTATCTAGGTGGGCTCAATGTATTCACGTGAGACTTTAAAAGTGGAAGAGAAAGAAGAAACATCAGAGAGATACAATAGAAGAAGAGACAAGAAACATTCAAAAGTGTGAGAGAGATTTGACCCTCACTGTTGGCCTTGAAGATAGAGAAAGGGAACCATAAACTAAAGAATATGGGTGGCCCCTGTAAGCCAGCAAGAAAACGGGGGCCTCCACCCACAATGAACTGAAATCTGTCCACAACACATACGAACAAGAAATCAAATTCTCACTTACAGCCCACAGAAAGGAACACAGCTTGCCTACACCTTTATGCTTTGGGATTTCTGATCTACAAAGATAGATAACAGGCATGGTAACTTTGTGGAAATAGAAAATAAATGTAGCGTTGCAGTTGAAGATCTGTACTTCAAGAGTGATTTATGTCATAGTCTATTATTTTCAATAAAATGCCACTGAATTTGTTTTCCAAAAATGAATTCTATAAAACTTTGGTTCAGAAGTAAATTTTGAATAATGTTATAGCAATGATGTATGCTCTTAGAATTATTAATATGTCTAGGTATCAATTTAGTATCTGGTTGACTTTTTGTGATTGTAACACATTACTATGTCACCTTTAGGCAAAAATTGGTGATTGTTTCAGTGTCAACATTAGCTAAATCTAAGGGGAAAATTATACCTTCTAAGAGAAATAACAAACATTTATAGAATAAGTCAAATATACATGAATAATGAATTACTTACTTTTGGGATAATCATGTTTATCTCCCTTCCACACCTGCCCAAATCATCCATATCATGTTCTACAACAGATTCCTCAAACAATAGAGATGATGAAATCCTAAAATCATAGCATTTCTAAACATAATTATAAAATTAATGTCAGACTGTCTTGTAAGTATGCTTTGCTTCTGAAGGCTTTTCTACAAGAGTAAGGCAGGTGAAGAAAATGTATGATGAAGAAGAAATGAAGCACAGAGGCACAAACTTCATTACAATGTGTGACAATCTTCCAAATATCCTCAAAGTTATGGTGTTGTGGATAAACTGAGAGCTTTTTTTCTACTTGATAAAAGAATGGATTATAAAATCATTACCACAAGGCAGATTAAGGTGACACAACGTAGCTAAAAGGAACATTTTGTGTTGGTTAGTAAGTAGATATCTTTCAGTCATTTTCTCTTTTTCTTGTAATTTATAAGTAATGCTAGTTTGTTGAGGAAAACTTGAAATATTTAGATAAGAAAAAGAGATAAAAGATATAACTTCCATTAAAAAATATATATCTATTTTTAGCATGCAATTTATAACTTTCTGGACTTTTTAAAAATTTGTATACATAATTGTAATTATGTACATAATTAGAGAGACTATTTTTACTATAATGAAATCATGTTTTGCATATTATAAGTTAACTGTTTTGTCTTTTTCCCATTAGGTTATACAATCGATGCTATCTTTCTTTCTGAATTGGATTAAAATTAAAAATTTCTTCCAAGATTTAATTAATATACTTTTGTGATTTCTTAGTGTGCATCATTTTATATTAGAAAAAGCTTTATTTAAGGAGTCTAATATTAATTCTCATCATATGCTAATATGTAAAGAAAAATAAGCAACTAGGTACTATAGTTGTATAGGGCTCAGTGACACATATACACGCAATTTCTCATCAAAATCTAAACAGAATTATCCAAAAGAATATTAATTTGATTTTGCTGCTAAGTTATTTTTTAAATCAATTTAGTATATAATTTAAATTTTTATTTATGGGAAATGACTATAGTAGTTCAATTCTCATTTCTGTACTTCCATTTCGCTCATAGTTTCGCATACTGAAAAAGCTTTGTGTAATTCTCTAATTTGAAAATACTGTTTTGTGTACTAAGTCTTCTTTAACTAATGTGTAAATCACTCAGTACTTTTCAGTATGACCTCTGAAATCATACATTCATATCTCACAGAAATACCTCACTACATATAAAACAATTTTTGGAAAAATAAATCCTTTCCATCTGGGTGATCGCTGAGCCCAAAACTTCTCAAAAATGCACCTGACTTGGATTTTATGTTACTTTAAATTATACTCCACGGCTTCAACATAGATGTGATCATGAAAAACATAAGTAGGGGGCCTCAGGTTTTTGCCAAATGGTTTTGCCAAACTTTGATGAAATGTGCGTATGTGTGTTTGTTTTGAATTCCAAACACAATTTCTTTACTTACCAGGATGTTGTTCTAGAAATGTATTATGAAGCAATTTGAAAAATAAGTAGATTGTCCTTTGGCCATATAGATCAAAAACGAGCATTTTGTTTTACTACTAAAATAACTAAGAAAAAATGTAATGCAGAAGTTAATTCTCTTTGTTTTTTCAACTCCTGAAGTGTATCTTTCATAAAAGAAACAGAAAATAAAGCACAAAAAGGCAAAGTCTTTTGTCATCATTCATCAAGAAAAAAATTTAAATTATCAGGAACATTTTCAAATATTTTAATGTTGCTGAGAAGATAACAGTGAATTCTTCATTTGAAGATACAGAACATTATATGTGAGCAACCTACTAAAATAATAATGTAGTAAGGAGATGTTTCATCTGTATTAATCTAATTTCAGTGTTACAATTAGTAGAATTAAAAGTTAAAGAAATAAGAAACTGAAGGGGGTGATAGTACAAATAAAAAGCTTGATTAAATTATATATTTTACGTTTAAGTGAACCAGATCTAAATGATAATCATTTATGGAAAAAAAAAAAAGTTTTGCATGAGAGCAGATGGAAACAAATTGTTTATTCTCTTGAAATACCACAATTGGAAACTAGAAACCAAGAGGGAAAAATGAGTTCATGCTAGGAGGCAGACAGAAAATCAGCTCTTAATATACCTAGAAATCTAAATTTTCACATGGATTCAGGTGAAAAACTCTGTTAATTCTAAGAATATAATGTTCCTTTAAGATAATTTTTGGACCCATTTTTAAGAGATATCCTTTCTTCGGATGAGCTGTGACTGTGCTAACACTTCCAGGCTGTTTCTGAGCACACTACAGTCCTCCAACAGGCCATTTATTACCATAGCTTTTGTTATTTTTTGCTTGATAAGACTCAGGAATATGTGCATGTTGTTAGATTTTAGAACCTTACCTTTGATGGAATTAGTGATGAAATAATCTATGAAACCATCCTGAGTTTCATTTGGCCACACTGGTTAGATTAGATGGGTCAGAGTTTCCCTCTAGTGCTGAACTCACAATTCAAATAAAATATATGAACCACACTCTATCACTTTTATTCATCTACCTTTCTCAGACTATAATTGCTAAGTATACAAGCAAAAAAAATAGGATGTTATGCAGCACTTCACCCAGTAAATTTGGGAAATAACAGACAGAAACCTCTCTCCCACAATTAAATATTTAGCAATAGAGTTTGCAATAAATTTATAGACACATATGCTGAATGTCTAAGGGAAATTAATATTATCATTGTAGCATTTATGCTACAGCTATGCCTGAAAGATATATAGAAAGTCAATGTTAGGAAATTCTCCTGAAACAAATGTTAATTCTATTTTTGTTGTAAATCTTTGTAATTATAGTTGTGTGGGATCCTCATTATCATTTGGTCATGTTAAATAGTCATTATGATGTTATAAAAACTTGAAACGACTGAAACAGTTGCAGTAACTTAAAAGGAAATCTATACACACAGGACTGCATTTTACCCAGTAGAAAAAATCTTTTAATAGTTAATTTTGTGCGAAGCACAAATCTGGCAAAAAATTTAAAAAAAGAGGCTTGAATTATTTAAGCTAATTTTTCTAATAGGAAAATAATAACATGCAACAAAAACGGATTCCACTGCAGAACTTCCCTTTGTCTGGATGGTAAACAGTCAACACCTGGCTTCTGTGTAAGATCATTGCTCCCACAATAAATGTCATGACTTCCATTTCAAAATCCCTTTTCATCTATCTCTTTCTCTAGCCTCGAAATAATAAATCACCTAATATTGTAGTCAAAATAAATCCCTTATCTATGTGATGATGATTGGCCCAAACATGCCAAGAAACATCGTAGACCTGTTGCTCTCCACTTCATTCTTTCTGTGGGACTACAAAAATTGAGATGTTCTGAAATAGAGAATTAGCAACTTTTACTTTGTGTTCACATCTAAGACATATGGACACCAATCCTGCTGCCGCAACAGAAACTCATCTTCTACAGTTGCTACGGCAATATTGCTTTAACTACAAGACTGCCAGATCTTGGGATTTATAACTAGGCTTGCTTATTACTAATGAGTGTTGAGAAAATTCACTTAATCATTCAAGTATATTTCATTTGTTTATTTTCCAAATAAAAGTCGATATACAAATATCCACCTTTTCCATTTTATAAAATCGTTTGGAGGGTCAATGAAATGATCTAAGTGCTAAGATTTGGATACAATTCTACTAAAGCTGATGGAACTTGATATGTACGAACCTGGATGGGTAAGTCTGTGTATCATTTTGAAATGTCCATAGCCATGTCCCCCTAATCCTGAGGAGAATCAGTCACATAGACCTCATTTAAAACATCCTCTCATTCTACATTACACAGTGTTCATCATAAGGAAGGGGAGGCTTCTGATTTATTCAGGCCCAAGGATATAATTTATTTGAAATACCTCCAGCCCTTTCCATCACATAAGAAATAGGAAAAAATAAAATTATTCCTTATTTATCATGAAATGGAAGTTTTTCCTCCTACGTCTATGTTTTTTCCCTCTATATTTAGCCCTTAACCACACATTCAAACATATTGTTTCTAAACACCAGAGTAGTAGCCAAGAATTTAAATAACATATACATAGCTACAGACTTTAAAAAAAAAAAGAGGGGCTTTATATTTTAGAACAATTTTAGATTTACAGAAAAATTAAGAAGACAATATAAAATTCTCATATTTTCTCCCTATCCCTCTCCCCACACAGTTTTTCCTATTACATCTTATATTAGTATGCTGTCGTTGCTAAAATTAATGAACCAATATTAATATCCTGTTATTCAATAAAGTCCATAGTTTATTGAGATTTACTAAGTTTATATACTGTCATTTTTTCATGTTTCAGGGTGACATTTACTTGTCATATTTACTTAGGCTCTTCTTCACTGACAGTTTTTCAACCTTTCCTCGTTTCCGTTGACCTTGAGGTTTTGAGCAGCACTGGTTAGGAATATTATAGGAGGCTCCTCCATTGGAATTTTCCAATATTATTCTCATGATTAGACTGAGATTATAGAAGAAGAAGACCATAGAATTGAAGTGCCATTTTCAATCACTATCAACACTATTGTTACTGTTGATCTTGATCCCCAAATTGAAGTAATGGTTACTCTCCGCCCCGCGCCGCCCCCTCCCTCCTTTCCATACTGTCCACTTTGGATGAAAGCCACAATGTATAACTTAAAAAGGGAAAGGCATACTGTTCTTTCCTGATAGCAGAGAATCTATACATTATTTAGACTTCTACTGCATGGGACAATTATCTTTTCTTTTTTCCCTCTTCTCTCGTATTCATTTAGTTAATTATGTATTCCTATCAATACAAATCGATGTTTATTTTATGCTTTGCATTATAATCCAATACCACCTCATTTATTTTATTGCTTAAATTGTGTTAGTTCTGACCATGGAGAGGTCTCTCAGATGGCTCTGGTACTCTCCCTCCCACATACATTAACATGAGGTTTTGTTTTGTTTTGTTTTGTTTCTTAAGTACTTCTTTACTTTCAGGCATAGCAAGATACTTGAGGCTCACCTTGTAAATTTTCTGTCCTAGGCCTAATATCAGCCATTTTTCCAAAGAGCACTGGTTCTTTCTCTTTTTTTTTTTTTTTTTTTTTTGGATAATAGTGTCAAAAACAATGTTCTGGGCACTAGTTCTGCTCAGTATTAATGGGGTGTCATTTATTTTAGGCACTTTTAGCTGACAATAAAATGAAATATTTGTGTGTATAACAACCCATGTATGTTTACATAAACGTACATGTTTTTATATGTAACCATGTGTATCAATATTAAACTAAATATGAGTTTTTACTAATGTCTAAAACTCTAATTCATTACCCATAGATTATTCACCTCATTGCTTTCCTGTAAAATCCTACTTCAATTGTGAAAAACCTGGCTTTCATCTACTACTCACTGTCTTAATTATTCAATTCCTATAATATGCATAGCAACATCGTAATTGTAAACTCTACTCCTAGGGGAAGTATAGAATGCTTATTTGTAGTTAATTTTGCCATTAGTCTTATAGATTCCACTTATCTGCAGGATTACTTAGGTCAGCATCTTTTCCTCCACTTTCTGATGTGAGATTATTTCATGTGTTTGTAATAAAGCTAGATTCTCTTATCACAGTCTGCATTCTTTCCTTGGATCTTGCTGTGTCATGAGTGATTTTCAAATTTGCATACATCAAGGTTCACTGTGTATGCTATAAATTCTATGTATTTGAAAAATGCATGTGTCTATATCCATTGTTGCAGTATCTTGCAGAATAGTTTCAGCAACCTCCCCCGCAAAATACAGAATCCCCCATTTCACATATTTAACTCTTCTTGCTCCTACTGAGTCTCTGGTAACCATTGATTCTTCCACTGTCTCTATAGCTTTGCCTTTTTCTAAATGTCATGCAACTGGAATCATGCAGCATACAGCCTTTTGAGACTAGCATCATTTATTAGCAATATGTATTTAAGGTTCCATCATGTCTTTTCATAAAGTAATAGCTCATTTTTATTTTGCTGAAAATATTCTTTTATATAAATGTGTGCACGTATGTGTATGTGGGTCAGTTTGTTTATTATTCACATATGCAAGTACATCTTAGTTGGTTCTAGTTTTGATGATTATAAACAAGCTTATTATTAATGTGTATAATCATAAGTTTTCAAATCAGTTGGGTAAATACCTACAGGCACCATTAATGGATCATATGGTGAGACTTTTTAATTTTGTAGGAAATTTCCAAATTGTTATGAAAAATGGCTGAACCATTTTGCATTCCAAAGAAGAATGCATTCCCGTTGCTCCGCATTTTCACCAGCATTTGATACAGTCAGGCTTTTTTTTTTTTTTTCCAGATTTTATCCATAATAATGGATATGTAGTGGTATCTCATTGTTTAATTTGCAACTTCCCGATGACAAATAATATTGAAGATCTTTTCATATGCTTACTTAATATCTGTATGTCTTATTTGATGGGATGTCTGTTCATATCTTTTGCTCTGTCTTAAATTGGGATTTTTATTTTCTTATTGCTGAATATTGAGAACTTTTATAATTTCTGATACAAGTCCTTTATCAGATACATATTCTGCAAATGGTTTCTTTAAGTCTGTGGTTATCTTATATTTCTCAGATAGCGTTTTTTACAGAGCAGACATTTTTAATTTAAACAGAATTCAATTTGTCAGTTTTTTTTCATGTGTTGTGCTTTTGGATTTTGTATATAAAAACTCATCATAAAACATAAGGTCATATAAATTTCCTCCTATATTATCTTTTAGAAAATATACAATTTTGTATTTTACATGCTGCCAGACAATAGCTGACCTTAAAGGATATTAAATCCGAGTTATTCTTATTCAACAGGGGACTCTTCTACCAGGCTTTCTTTGCCCTGACATTTCCCATATGCTTAGCTGACACATTTCTGGAGCTGTATTATAGTCCAACGCACCTTCTACTTACTTAATCTTACTTTTTATCCTCCTCCTTTCATGTGTCTTCCTCAAGTTTTGCTTTCTAGATCTTAAGGCTCTCTTCGACTGCTCTTGTTTTCTCTTCTCGTTCTCCTTCTTGCAGTTCTAATCCATTTTGGCATCCGACGAGGACCCAAACAACTTTAATGTTAATGTGGGTAAAACAGCTTTAACTACATTTCTTTGGTTTATACTTAAGTTACTTGGATGAAAGGTTACCGTGGAAGAAGATATATATTATTACGCTGGCTCTATTTTCTTGAATTTTCCTCAATAATCTAGTGACCATAGGCTATAATTTTTCAACAAACTAAAAAAAAAAAGACATTTGCTTTATAATTTATTTTTTGCTAGAATTTCCAGAAGGCATATTTGTATATGCAATGTTCAGGTCACATTGCAATGACAAGAACTGTGCTACAATAGTCATTGTGAGAACGTTGAAAGAAATGCTTATGTCCAAGCATGTAATTTCCTTATGTCCAAGCATGTAATAGAAAATCAATATTACTTGTTTGGATAAAAATTATATAAATTATTCTTGTGTAATGCTGTATAAAAAATGACAATAATCAACTAGATGGACAGATCTTTTTCTGCCAAACTAGAGGATGTTTTTCCTCCAGGTTCATCCTCTTTGATTTTAAGATAAACTGTGTATAAAAAAATGGCTATTCTGTAATGAGTAGTTTCAATTAAAAACAAAACATAGATCATATTAATAGAATAAAAATCAAAATTATACAATCAATATACATAAAAAGCTAATAATTATATGAAAAAAATGCTCAACACCATTAATCTTTAGAGAAATGCAAATTAAAAATATAATGAGTTACACTTTATATCCACTAAGATAGCTATTTTTTTTTAAGGAACAGCAACAAATGTTGAGAGAGGAGAAAGTAGAACCCCATTTATAGTTGGTGAAATTGTAGAATTATGTACTCACTTTGGAAAACAATTTGTGAGTTCCTCAAAAAAGAAACATAAAATTAGTATGTGCCCCAGCAATTCTTCTCCTAGGAATATCTAAGAGGGATAGATAGACAAAATGTGACCTATCTGTACAATGAAATATTATTCATTGTAGAAAATAAATGAAATAACAGATAAAGACAAATACCATATGATTTCACCTAAACAGTATCTAAAAAACCAAATGAACAAACAAAACAAAACAGAAACAGACTAGAGGAAACAAACTGGTAGTTTACAGAAGAAGGAGGGATTGGAATTGTTACATAGAAGCCAAAGCTATAACATTAGATTCTGGGAAAAGAAAGAGTTTTTAATGCTGAGCCGATGGGCCAGAGACGGAGGCACTGCTCAGATCCGTCTCTCCCATCTGGGATCTGGACAAGTTTTAAGGGTTAAGGAGAAAGGGTGGCGTGTATTAGCTCTAGTGCGGTGAGTTTGGATTGGAAGGTTTGGGAACTTGGTGAGTTATGTTATAGGGTCAAAAGGCAAGAGAAAGCACAAAGGGATTCCAATCTGTCAGGGTTTGATTGGTCAGCTCTCTGTCTGTCCATATCCGGTCTAGGCATAAGATCTTCCTTATGGAAGGCTCTCTCACGTTGTAAAGGGCTCTAGCAGCCACACTTTTGTTATCTGAGTTTTGAAGACTGAAGAGTCTAGGTTTCAGGACAGGGGTGGGATATGCATGTGCTGTGTCTGTAAAATAACTTAAGGATTGTATTAATCATTAATCTGTTCTACAGGAGCAGAACCAGTATGATATTTCAGAGGGTAGGTAAAATAGGTGAAGAGGATTAACAGATACAAACTTCCAGTTATAAAATAAATAAATAAGTTATGGAGATGTAATGTATAGCATAGGGAATATAGTCGATAATATTGTAATAACTTTGTATGGTGACACAACGTAACTAGATTTATCATGGGCATCATTTCATAATATATATACATATAGAATCACTGTGATGTTCACCTAAAACTTATAAGATAATGTATGTCATTCATGTCAGTAAAAATAAATTAAATTAAATTTAAAAAGAAACGAAGTGTTGATACATGCTAGAATAAATGAGCCTTGAAAACATTATTCTTTTCATTTGAAATATTCAAAATAGGCAAAATTGAAGACAGAAAGTAGGTTAGTGTTTGTCAGGGCCTAGAGGGAGAGAGAATAGTGGGCATCTTTCTGAATTGATGGAAATAATATAAAATTAGATAGTGATATTGCCTGTACAACTGTGAATGTACTAAAATACCATAGAACCATATATTTAAAAACTGTAAATTTTATATGTGAAAAGATTTGAATAAGCATTTCATCAACAAATATTATACGAGTAACCAATAAAAGATACTCAACACCATCAACCTTGAGGTCTGCCCCTGGAATGTAATGTCAGGGACAGACCTTGGCAGGACATTGAATGAGAGCCCTCCTCATTGGTTACTCTCTCTAGAAACTGCACCCTAAGTTCAAGATCATCTCTAACTTTTTGCCCAGAGAGTCAGGGCCAGTCTCATTACATATATGTTAATGAATCTGTACAACAATAATAAAAATCATATTGCCTAAATTACAGTGGTACCTTATAGTTTACTGGAAGCTGATTTCTGTTAATAAAATGTCATGTACTTGTTTTATTTTTGTAAAACCTTAATTGAGATACCTGAGACACAGATGTGTGAGAGAGGAGGGTGTTCTGATACAAAGTGCTCTATTTGGTTAAATTTAAAATATTGTTTACTTTAGATATCATTGAATATGTACATTTAAAACAGTCTATTTTGAAATTATGTTTCTAAGGAGGAGATTGCAAAATTCTTAAGTGTAAAATGACCCTATGCTAAAAAATAACTAAAAAAAAATTAATCAAAGTTAACAGGTCCTTACAGATGCAGATGCTATTAAAAAAACACACACACACGCACACAGATAATTAACTTTTTCATTAGTTTACACAATTGAAATCATCTTGTATTTGCAATTTTGGGGAGAGTTTGAAAGGAATAAATAATGTTCGACACTACACATTTTCTAGGCTGTTATAATACTCACAGGAAAAGTGAAAATTCCAGTTCATTTTCTAGCAATTTTATCCACTGCGACAGCCCTGATGCTGTCTAGAATGGCTCGTTGAGAGAAAGCTCCATGTTTCTGATGTACATTATTTTAAATTCCCTGAAGAGCTCCAAGAAACATGCTGTGCTTCCTGCAGAGCCCTGGTTAAAAGTTGCTGGGCAGACACATGATGCAGTGGGATTGTACAATGCACCGTCTCCTCCTCCCCTCCCCACACTGGCCTATGCTGATGGTGCCCCTGGATTTGAGCAGTGCTTGGGCTGCTTCATCATCAGACATTTCTCCCCTGATGACCTTGCACCTGCTGTAATGAGTGCATGTGAACTTCAGAGTGAGGAAGGCCTGTTATGGATTAAGCCAAACTCCGGCCTTAATTTCTTTCCTCCCAAGTGTCCCTGGTTTTCACCCTTGTCTTCCAGCCATTTGTCCTTGGAAGAAGTTGGAGGTGCTCTGTGGGTTCTTTCTGCTCTGCACCATGGGCTCTTTCTTCTCTGGTCTGTACAAACAGAGTAGACCCAGGTAGGAACATGAATAACAGCCTGCCCCACTGTGTCTCTTCCTTAGAAACTGCACTCCAAAGACAAACTCATTTCTGATCTTCATGGAGAATGAAAGGTGAAAGAGGCCAGTCTCACTGACACCAAGAACTTCTGCAGGTAAAGACCAATACCTAGGTCACCTGTGCTTTAGCCAGACAGGTGGCCAAGCTGACACCTGAGCTCCCTACCTTGCTATCTCTGCTACTTCAGCCACCCCTGCTGCTGGCCATGCATAGCTCTGCTGTCTCCTAAAAGTATATATTTTTCTTCTCTAGGATGAGCACAGAGTTTCAGCAAATCTGCTAGCTACTCTGTCACTGCCTGAGGAAGGAAGCCGGTCCAGTGGTACTAAGCAACATCTCTTAGTCATAGGGTCACAGAATCTCTTTTCTATGGTTTACATGCCTCCTTCAGTAGACTGCACCTCAGGTGGTGACTGAGGACATATTTTTATTATTGGTTTTAATACTTTTTCTAGGATTCAGACATCCAAGACTTCTCTTAAGGAGGCTGCCTTAGAGCTATCATGTCACCATAAATGAATGTTCCTTGCTGGGTTGTATAGGCCCACCAGAGTCTAAAACATTGTCATCTGGTCACGTCCACATATACAGACATCTTGTATCTTCCAAACAACACCACCTTACCCTTCCATCTCCATTTTGTTAAGGGACGTAGATGCTGCTAAGGCTCTATTCCGAAGTGAGACTTTATTAGCCCTATTTTCTCGCATATTTTTCTCTGCTCCAGGAATACTGTGTGTGTGTAAATGTCTAGGAAGTATGTACATATATATTACATACTCTCTACATCTCATAGTCTGTACTCACCCTTTCTTCTCTCTTCCTCCTATCTCCTTTCTTCCTTCTCTTTGCCCCTTTTTCCTTCTTTTTCTTTCTATATTCTCCTTTGACTTCTCTTTCTCTCCCCATCACCTCTATCTACATATATTTGTAAACATCCAGAGTATACATTTCTTCTCCATAAACAAGACAAATATATGTTGATATTAATTAATATTGATGAATATCTCTTCAGAATGGGAAGTCTGTGAATACATAGTGGAAATAATGTATACATTTAATAAACATGAAGAAGACAAAGACACATGGTTATCTAATATCATGAAATAAATTTTAATAACAATTAGGGTTACAGTAAGTTTTATAAAAAAAGGATGAAAATATTATTTTAAGGAGATCATTTTCTAAGAGTAAATCTAAGATTTACTGTTTCTTTGAGCTCTTTTAAAAATGGGGTGGTCCACTGGGGGCTAGAACTGGTAGATTTTATACTCTGCATTTCCTCTTCATTCCTCAAACAAAGGAGAGAATTCCAGTTTTCAGATCATAAAAATCTGGTGTCATATGTAACCTATAAATTCTCTCTTTTTTTTTTCTTTTTAACTCCAAGGAATTCATTTAAGGAAAACATAGCTTGCTTTTTTTTGAAATGTTACTAAGGACTCAAAGAAGCTAAAATAATCAACTCTAACAGACTTGCGGTGATAATCAGGTTTTACTCTTCCTGTGAGCAGGTTGGTTCTACTAAGCTTCAACAGTTTGGTAGTGTGACAGGTTTTGGAGAAACAAAATCTATAATGACAAGTGGAATAATAAATAAACAAAAGTGAGTAATTATAATAATTTTATAAAAGTAGAAATTAAAAAGGAAAAAATTAAAAATATTGATTAAACATGACTTCTAAAACAAAATATCACTTAGTGACTTTCTTGAATATTTCAGAATGCAATTATTCATATCATTCAAAGTTAATGTTTTAATTGTTCTGTTGGTCATGCATAATTAATTTTGTAGAAAAATAAAAAAGACTAAATTTTAATAAAAATATTTACGTGAAATATATGTAGAGTCATTTTTTTCAGTTTACTTTTCTTTATATTTTATGTTACTAGGCTTCATTTAAAAAAATAACATACTATTCACAGGAGCTGCAATCCATTAGACTAATGGATTGGAATTATAGATTACTTTATGAATTATTTTCTGGGTGGCAAAATCAAATGCCACCTATAGTGAAAAGTCTTGATATAATTAAATATGAAAAAATACAATGTGTTCAGGAAGATTTTAATACAAACAATTAGGTTATTTGACTAATCCGCCAGAAAGCAATATGATGTTTAGGTCAAAATAGAAGTTACTGTGTTTTTGTCTGGTCGTTGTTATTTTTAGAAGAGTAATTTTATAGTCATCACCCCACAGTGTTAGATGTAAAATAAGCTAATTGATAAATTATCCCCTTATCCTATCAAACACTATGCATATGCTGTGTGCTCATGTATTTTATTATTACTCAAAATAGTACCTTGTGCAATTGCTTTTATTCATCCATTTAGAAACAACAGTTACAACATCACCAACGAAATATGGAATGCCGGCTCTGTACCTAGTATTGAAAAGGTACTTTGCTCGTAGACATGACCAGACCTTGCAAATAACATTTTAAAAAATACTCTTATGTTTACATTGCCATAACCAACAACCTCTTGTTCGCATTCTCAGAATCTCCTAGCTGGTTTATCACATGACATTAGCACATGGTTTGGGGGGTTTCCTGATTAGGATCACATCCACAAACGACAGCTCCAGAAGTCTGGGCTTTGATAGTCTCGAGTTCAGTTTTGAAACAAGGGGAAAAGTGAGAAAGGAAAGGTTCAGTTTTCCTTCCAGGGACTATCAATATTGGCAGAGGGAGCATCTATCTGTACAGTGAGGTGAGCCACTTGGTTACAGGTGGAATCAGCAAGAATACCGTTAGAGGTGAGCTTGTGTACAAACTCTCAAGAGGAAAGAAATAGTCATAGTTGCCACTACTTCAGAGGAGAGTTGAGGCACCTTGACTCACTTCCTCAAACCTACAGAGATGACATAGCTCCAAAAGTTCATTTGTGGCTGATATTAGCTATTAGATCCATGTCTTTCCCTCTAAATAGTCAACTTTCCTTTATGCAATTTAATTATTCTTCAACAAATAGCTTACTATCCTATAAACAAATGTAAACCATTGTTATGGATTGAAGATTGTATCTTCACAAAATTCATATGTTTAAGCCCTAACCTTCAATGTGATGATAGTATTAAAAAGTGGGACCTTTGGGTGATTAAATTTACATGAGGTTATGAGCGTGAACCCCAATGATAGAATTAATGTTTTTGTATAAGTAGAGACCAGAGCTCTCAACATCTTTTGCCATATGAGGATACAGGGAGAAGACGGTCACCTATAGCCAGGAAGAGGGCTCTCATTAGAAAATGAATCTGCTGGCACCTTGATCTTGGACTTCCCAGGCTCCAGAACTGTGAGAAATAAATGTTTGTTGTTTAAGTCACCCAGTGTATGGATTTTATTATAGTAGCCTGAGCAGACTAAGATAATCATTTATATTTAGGTACTAAAACAAATATTGAAAAATGCTTAGCTACTTAACGGTTAATGCTCAGGCATAATATTAACACGATCAAACTTTGAAGATAAGAAATGATCGTATTCTAGAATATAAATTCTAGAAAGGGTCAGGGAAATAAGAAAAGATTTCTAATAAATTAAACATAAAGGTCACTAGAAAATTATGATTAACATTTAAAATGGTAATAATAAAAGGATAACAGCTTTTACATATGAACATTTTCTTATCTAAATGTCTTAAAAAAAGAAAAAAGATAAATCATACTACGGCATGATTGTGGAAAGGGAAAAAAAAAGAAATGAATCACACTATGGTCTGATCTTTCTAAGAGAAAACCGGTCATTTAGAAATTTAAATTACCTCTACCATGTCACAAGGACACTACTCTTTTTGTCTCTTTATTCTCTCTCATTTCTCTCTCTCTCTCTTGCATACACACACACACACACACACACACACACACTCACACACACTCATGCACACAATCCATTCATTTACTTTTATTTAGTCTAATAACATTTCATGTTCTCTGACCATGTGCTCATAATTTAATTTGGAAGACAAAATATCTATCGATTCATTCGTTCAACAGACATTACAGTAGCAATTATATATACATATACTAGGTAAATAAAAAAATAATTGAGATAGTAAAATATGGCATAAAACCAAGGAGAATAGAATTATAGATAGAGTAACCTGAGATCAGCATTACTGAGACTTAAATGTAAATAGAACTTAGGTTTACATAGGGATAGAAAAAAAGGGAAGCAAATTCATCTAGTGTGTTAGGGTGAAAGTGGTTACACATCTAGAAAGGAGAAGTAAAATTGACAATAAAAAGCAGGGAAGAGTCTGGAAAAAATATGGATGTAGTGGAAGCAGGTCATTAGTTGTGTATTAATTCATTGAATTTACTCAGGAGAAAGACGTTTTCTATGAACTTATATTCAAGAAAAAATGCATATGTGCATCGTTTCATACAATTTCAAATATTTAACAGAACTTCTCATTCTATGAAATCAGCTTAAGAAAATCTCATCATGCAAGATATAACTTGGTATTCTCCATAAGGTATTTGGGAAGCCCATATTGAGAAAGGGACATTTCAGCAGAGACTTGAATGAAAGGAGGAAGAAGAAAGGAAGTCTGGCAGAGCATTCCAGGAGAAAAGAATGGTAAATAATTAGATTCAAAAGGGGGAGTTGAGCTTGGAACTTCTAAAACAGAGAGTGACAGGAACAGTTGTTTATAAAACTATTATCCATACTTAGCAAACTTTATATATAATCAATATTAATCTTCCCCCCTTAATAAAAAAAATACTTATAAAACATTTATTCTGGTCATCTTTGCTCTGATATACTGTCATTTTCCAGTAACTTTTACTTAATTCCAAAAATTAACCATTAATATTATTATGAAGATATTGTCATTATAATGATGATGATACAATGATATTTTTATTTTTACATTGACTCAGTCTTTTATATTTTCCTACAGGTTTATTTTTTCCCATTCGTTCTTATTTATTATAGTTCTTACATCTTGAAACTTCCTTCTGAAATATTTTTCATTATTCCTGAATTTCCTGTAGCAAAGTTGTATTGGATACACCTTAACTTCTTGAAGTATTTAATACTAAAGTAGCATTATTCAAAGGCTATTCACTATTCAATTTTCCTTCTTACTCTGAAACATCTCCCATCTATTTATACCTCCTCTTTCTTTAATAACATCTTGTCTGAGTCTCAGAACTCTGAGAAAAGTCAGGGCTAAATCACTGAAAGTGCTCTTTTTGAGTGTCGCTGCCTGAGAACAATTGTGGGTTTTTCTAACAATATCTACATAGCCTGGTTCTAAAATTTATCCCAGTATTGGAGTATTTTAAATGATAAAGTAATGATTCCTGCTCTGGTATCCTGTTGTTAGTATCTATTAAATAAAATTACTAATTATTACTCATTTATAGAGGAAATTCTGAGAGTATTGATTTCTAATTATTTCCCTTGAGTATCAGGAGGACTACATTTTATTTAATTGATACACATATAATGGGTAAAATCATCATATGAATACTTCACAGCATAGTTACAATTATGGTACTTGAGTTTAATGTAGTTAGAGTGTATTACTTTAAAAACTTCATTTCATATAAATGATACTTTACATCTACCTACTCAGCAAAAACGAAATAATGGATTTTTAGAAAGAATGTTTTTTTTCATAGAATTTATGACTCACCAATTTTTAAATTGCCTTTAGAAATAAAACATGGCCCACTACTTTATTGTTTGCCATTAACTGCATGTTCATTGTGAAAAAAAAAAAAAACTCATTTCAAAGTTTAATTTGGAAAAATTCTAATATATGTACTATTATTTATTCTGCATTTTGTATTATCAAAGAATCTTATAAACTGTTAGTGAATCAAATAAACCTAATTGATTAAATGTTCACTCAAATTTATGAGTCTGATTAAGCAATGAGCATTTTGCATACAAATAATTTTGTGCTGCTTAGGTCCATTTAAAGCATCACAGTTAATTTTATAAATGAATATTGACATTTCAATATTGTAGCATTTTGCTAACACATTATCTGATAACAACAAAAATAAGCAGAGGGATTTTAAAAAAGAAGGCAATTTAATTTCACATATAAAACAGCTAAGTGTCTGTTCACTATGAACAAGTGGAGAGATTTCTCTCAGTTTAAGCCTCCCAGAGAGCACCATAATAGAAGTAGAGAGGCTTTGGAAAAGATTCTCATTATTTATAGATATCTCGAGCATCCTTCCTTATTCCTTTATTGACACAGCATCTACAGTGGTTAAATCCTGAAATCAGATTTCCCATGAGAAAATAGTAAAACACAGTTGTTTTAACACCAAATATATGTAGGAGAGAGAAAAAAATAATCTCTTCAACCTTTCTAAGCTCTTCTGGCTAAACTAATAATCAAATTAACATGAGACAGTTAACAGGAGAAAAATAACCAAATTTAATACATACATAAATATGAGAGTACCAGAGTATATGAGATCAAAGGACACATTGGGCAATTGAGATTCATAGGCCATCTTGAGCTAAGGAAAGGGTATTGGGTGGGTGGGTCATAGTTTGGAACTTCAAAGTCAGGAAGGCAATTCGCGCGGAGATAGAAAGCAAATGTTTGGTAAATTAATGTTTGCTGGGCCATAATTAAAAATGGGTCACAGAGGACTTTGATCAAGGGGCCTTGCTAAGTTCCTCTCTGTCTATGACACGCTAGTTCATATTAAACTACAGTTATCTGTGATGATATCTCCCTTCCTGGAGCAGGTCCTCTATCTAAATTCCTTTTAGGCAGTTGGGGAAAGGTCAGAGGTTTTTCCTGAGTCTTTTGTTTCTTGGAAATAACCAGCTTAAAAAAATATCTCAAAGAGGCATAGTTTGGGGTGGAAAACTATGCTCCCCCTCATATGCAATCACTAGGCAGAAAATAAATAGTTGCCTTGTTCTCAAAGAGATATCATTATTATACAAGTATTTCCTCTTAATGGGCTAGTTTGCCTCAAGTGCACTATAGAATTGCCGGTATTATGACTACTTCTGTCATATCCCTTTTCTTTCTTCTCTCAGCTCTGCCTTGGACGTCCTCTGCTTTTTAGTTGATCTCTGTCTGTAACTATGGGACTTACGTCCATCTGACATAATGCTCAGCCCATGGACACTTGTTTTAGGCAAAAAGTTATGAAAGGACTTCAACTCTTACAATTCTCTTGGTTAATTACACAAAATTCTATTAACACAAATATTGCAAATACATAGATAGTTAAAGATAACTAAATGAAATTTTGAAATCTATATAATTTGAAAGCCAATGATATTCACTACCACAGGAATTGTTCTCACTTTTGATTCATTTCTTTCTGTTACCAACACAATCCAAAGATAAAAAAGCCCACATCACTAAATTTTAGAGGTAAAGAATACCTAGTCAACAATAATAGTGGTCAACCTTTCTATATTCTTTCTGTCATAATTTTTGGACCCAATGCATATACACACACACACACACACACACACATATGCAGAATTTAATGAAAAAAGTATATTAATATGAGCCAGCATGATGGAAAAAATTTAATTTCATATTAAGAAAAATGTTTATTTTATTATATATTACATCAAATTATCAGATTTCCTTAGTCTTAAAATATTATGTTTACCTCTTTTCTCTGTTTCCCAAAAATATGAATAGTCACTCATCATGAATGAAAAAAGCAAGCCTCTTAAAATGTCTCACCAGATCACAGAATTTCTGACAGGCCACACTTAGCTTTGAACTTAAGATATGCCTTCTTTTTTTTTTTTTTTTTTTTACTGTTGGACAGGTCAAATTTTGGGGAAGTCCTGCTCTCTTCACTGGTCATTAAAAGTGAAAAGGAGACACAACGTGTTTATTGACCCTTTTTTCAGAGTAAATTCTGTGGATGGGGAAATAAGTGTTTCAGTTATGAAGGAATCGCTGGTGATATTTTTCACATATCTATCTTACAGTGGGACAGGATGGAAGTGATCTCGTACACTGAACACACTATTAACTTGATGGAATATGTCAGGAAGAAGTAATGTCCTACAGAACTATAATCTTCATTTCTTGACCAGTTGACCATGTTGCGTGGCACGTTAAGGGATGACTCCAGTCATTAAGACAAAAGTTGTTCATGATACCCCTTGGATTTAGTACAAGCTACACCTCTCTGCTAACTAGCCAGTTATTCTCACATTTGTATTTCTGGCTACCATGGAAGTTAATTCAGAATTAATAAAAATAACTCATTGTATTAGCAAAAGCAAATTAAATAATACATTTAAATGCTGTGGTGGGAGAGGAACTGCTCACTCAAAAGGGTTACAACTAACACCTAATTAGAAAGAAAATATTTTGTCTCATGCTGTATAATGCTAGGTTCCATCCCTTAAGAACTAACTCTGTCAGTCATCCAAAATGGAACTTTATGTTAGAATAGTTTATTTAAAAAAAGCTGGAACATATTTATTTATAAAACAAAATGCAATAGATACTTTTAAAATAATATTTTGGGCATTACTATAGCTGTGACCACAGTTGCTATAAATTAAATTTCCTTCTAGCCATCCAAAATGCAGTCATGGTTAATGTAATATTAAATACAATGGAAGAGTAGAAATTATGAAAACAACTGAAGTGATTTGCTAACCTAGAAGAACTTAACTATTCTTTTGAAAAAAATAATTTGAATAATTATTAATTGTTAATTTTGGCAATGTGTAAGGAATAATAGTTAGCAAATTACCTATTTTGATACAATTAATCAATACAATAAACAATAAACATTTTGCCTGCCTGAAAGATGTCTTTTTGCTGTTCACCTTGGTCAAGTTTATATGATCAGTGTCATTCTCTTTCCTATCATTCTAGCTAGTGGATGCTCCAGAAAGAAGACCGTGAGGATTGCTTGATCTGTGATTAGAAAGTGTCATTTTTCAAACCTCTCCACACACTGCTGAGGTTATCTTTCTGCTGAAACAAACTGACACCAAGAACATTTTGAAAGAAGCCTGAATTTGAAATATTTGTTAGTTACGTGTTTATTTTGGTACATCTGTTATTATTAAGGTAAATCAAACCCTGAAATTGATATATTATTTTCAAAAATATATACACAGTAGTCTGTAATATATATATATATATTCTCTAGTTGTTAATGAAGCTTAATTTAGAAACAAATTCATAGCCATTATAGTTTATAGCCTCTATGTTGTTTGCCAAAACAATATAAATACTGCTTCACATAATCAATAAAAAGTAAAAAGCATTTACATGGTTGGGCAAAGTGAGTGATGATACATTATAATCTTGTTGAAAATTACAACTGAGGAATTATAAAAGATTAACGAAATGAATTTCTCATAAAGGCTGTTAAAGGTAATGAAATTTGCCAGTATATGTGGCATTTCCTTATGAAATCAGAAATTTGTCTTGAAGGATGCAGGTATAACATAGAGTCTAAGTGAATAATAGTAGAAAGTAAAATTTAAATGTAAAGTGGAAAAAACTATACACAAAGATTAGAATTTGGATTTGATATTTTTAAATTAAATTTTAAGGTGAAAATCACATTTATCCAATAAAACATGCTTGTAACTTGCTGTATGAAGATGTAAAATGAATCTCATTTCTTTTTCAAGTTTAAATTCTTGTGCAATAAAATTGAGAAAATTTTTATGAAATGCTATTCTCAGTACCATAACAGAGACAGCCAAAATATTAAAATATTTCAAAAACATTATAGAATTTTATAAATATATCATTAACAATGATAAATTCTGAAGTATAAGAATTTTTTCTCTACTTTGTTTTTTATTACCTTATCAATATATACAGGTGGTCACTCTTAAGTAGTATGTAGAGATATTCCTACTTCATTTTTAGCTATATGGTTCTCCATTGTGTGTATTTGCTATAATTTTTAAAAATTATATTTATCAAGTAAATATAATACCAGTTTCATATGTATCAAAATTATATTATTTTCTAGTTTTTTGCTGTGATAATAATTGCTTTAATAAGTAGCCTTGTACATTTGTCCTTTTGTATTTTGGTGATAGTTTCCAAGAAGTGAGATTGCCAGATCAAAAGGAAAAAGCATATGTGATTTTGCTAGATCAAATTCCTATAATAGGGATTGAGCCATTTTGTATTTTACTCTATATTCCAATTCTGTAATCAATATGCTTTTCTAAAAGTCATACCTTTAGAGTTTTATGCATTTTTCTTGCTCTACACCTTCTGTCTTTATTCTTTTTAAAAATACAATAAAACAAAACATATACTATTTTTTAAAATCAGAATCTGAGAAAACTAATTCAGGCAGACATGAATACTTAACATAAACACAGACCATCGTCTCTGCTTATTTCAAATTAAAAAGGAGTTACAAATGCAAACGGTGGTCTTCAAGGACTAGTATTTTGATATAAGAGCCATATGGCTGTTTCTTTTCTACAACAAATATGGCAGATTTAAATGCAAGCAGCACACAGCATTGTTCTCCTATATTCCAATTCAAATACTTCTGAGGATACATATGCAACTTTTGGGTGCGATCAGCACTTTGAAAATATTTTGCTATTCTACAAGCCTATACAAGCCATAGATAATTCAAGTAATTTTAAAGCTCTCATTCTGAATGATGACTTTACAAGCTCCCTAGAACCTCTTTTTTACTCCTGTTTCATAATTTAGAACAGTGGTTTTTCTCCCTAATGTGTGATTGCTTCGTGGGAAATTGCTATTTTATTTTGAGTTGATAATACAAATTCTTACTGCCAAGAAACACATTTCTCTTAGAGCCAGAGATACTAAAATATACAAAACAAATGGTGGTGTTCTATTTACATTGTATATAGGGCAAATAAGAGCTTTACCCAGAGTGATCATAAAGCCTTAACATGGTGCTTTTGATACATCGGTGTTGTTTTCCGGGGGGTCTACTGTAATTCAAAATGTGCTCAGAACACAAAAGCATATTTTCTATTTGAGGCTCTTTGTTCCCTTTCTCCATTACAAGAGCCTTTAACTTTCTAAGTATTTTATAGGCTCTCCTCCAGGGAGCGTCCACGGTAGATATTCTACTCTGTTGTCGAAAAGCTAATGCTGGAAACTGAAATTCCCATTTCCAACGTGGCATTATTTCCACTTTGAAAGGAGGACAAAAACAAATTTTGTTGGTGACTTTTCATTGATGTAAGTATTCATCATTGTCTACTAAACGCCAGCTGTTTTACAAATATATTATTTTCGTTTCACAAAATATTATAAAATGGATATTATTACAGATTTTACAGGTTAAAAAATGAGACTTTGGAAAACAAAATAATATACTCATTGTCACACTGCTACCTGGTGTATGGACTACAAACACAGTTGCCAAAGCTCTTTTACTGCACTGGACAACTGCCTCCAGTGAAGTTATAATTCTTGAACAATTCTATATTTATTTCTATGACAGAAATGGAAGTTTTTTGTGTGCATGTGATTTTATAGTGACCATGTTATTTATAATTATATTCTAACATTTTACTTATATAAAAGTAAGTAATTTTATTAACTGGAAATAAAAAAGTTTCTATACTTGTAGGCAAGAAAATATCATGTTTCTTTAAGATACTCTTCAAAGTGTTAAAATTCATAGACTCTGGAGTGAGATTACTTGGGTTCATATCCTAATAAATCAGATATTGCTGTATAGTCTCGGTAAGTCATTTAACCATTTTGTGCTTCAATGTCTACATATATTAAACTAGAATAACACATTTATAACACATTAGGTTGTGATAAAGAATAAAATATATATACATATATTCACACACACATTCACATATGTATACATAAGCATATGCCTACATCAGAACAGTAATTAGCAAATACCTGCTCTGCATAATAAATTCCAGCTATTATTATAATTTTTTCTAAAAACAAAACAAAAAAATTGTTAAATATTTTCACTATAGAGCTTTTCCAATCTATTGGCTGACAATTTGCTGCTTCTGCTCATATTTACAGAGAAATTTTCTTCTTCTTTACTATGGCTGGTTCGAGATTTTATTCTGCCTTTTGGCCAGCCCACAGCAAAACTGTGAAGCAGGCAAAGATCATACCTAGTTCATTCCCTCTCCAATACTTTAAGTTTTATTACCTTATCAATATATACAGGTGGTCACTCTTCAACATATTTTTACTTCCATCTTTCAGGGAGCCTTTTGTTTTATTCTGATCCGATTTTCCTAAGTATTCAAATGTTTATTCACTATAAAGAGATTGTAAGCTTAACATGGTACTCTTATAGGTATATTTCATTTGGAACAGTGAACTGCAAAAAAGGCAATGTTACTGCAAAGATGTAAATATATAACTCTGAAATTTTAGGGATTCTGGAGCAAAGTTTTTAGCGAATGTGTCTTTTGCAGTATCCCTGATGTGTAAATATTCACTCCAAATATGTAGAAGGCTAGCCCTGCTTCCCTACCATATGTGTGCTACTTTGAGCTCAAGGTTATCAATTAACTGAATAGATTGGATTCTGTGATGTTGAGTGGATTTTTCCAGATACTTTTCCCCATGGCGTTTACCAGCTCTAAGCGGATATCGTTGGCAATTTGTCTCTCCTGGGCTTCTGCCTCAAGTTAGTCTTTGAGTCAACCTCAACTTTGTAAATGTTTGGAAGACTCTCCTGGGGTCGGCATGAGGTCTGAGACTTAGCTCAGTAGAGCAAGTCCAGGGCCACCTAAAATTTCCCTTTGATCACTTGATTTCCCCATTACTTCTTACAGCAGCAGAGATAATTGTGTAAAATACAAGCTTGATTATGTCATTCTTCTATTCAGGACAAGAGACCTACAGGTTCTTATATTGGAGGGTAAGAAATGTTTGAATCTCTACACTTTTACCCTAAACTGAATCTAAAGAGTTGACAACCTACCTCTTCATGCCCTTCCCCACATGCAGACTCACATATATCTTCTGATCAGCATTTTAGTATGGCTCATTTTTTTTCCAGATTTATCGAGATATGATTAACATAGAACATTGTATAAGTTTAAGGTGTAAACATGATGATTTGACACATGTATATATTGCCAAGTGATCATCACAATAAGGTTAGTTTAACACACTCATCACCTCACATAATTATAATTTTTTTGTGTGTGATAAGAACATTTAAGAGCTACTCTCTCAGTAACTTTTAAGTATATATGTAATACAGTATCGTTAACTTTAGTCATAATATTGAATATTAGATCCCAAGAACTTGTTCTGTTAACTGGAAATTTGTACCGTTTGACCAACATTTCCTCATTTTCCCCACCTCCAGCCTCTGATAATCACTATTCTACACTTTATTTCAATGAGTTTGGCTTTCCTTAGATTCCACATGTGCGTGAGATGATACAGTATTAATTGTCTTTCTCTGACATATTTCATTTACCATAATATCCCCAAGATCCATCTATATTGTTGCAAATGACTGGAATTTGGATTTCCTTATTTTTTATGGCCAAATAATATATAATAATATATAATGTATAATATATAACATATTATAATGTATACTATATAATATGTTATATATTATATGGTAATATATAATGATAGTATATTATTTATGATATATATTCAGTATATATATTCAGTATATATATAGTCAGTATATATATACTTTAATGTGTTTTTACTTTCATTGTGTATATATGTATATATATATTCCACATTTTATTTATTCATTCATCTGTCAGTATGCACTTAAGTTGTTTTCACATCTTGGCTATTGCGAGTAAGGCTGTAATGATCACAGAGGTGCAGATACCTCTGCTGGATAGTGATTTTGTTTCCTTGAGATATATACCCAAAAGTGGGGGTTCCTGGATCAAATGGTAGTTCTACTTTTTATTTTTCTAAGGACTATTTAACATAATGGCTGTACCAATTTAAATTTCCACCAACAGTGCTTTTTTCTCCACATCCTTGCCAATACTTGTTATCTCTTGTCTCTTTGGTAATAGCCATTTTCTCATAAATAGAAAAAAGAAACATAAATTGGTATAGAATCACAAAAGACTCCAAATAGCCAAAGCAATCTTGAGAAAGAACAAAGCTGGAGTCATTTCACGTCATGATTTCATACTATATTACAAAGCTATAGTAATCAACAACATGGTACTAGCATAGAAACTGATGTACAAACAAACAAAATAGAATTAAAAGCCCAGAAATAAACCTATGAATATACTGTTAACTAATATTTGACAAAAGAACCAAGAACACTCAATGGGGAAGAGGTCATCTTTTCAATAAAACTGAATATTAATATGCAAAAGAAAAAAAACTGAACATCTATTTTACACTACTCACTATAATTAACTCAAAATGAAATCATGCCTTATATGTAAGACCTGAAACCATAAAAGTCATAGAAGAAAACAGGGAGAAACTCCCTTAGCATTGATCGTGGTAATGAGTTTTTTATACAAAATCAAATAAAAGCAATAAAAACAAGAATCAACAAGTGGGACTATATCATATATAAAAAAGCTTCTTCACTGCAAGAAACAATCAACAAAATAATGAGGCAGCCCTCACAATAGGGAACATATTTGAAACCATAAAGCAGATAAGGAGCTAATACTTGAGATATATAAGGAATTCATACAACTCACTAGCAAAAAAGTACAAATAATTCAATTTCAAAATGAGTAGAGGAACTGAATAGATTTTTTTTTTCCAAAAAAGGCATATAAATGGCCAACAGGTACATGAGAAAGTGCTCAACATCACCAATTATCAGAGAAATTCAAATCCAAACCACACTGAGATACCATCTCACATCTATTAATGTGGCTTATATTTAAATGTGAATGGAGAGCCAATAACTACCAGAGAAGTCTTCAAAATGAAAAAAAAAAAACCTATTAAAATAAGCATATAGATAAAAGAAACCCTGAAGAAAAAAAAGCCACATTAAAAAAAAAAAAATTCAAGAATATAGAACTAGTGTCATCGGAAATATGAGACAAGAAATGGAATCTAGGGAATGAGAAAAAATATTTGTGAAATAATAATAATAAAACTAAAAGTTTTATTAGATGAAATTGAAGACATCTCTAGAAAGTAGAACAAAAAAATGAATAGATAAAATATAAATAAGTCAGTCATATATTTAGTGGATTTAGTCAGATAGTAAGATCTGATTATTAGGAGTTCAGAAAGAGAAAATAGTAAGAAGGAAACTCTCTAATTTATGGTGCTTTCTCTAACATTTTGCTGTTGATCTTGCCTTGTACTTGTTGAGAAAAAATAGACAATCAGATAAGCACATCAAGTTTCACCATACCAACAATAATAGTAAACTCTTATTTAGAGCCTACTGTGTGCTGAACATTTTTCTCAGCATTTTTACAAGTATTAACATATGTATTTAGACCTCACACCAAAAATATGAGGTAAATTTAATTATTATCCTCATATTACTAATGAGACAAATAGAACACAGAGCATTTATGAAATATGTCTTAGGTCACACAGTAAATAGCAGAGTCAGAATTTAAAACAGGAAGTCTGGATCCAGATGACGTATACTTAACCACTGTGCTATATGACCTCTTTCTTAAATATCTTCCCACAACACCTGGAATAAAACTTCAACCGCCTACCAGGGACTGTAATTCTCCCCTTATTGACTTCTCCTGCAGTATTTCATGTTACTCTCTCTTCTCAAGTGCTCTAGGGACACTAGACTTCTGACAGTTACAAGTATAGGCCAAGTCTTTTTCTGTATTGGTCTTTCTGCTTAGAACTCTTGCTTTATACAAATGAGAATATACTTATCCTTAGAATTTAGCTTAGATATCTACACCTTCAGGGCCTGTCTTCACTCTTTGTCCAGATAAAATTAGAATAAAAAGATCGACAAATAGAAAAAATGTGGAAAAGTGACATGAGAGAAACACTTTAAGAAATAAACTTTAAAGGAAAGTTCTTTTAAAGATAATTAGAAAATTTAAGTTCCTGTCAAAATGTACTTCATATGATTTAAGATAAAACCCATTAAAAGAGGATGAAATATCCAATAAATTATCTTATCAACTGCTGTATCTAATTCCTGTTATTTCAGACAACATAATTATGTGGCAAACAGCATTAGCTATTCATTACTATAGCTGTTTTTACTGATTCTTTCTCAGATGAGAAGATTTAATTTAGTGACAAGAAAAATACTGCAAATCAACTCTGTCATATGAACTAAGTAAATAAAAAGACAAATAAGTACGAAGAGTACATACACTCATGAAAATGACCTACATTAAAGAAATGCAATATCTAAAATTTAGTTGTCACAGATATGATGCTCTGTATTAGTTAGATTTATAAATTAGTAAGTAATGCCATTCATATCCAATGCAGTATTTGGTAAGAACAATCAGTGGATATGTCAGGATCTATAGAGAATCACCATGCATTAATTAAACAGCATCATACTTTCTTATCCATCATCAACAGTATTAAATGTTTAATTGAACCAAGTTCTTCTTCATTTCAGTCTTAGGATATTTGTTAATAATGAAATCACAACTGAGTTTCACATGGATGTGTGAAGTTTATCAGTCCTACTCTTAATCATAACACAGATTAACTCAAAATTTTCACATAATTTCTTTAAGGAATACATAAATCTTTAATTGATCTAATAATTAGTTTTTCTTTTCTTCACAGATGTCAACTAAACAGGGAGCTTTCAGATAATTTTGCTTATTTTTCATTTATATGTATTTGTTTTTCATATATAATTTAGAATGTATTATATAAATAATTATTTCTATCACCTGTCCTTTTATAAAATAGTGACCTGAAAATAATTATAGACAGAATTAAATGTCACAAGAAGACCAGGTTTCTATTAAGAAAAAAACATTCCTGTGAAGTTTGGATAACTGATTTGGGTGCATGTAAACTTCTAAAAATATACTTGAGTTTATTTTATTTTTTGAAAGATTGCACAGCAGAAAAATAGCCCATTTGATGATCCTGGAGTTTTTGCCATCACTTCATGAAACTTTCCTGAAATAAATGCAGGGAGAGATAGAGAAGGAAAAAGTCATTATAACTCAGAAAGAGAAATTTAAGAGGAGTTATAATGGTTGCCATAGCTAAATAGTCATAAAATCACTATGTTCATTATAAACTTAATTTTTCTGCGTTGTTAAAGATAACTGGTATACATAATTTTAAAAGAGGAAATTTTCAATTCAATACAAAAATGGGTTTTCTTCCTCCCTCTTTTCCTCCTTCCCTTGCTCCTTCCCTCCATCTCTTTTTTCTCTCCCTTTTTCTTTCTTTCTCTCTCTTTCTACCTTTCTTTCTCTTTGTCTAATTTTTTTTCATCCTTTCTTAATTTTTTTAAAAAATAAAAAACTCCTTTGAGGAAATTGGGAAACTCTTTAAAACATAGAGAAAACAAGAAATTCTTATAACCCCAACACTCAGAGATAACAATAGTACATAATTTTTAGTTGCTTAATCTTTTTTTAAGCACAAATATAACAACATATATACTGATTTTTAGAAGAAAAATAATATTAATTAGCAATGGAATAAAGGGCTAACAATAGATAATTGGTTACATTTCTCAATGCTTTTTTTCATATTACATTTGAATAATCACGTGCTGGGACTGGTAGAAAGGTGATTACTGTACCCATAGATCATTGGACACTTAACCTCTGAGGCATTTTTTACTAATAAGATTCCATATATTAAGAATTCATGTGGTATCACAATAAAGTCTTCCTAACTTTGTACAAATGAAATGACGAAATAACTTTGAAATAAAACAGGTTCTTTTTTTTATGCCTTTTTTGAATCCTATTGGTTGTTTTCTATGCATAATTTCTAGTTATTTGGGAATACATCATCTCACAACTTTGTTTTTGGCTGTTGTTTTCATTAGTCCTGCACTTTGCTTTTTGGACTTACTGGTTTTCTAAAAGTCTCACCTAATGGACCATTTTTTAGTATAATCATGTCAACTAGCTTTTGAAAAAAATCTCTCAACTGACATGCTTTATCAGTTATCCATTCAATTGTTCATCATTTCAAGACACATTTTAAACACCTAAGCATGAGAACCAGCTTGCCAGCTTAGATTAGGGCTAAGGTCATGTCCCAGATCCTAACTACCTGATGTTCATAGATCAGTGGAGAACAGTAGAAAAGAATATAAATGATTTTGACAGAGTGCAAAAAGAGGCATACAAGAAATTTTGGGGAAAATAAAAAATAAATCACATTGATATAAATTAATACATTTAAATTGAAATAAACAAAAGCAATTTCAATAAGAGAAAATGATTGACTAATTTCAAAATGAAAGAGGAAGTAACATTTTCAGCAGAGAGAATAGTATGAAAAGGGATAATGAGAACTTTGTAAGCAGATCTAAATTGGAAAGTAAAAGGTGTGCAAAGGATGAGACTAGAATGTATATGAGAATCAGATCATGCCTGGTTATTTTTATCATATAATGAAATGTGAACTTTATTCAAGGATATGGGGACTCTTACTAGGGTGCTTAAGTAAAGCAAATATATGATTACGTTCTAATTTATAAGATACTTTAGAGAAGTGTGACGAAACATTGGAATGGATGAGACTGGAGAACAAATAGGGTAATCAAGGGACTATTGCAGTAATTCAGATGAGAGATGATAAAACTTAGTGTGAGACAGTAGCAGCGGCAGTAAGAGACATTGAGCATTTGGAACAAGAAGTTTTGACAATCAATTGGGCATAAGGAGTGAAGGATAGGGAGGAATTCAGGATACTTTTCCAAGTTCCTGATGGGGGGGATGAATAAATTATGACATCATTCTCAACAAATGCCCTTTTTAAGGAGTGAGATGGATGAGGAGAGAAGTGTTCAACTTTGTGCAAAGTGAGTCTTAGACGCCTATGGGCCACCTGTGGTGGCGGAGGTAGGATGTTCAACATGCCATTGGAAATCAGTGTTTGAAATTCCAGAGGAAGACCACAACTAGGGAAATAGTTGGTGTTAAAATTTGTGGATGTGCAGGAGATTTTTTTGTAGAAAGAGAATAAGTAAAGAAAAATACAGAGATCCAAGGAAAGAATACTGGGGACAATGACATCTACCAGTAAGCAGATGATGTGCTGAGCAGGAGGTGAAGAAGGCCCCAAGGGGTGTAAAGAAAACACAAAGCTGTTATAATAGCAACACCTGGGAGGCGATTCACCTCTCAACTTCTTTTTAAGTGATAGGAATTCTGTATGACCTTAAGCATTGTGTGTGTTCTATTTCATATAGAAATGATTAGGGAGAAAATCTACCAGATTTCAGAAAGAAAACAAGTTTCAATCCCTGAAATTCCCCCTGTCTTTTGGGGGAATTCCTTTACCCTTTATGGTGGTAGGAGCTGAAACAAAAAGCACTCCTTTCAAAGAGGCAGAGAATAAGTCACCTAGATACTAGGAGAACAAGAGATCAGAGTAACTTCACACACTTTTTATGCTTTCAAAGAAAATATTAATGGTATCATTAACAATAATGGCAACAGTAATGTTAGTGATTGAGCACAATTATGTAGTGCTCATTATCTGCTAAGTACTATAGTAACCACTTTATATATTTCAGCACATATAATTTCATAGTAATTTCATGAGAGATAAACTATTATTTTCCAATTTATTTGATGAGAAGATTGAAGTAGAAGAGGATAAGAAATTTTACCAAATTCACACTGTAAGTTAACAAGTGACATAGGATCCAAACCCAGGCTATTTACCCATAAAGGCCATGCATGCTCTCAGTATTAAACATGTAGCCTCATGTGTTATTCAATTTATAAATTAAGCATTTTCTTTGTTGTTCGCAATTATTATACATAAACAAAATGATATCATAACAATATGATATCAATGTTGAGAGTGACTGCCACAACTTCTATATATAATATTATCATTTAGTGAGTACCATATACCAAATTCTAAAAATAATAACAAAAACATAAATGTGTAAGGGGAGGAGTAAAAATGGTAGTTTTTAGAATGTGTTCTAACTTAAACAACCATCAATTAAAAATCGACTGCTATAAACATGGATTGGTATATATGAAGCATGTGGTAACTACAAACCAAAACTCTACAAGTGAAATATAAGAATTAAAGAGAAAAGAATCCAAAAACAACACTACAGAAAGTCATCAACGTACAAGAAAAGAGAGCAATAGAATAAGAAAGGGACACAAAAGAACTACAAAAACAATGAGAAAACAATTAACAAAATGGCAATAACTACATGTCTATCAACAATTAATTTAAATATAAATGGATTAAATGCTCCAACCAAAAGATGAATGAATAAAGAAGTGGAACATATATACAATAGAATGTTACTCAATCATAAAAAAGAATGACATCTTACCATTTAAGACAACATGGATGAACTGAGGGGGTATTATGCTAACTGAAATAAGTCAGACAGAGAAAGACAAATACCTTATGATTTCATTTATATGTGGAATATAAAATCAAAATAAGTGAACAAACAAAACAGAAACAAACTCATAGATACAGAGGACAAACTGATGGTTGCCAGATGGGACGGGTCGGGGGGCTGTGTGAAAAAGGTAAAAGAATTAAAAAGTACAAATTGGCAGTTATAAAATAGTCATGAAGATGTAAAGTACAACATAGTGAATTTAGTAAATAATATTGTAATAACTACATATGGTATTGTGGGTGAAGACTTATTCGAGAGATCACTTTATAAGTTATATATATGCCTAAAACTATGTTGTACACCTGAAACTGATACGATATTGAATGTCAACTGCAATTGAAAAAAGTTAAATTAAAAAATCTATTAAAGTATAATATCTTAATACTTTATTATTATATATAATTTAATTAACTCATTTAATTTATATACACATATATTTGCACATACACACATATACTCGTATGTGGTATGTGAGCCTGACAAATTATAAGAGAGCAGTGAAAACATGTAACAGCTCTTAAACCTTTGTTGGTCACTGGTGTACATATGTTCCACTCATATTTCATTGGCAAAACAAATCACGTGGTCAACCTGACAACGAGGTGGAGAATATTTTCTCTATAGCGTGGTATTTCAAGCCACGCGGCAAAGGCCTTGCAAGTCCCTGTGCAAATACAGAGAAAGGAGAAATGTGATTAGGAGTCATAGTATAGTTTTCAAAGTTTTAACTTAAAATTATAGTATGATTATTAGTATTATCCCATGTTATGAAATTTCTCTCAAATAAATAGTGTGAGATTAATAAAAATGGACTATACAATGTGATCACCAACCTTTCTAGAGCTGGTTTAAGAGGCAAGTTGTTTTATTTTGTTCTATTTATCATCTTTCAGAACAGAGCTCCCAGATTTCTTTAGTATATGTTATCGTAAAATACTTTCATGAGTAAAACGACTAATATATTGAAAGAACATAAGCACTCTAGTAAAATAGAAAGACATCCATAGCTAGACTAGTTTGCGGTACTTGAGCCTGTATGTGTCTCACATGCACACTCAAAAACTGATATAGAAGACCTCCTGCAGTCCCACAGAGCATTTCATCTAATTTAAATTCATACTGCCACCTGCTACTACTGCTTTTGTTGCTATGCACTGCAATGACTAGATATAGCATTTACCAGAGCTTGATAACACTCTGGGGGGAAAATAAATGTTTTCTTTGTAACTGCTTTTGTTATTTTTTTCTCATTCAAAGAAAAAAAATTCTGTCAAATCTCAGAAAGAATAAATATTTCCTATTAACTGAAAATGTAAGGAGGAGAAAAAAACATCTTTCTGAGAATATAAACTTTAACTCTTTTTAACTCTTTTATTGCAAAATTTGGAAATAAACAAAGAAAATTTGTGAGTGTGCTTTCGGTAGCTTGCTGGCACTGTCTACTACACCTTCTGATATGATTGGTTTTACAGAGTTGTGCAACTTCGACTGACTTTCAATTGCCTAGACTATTTTATAACTGTATGGTCAGAATTTAAGGTGTAGCAATACAAAAGCAATGTAAATTATTACTATCCATAGAACTGTAATTAAATTGTGTACAGTAGATATCAGTTGATGTTCATCCTATAGACAATACAACCCCTTCGTTCATTCTACTAGCTTCCTTTCTGACCAGATAGCTATAAATATTTCCCATACCAATGCTGGGCCAAACTTCAAGTAGGTTCCTACAGATGATTAATAATAGTTTGGTCATTTGCTGATGAATTCCCTACATTATCTCTGTCATCCAACTTTTACTGTTTTTCTGAAGCTTACTTCTCACTTTAGTCTTAAACAGAAATTCCTGTTTATTATTGCTATTCTTGCTCTTTCTACTTCTAATACTACTGCTGCAATAGCTTAGAAAAGTTTCTTTAACAAAATATAAATATAGCATTATATTAATCTATATAAGGTATTAATCGGTTTCACCTTTCTGAGAAATTCGAGCATTCCTGATTCACATATACTTGTATGAGTATGTGTAAGTATATAATATATATATACTTGTGTATATGTGCATACGCATATATGTCTATAATATATATATACTTGTGTATATGTGTATACACATATAGACATATATACCTTAATGCCAGAATATACACATAAAAACCCATGGATTTAAATAATTATACTTTAAGTTAGGCTTTGTTAAGTTATGAAAGTTGGACGTTCACAAAATAAGGACTTGGAAGAAAACTTGTTGACAAATAAGTTACTTTAGGTTACTACTTTATAAAATTATAATATACATTTTTGTTATTGAGAAATGATATAAAAATTCTTAATAATCTTTCTAAAGATTAGTTAACTACAAATAATAGTTTTTGTTATGTAAATGTGAACTCCCTCAAATAATTAAATTTTCCAACATCCCATACTGAGCTTTTAAATTGAAACTTACCTTTTATTTACAGTGTTAAATTGTTAATCAAATTTCTACATATATTTGATTTTTTTCCATTTTGAAAGAGACTAGGGATCTAATTTTAGTTTCTTGAGGTATCTCTTTAGAGCTTCGATACTATGGTAATTCATGTTTATACCCTGAACTAAATTCTTTCAGTGCATAAGGTAAGGTTCAAGAGTAAATTTGTCATTCTGGGAATTTTTACTAACTCATTTACTCCATAAACTTTCTCTTCGTTATCTAGAGAAACCGTTTCAATTTTCTTCATTCTAATTTTCATTATATTCTTCTAGCACAATAATGATAGGGAAAAAAATGTAATTAATAGAATATATACATATTAGCCACATTTTAAGTTCATATAAACTAAGGATATTTAATAAAAATAACTTTCTGTTCTTTTTCCCATTTGAAATGATTCCAAGCTCATTGTTTCCTTATTTCTTTCTTTCTTCTGTCTCCCATACCTACCCTCATTTACTCCCTTCTGATCTCATTCTAAAGGAGAGTAGAGATAACTTATTACAAAACCAGATTACTAAAATGGCAAACTTAAAATAATCTAGGAATCTATGATCAAGACATTGCAGTCAAATATTAAATTCAAGTCACAGCTGCCCCACAGACACAGGACCACACCTACACACACCTTTTCTTCCCCTGAAGAAAACATGAGTATAGAATCTTCTTTCAGTTCCTCAATGAGCCATGTTTCCACCTGTACCTTTGTAAAAGATGACAGATGACACCGTCACTGGATTGATTAACAATTGCCTCTACTGCTGTTTTTATCGCTTCTTATGTTCTGACTTAATAAATGGTTTTTAACCTCTAAAAATCACCACAGGATTTAAATTATGAAAAGTCAAACACTTGTACAAATCACTCACACATAATTTAGATAACTATAAGTTTAAAAATTTTTATTGTGATTGTGTTTTTAGCACATCACATATATTTGCACATACACACATATACTCGTATGTGGTATGTGAGCCTGACAAATTATAAGAGAGCAGTGAAAACATGTAACGGCTCTTAAACCTTTGTTGGTCACTGGTGTACATATGTTCCACTCATATTTCATTGGCAAAACAAATCACGTGGTCAACCTGACAACGAGGTGGAGAATATTTTCTCTATAGCGTGGTATTTCAAGCCACGCGGCAAAGGCCTTGCAAGTCCCTGTGCAAATACAGAGAAAGGAGAAATGTGATTAGGAGTCATAGTATAGTTTTCAAAGTTTTAACTTAAAACTATAGTATGATTATTAATATTATCCTATGTTATGAAATTTCTCTCAAATAAATAGTGTGAGATTAATAAAAATGGACTATACAATGTGATCACCAACCTTTCTAGAGCTGGTTTAAGAAGCAAGTTGTTTTATTTTGTTCTATTTATCATCTTTCAGAACAGAGCTCCCAGATTTCTTTAGTATATGTTATCGTAAAATACTTTCATGAGTAAAACGACTAATATATTGAAAGAACATAAGCACTCTAGTAAAATAGAAAGACATCCATAGCTAGACTAGTTTGCGGTACTTGAGCCTGTATGTGTCTCACATGCACACTCAAAAACTGATATAGAAGACCTCCTGCAGTCCCACAGAGCATTTCATCTAATTTAAATTCATACTGCCACCTGCTACTACTGCTTTTGTTGCTATGCACTGCAATGACTAGATATAGCATTTACCAGAGCTTGATAACACTCTGGGGGGAAAATAAATGTTTTCTTTGTAACTGCTTTTGTTATTTTTTTCTCATTCAAAGAAAAAAAATTCTGTCAAATCTCAGAAAGAATAAATATTTCCTATTAACTGAAAATGTAAGGAGGAGAAAAAAACATCTTTCTGAGAATATAAACTTTAACTCTTTTTAACTCTTTTATTGCAAAATTTGGAAATAAACAAAGAAAATTTGTGAGTGTGCTTTCGGTAGCTTGCTGGCACTGTCTACTACACCTTCTGATATGATTGGTTTTACAGAGTTGTGCAACTTCGACTGACTTTCAATTGCCTAGACTATTTTATAACTGTATGGTCAGAATTTAAGGTGTAGCAATACAAAAGCAATGTAAATTATTACTATCCATAGAACTGTAATTAAATTGTGTACAGTAGATATCAGTTGATGTTCATCCTATAGACAATACAACCCCTTCGTTCATTCTACTAGCTTCCTTTCTGACCAGATAGCTATAAATATTTCCCATACCAATGCTGGGCCAAACTTCAAGTAGGTTCCTACAGATGATTAATAATAGTTTGGTCATTTGCTGATGAATTCCCTACATTATCTCTGTCATCCAACTTTTACTGTTTTTCTGAAGCTTACTTCTCACTTTAGTCTTAAACAGAAATTCCTGTTTATTATTGCTATTCTTGCTCTTTCTACTTCTAATACTACTGCTGCAATAGCTTAGAAAAGTTTCTTTAACAAAATATAAATATAGCATTATATTAATCTATATAAGGTATTAATCGGTTTCACCTTTCTGAGAAATTCGAGCATTCCTGATTCACATATACTTGTATGAGTATGTGTAAGTATATAATATATATATACTTGTGTATATGTGCATACGCATATATGTCTATAATATATATATACTTGTGTATATGTGTATACACATATAGACATATATACCTTAATGCCAGAATATACACATAAAAACCCATGGATTTAAATAATTATACTTTAAGTTAGGCTTTGTTAAGTTATGAAAGTTGGACGTTCACAAAATAAGGACTTGGAAGAAAACTTGTTGACAAATAAGTTACTTTAGGTTACTACTTTATAAAATTATAATATACATTTTTGTTATTGAGAAATGATATAAAAATTCTTAATAATCTTTCTAAAGATTAGTTAACTACAAATAATAGTTTTTGTTATGTAAATGTGAACTCCCTCAAATAATTAAATTTTCCAACATCCCATACTGAGCTTTTAAATTGAAACTTACCTTTTATTTACAGTGTTAAATTGTTAATCAAATTTCTACATATATTTGATTTTTTTCCATTTTGAAAGAGACTAGGGATCTAATTTTAGTTTCTTGAGGTATCTCTTTAGAGCTTCGATACTATGGTAATTCATGTTTATACCCTGAACTAAATTCTTTCAGTGCATAAGGTAAGGTTCAAGAGTAAATTTGTCATTCTGGGAATTTTTACTAACTCATTTACTCCATAAACTTTCTCTTCGTTATCTAGAGAAACCGTTTCAATTTTCTTCATTCTAATTTTCATTATATTCTTCTAGCACAATAATGATAGGGAAAAAAATGTAATTAATAGAATATATACATATTAGCCACATTTTAAGTTCATATAAACTAAGGATATTTAATAAAAATAACTTTCTGTTCTTTTTCCCATTTGAAATGATTCCAAGTTCATTGTTTCCTTATTTCTTTCTTTCTTCTGTCTCCCATACCTACCCTCATTTACTCCCTTCTGATCTCATTCTAAAGGAGAGTAGAGATAACTTATTACAAAACCAGATTACTAAAATGGCAAACTTAAAATAATCTAGGAATCTATGATCAAGACATTGCAGTCAAATATTAAATTCAAGTCGCAGCTGCCCCACAGACACAGGACCACACCTACACACACCTTTTCTTCCCCTGAAGAAAACATGAGTATAGAATCTTCTTTCAGTTCCTCAATGAGCCATGTTTCCACCTGTACCTTTGTAAAAGATGACAGATGACACCGTCACTGGATTGATTAACAATTGCCTCTACTGCTGTTTTTATCGCTTCTTATGTTCTGACTTAATAAATGGTTTTTAACCTCTAAAAATCACCACAGGATTTAAATTATGAAAAGTCAAACACTTGTACAAATCACTCACACATAATTTAGATAACTATAAGTTTAAAAATTTTTATTGTGATTGTGTTTTTAGCACATGGTAATATTATACTTTTTTATGCTGTGATTTTTAAAATTTTAAATAGTAAACTTACAAATATAGTAATCTTTTTTTTGTAATTCAAATACAAAATTCTTTAATGGTTGCCTTTATAAATATATGTCACTGCAAGGCAGAATTTAGTGACTAAGAGTACATAGCCAGAGAAGAGAATTACAAAGTCAGATATTCTAATGACTTCTTCAGAGTCAAACTATTAATTTTAAAAATGAAGAGGAAAACCTTCCGTTATTTTCCTCATCATGCCTATTCCAGGATGGAGGTGACTGTGGCACTGTCATTTCCTTCTTTCCAGAAGATTAACTATATTCACACTACCTAAGTTCTCTCTTCCATGTTCCCGCTCTATACAGTGTGTATTCTCTAGAAAATATTTTACTCTTCTTTTTTTTTTGGAATGGCTTTGCTTTTTTCTGCCCCCTCCCAACCCAGTTTACTTAATTTATATGTTACATAATTTTATTTGTCTTTTGTATTGATTATTCTATCATTGAAATTTCTGTAACTTTCACTTTTGTCATAGTTATTTTTCCTAATATATTCAGACGATTTAAAAATAAACCTCAAACAAATGCTGTCATAGATGTTGAAGAAATGAGATTACAGTAGGAACTTTACTCATGTATTCTGAGAGCCCTTTAAATTAACATGATAAACTCATTTTATATGAGAGAAAACTTTTCCTCAAAGAGTCTGTTTTAAAGTTTAAGTTAGGATCTTTATTGAAGATATATTTGATTCCAGAGTCCAGATTTTTTTTTTTTTTTTTTACTAAACAAACTTTAGATCTTTATTTTGAACCATATAACTAAGAGTTACAGATTTTTCCTTTGTACCAAGTCTCAGGTGTCTTATGTATGCAGTTGTCTCTTTTATATTCTAGCAGATGACCTATGCAGAAGAATTAGATATTTACTCAAAGTTCTCCGGATACATCAGTTTGGACTCTGTCAGTGGAATGTGAGTGGTCTGCTCAAAATTCTGCAATGTATATAAAAGTTCTGTCTCTTAAGAGCCAGTAAACCTTTGCTCTACCTCAGAAGAAAGCAGAGCATTGCTAATTCGGTTCCAATTTTAGTATATCTACTCCTGAAGTGAGCATAGAGAAGAGTAATTAAAGAAATATGTAGGGGAACCACACTAGGTAATCTTATGATGGCTCAATTCCATAAATCCAGCTGATGAAATTCCAATGAGGACACTTCCAATGAGAAGGTTTATACACTACAAAATGAATTATCAATTCCTCAGAGTTAGTAATATAGTACCAGAGAAATAAAAAGAATAGGAGGCAACAGACACAGGAGACGGGAAAAGCAAATACTTATTATCTCTGGGATCTAGTATATCAACAGCAACTACTAAAGGTCATCAAATACTTAAAACACACTGAGTTTTTATATCTAAACAGTAGTGCAATTATATTACTATCAACTGTTTGTATTACAGTCATATGTTTACATTGCTATCTTTCCCACTGTTTTCGCCATTGTCTCTTGTGGAATCACTCATCTTTCTATCTTCAGTGTCTAGCATAATAACTAGCAAAAGTAGTTGACCAATAAATATTTGCATAAGATGCATGAGGAGCAAATGAATGATGAGTAGCCCCTCTTTGGGATGTAGTTCATCTGCTTAGCCCATCCCAGTCTTTACCTGAAATCCTTTTTACTTGTTATTCAATGTCTAGGCCAAACGTTTCTTTCTCTCCTGAGAATCTTCAAATCAAAACTCTGTTAACTTATTTTTCTGTACTATATATGTATTCTCTTCTAAATTAAATGTAGCCTTCACATTTCTTTATACTATTTACTATGACATTCTCATAAACTAGGAGATTCTTTATATCCACATATTTTGATATCAAGTATAATGTTAAATAATAGCATATATTCACTAAATATGTTTAAATGACAGGATACACCTCTACACAAAAACAGCAGAACTTAAAGACCCATGCCAGGGACTGGGAATTCTGGAATATTTATGGAGTCTTTCATTGATTGTCACCCTGGGAAAACCTTATTGTCCTGTGGTTTTATTTCACTTCTCCAAAACTTCATATTTAAATAAAACATAACTGTCACCACAATTAAAGGTAGAGATACTTGAACTTGCAGTAAAGTCATTCACTGAAGGAAGAAAATAATAATTTTATTATCAAAATTCTGATGAAGAAGAGGCCCAAATATTCTGTGTGCAACTAAAATTATCATTTGATATCTGGTTTTGATATTCCTGTTGGAAACTATGTCTCAAAATAGAGAGTAAAACAAACATGATAAAGTTCTAGATTCCCCTTTATATGTATAAAAGATAGCCAAGGAAAGGGTAACGGTGATTACTTTTAGAAATGTTAAACCAGATGACGGCAAAGAGTAAAAAGGAGACTTATTTTTCACTTTAGAATCTTTTGCGTCTTTTAATTGTTTTTAGCATATGGCTTTATTTTTTTACTAACAAGAAGTTCAATAATTATATAATTTGCAAACAATATTTTATCATAAAATAGCTATAAACTCAGATATAAGTAAAGGTGTCATGAAAAAGGCTGATAGCCAATATATCAACATTTCCTTTATGGCTGTGTTTTTGCCTATAAAAATGCCATGAAAATATTATCCTGTGTTATCTTTTAAAAGTTTTATTATTTCACTTCTTTACATTTAGGCTTACAATTTTTCTGTAATTTATTATTGTGCATGGTGTGAGGAAGAGATCAAAGAAATTTTCTTGTTTTGTATTGATACCTAAAAATCTACTTGGTTTATTCATTCATCCAGCATTATTTACTAAAAGCTATCATCCTTTCCCCACAGTATTGCAGTGGTACTTTCACTATACATCAGATACCTATGTACATCTGGACACACTGTACTGTTACATTCCATTAAACTGCCCTTTTGCCCATAATTCATTGCTTTATTAAATCTTGGTATCTGGTACTTTAATAAGTAAATAACAGAAGAGAGGCATTCAATTTTTTAATTGGACAGAAATTAGAATAGACACGTCATACAAAAAAAGATATCGAAAAGACTAATGAACACATAAATGTGCTAAATACCATTTTTTATCAAGGAATTGCAACTTAAAATGGTGTCCACCAGTGTGAGTAAAATTTTAAGAAGGAAATGACAATACAAATTATTTGAGAGGATGCGAAATAATTGGAACTCTCGCATACTGCTGGCAGGAGAGTAAATTGATACAAATATCTTGGAAATTGATTGCCTGTAACTTATAAAATTGAATATATGCATAATCTGTAAATAAGTAACTCCACTCCTCATATACATGTAATGAAAATGCATACATACAAGCATCATGGAAACATGTACTAGAATGTTCAGAACAGTGTTAAAAATAGTAACCCCAAACTAGAAAGAACACACATAATAATTAACTGTTGAATGGGCATGTAAATTAATATAAGGGAGTACTGAATTATTGGATTGTCCAGTACAGCAGCCACTAGCTATATGTGGCTACTGAGCACTTAGAGAGCTGGACTAATTAGATTTGAGATATGCTGTAAGTGTAAAATACAGAGTAGACTTTAAAGATTTAACAAAAAATTGTAAAATTCTTCATTTATAATTTTATATTGATTCGTATTAAAATAACATTTGGGTATATGATTAAATAAGATAAAGTTGTTTGTTTAATTTTATTTATATTTACTTTTATGATGTTGTTACTAGAAAATTTAAAATTACCTATGTGAGTCACGTTACTTACTGTCAGACAAAAATGTGATAAAAACATGAAAAAAAAAAACAAAACCTAACGTCACCTCAATGATATAGATGAATCTGATGGTGTAAAACTGACAGCCAAAGAAAATGAATATATGAGCAATACATAGCTATGTTTTCATAGATATAAAGTTTAAAACAGATAATACTAATCTATGGTGGTTACCTTTGTTCAGGGTAATAAGTAAGACACTGAAGGCTCTATTAATGCCAATTATTTTGACAGGAGAGATAGTTATATAATTTCATTAAGCTGAGATTTATGCATTTTAGCTTATGCATGCTGTACCTGAAGAAAAGATGTTTCAAAAGGAAGTCAAATATAGGGGGAGGGAATGAAGTGGGTAAAGGGGATCAAATATATGGTAGCTGAAGGAAACTGGACTCTGGGTGATAATCATACAATAGAATATATAGATGTCAAATTATAAAGTACACCTGAAAATTATATAATTATATTAACCAATGTTACCCCAATCAACTTAAAAATATTTATATTAGTATTAATAATGATATTAATACCATTCATCTCTTCCTTCTCACACATGCTCTGTTTGCCTGGGGTGCTCTCCAGGTCTCTGAAGCAAAATTCATAACTAACATTTATCGACAGCATATTTTAAGTATTTTGCATGTATTATCACTTTTAAAATTTATAAAACCCACATTGTAGATAAAAAGGATGAGGCTTAGGAAGGCTAGGGGACATTTCCAGGATATCAGTTTGTATCCAATATAATCTGGTTTGTACTGGAATTAGGTCTTGGAGGAAGATATAACTTACTCAAAAACTTGGGATTTTCTGCTCCCTGGTTCGCAAATTTTCTCAGCAAAATATTCCTGATAGTCTTTCATTTGCTCCAAATCAGGATAGATCTGATATCAAACTACAGTACAGTATTAATGGTATATTATTTTATACTTTCCTGTATAACAATCGCATTAAAGACCTTGACCCAGAAAAAGGTGTACTATGTTTCAGATGAGGTCAGTTAAAGAGAGATTTTTTTTTGCAGATATTTCTACTATGTGAGATTTTAATTTAGTTGGGGAAAAAACCTGCTGGCTTTGCTGACAAAGAATTTTACATTTTCTATAAAAAATTGTCGTTATGCAAGCACATTTCCCTGATGTATAAAGTATATTTTGTCATAGTTTCTTTTATAACTTTCCATATCTAATTTGTCTGAAGTCATGCCCTCAATTTACAGAAATATAAATAGGTTGCTTCAGTAGGAACTTGGTTATATTTGGATAGTTGCTGAAATGCATTATGTTTAGTTCTGATATTACCATCTGATTTTAAAAACTGTCCTAAAATGTTCAATGTGCAAAACTTTGCAAGTTTTAAAGAACAAACATATGTGCCATATGCTGCCACTTGCTCTTTTTATCTTTGAAACTTATTACTCTAAATTTTCTTATTACTAATTTAGCTTGTGTGTTACTAATTTATTTTAATTTAAAATTTTTATATTACTCTAACATATATCTATACATATATAGACAAATGCATATATACAGGGAATATATGTAACAAATAATATATATATATATACATATACATATATAACATTTTAAAGAATAACTATAATTTATCCAGTTACACTTCTTTCTCTGGAATTCCGTGGTATGCCCCAATCCAGACACCACCATCATTATTCCCCTGAGAAAACCATCATCTTGATTTGGTGATAATTATTCCCTTGTTCTTATTTTTAATTTTTTTGTTTATGCTTAAACAATACTGTCTAATCAATATACCTAATCACTAGAAATAAATCATTTTTCACATCAAATATTTTCAGTTCTTTGTTTTCAACACAATTGAAAGAAGATATAATTTTTCAATGGAATAACCATCATGAATAATTTTTCATGGTAGAGCACTGTATGATATGTGGCATATAGTAGAGCAACATTGTACAGTAAAGCTTATTCTTTTCATATGTACTTATTTATGTTAAACAAAGTTTCTCAATGTTACATCAATATGAATTAAACTTAAATAGACCCAGTACTGAAGCCTGTTTCATAGAAGCAATAAATGATAGCCATATAAGGCTAAATAAACTATTGAAAATAAAGACCTATTTACTTTTATAAATAATAAACATTTTCATTACTTTAAAAGTGGTAATATATTTATGCTATGAGCAACATCCTAGAATAACTATAATAATACCTCAATGCAGAATAATGTAAAAAGCCTCATTGGGACAAGAATAAAAACTTTATCTGCTCTTAATTTTGCATTATTGTGGTTTTCAAGTAATTAGTGTCTCTCATACAATGGACAAGCAGGTAAAGATGACAAAAACCCATTTCAGCTACTGAGGGTTGAACAAGCAAGCAAAACTTTGATTTCTGTGTTGAAGTTCTGTGCTGAAGCTCTATTTTCCAGGCTCCATTCTCAGTTCCCTCGCCCTACAACTCTTTAGCCACAATCTCCTCACTTCCCAACTCTGCCAGCGCAAAAAAAATATTCTCGCTCAGCTGTGCAGACAGGTAAGCATATCATCCCATGAGGCCAGTCTGCTTTCATTTATGTCACGGCTGACAGACTCAGCAGTTACATAGATCTCAGCAGTTACAAACCTTTGTTAAGCAAAATCTCAGGCCACTGTCTGTTGAGATCCCTCAGTGACAGTAAAATCTCAGGCTTTGTTCTAGGCATCAAGTGGAGGAAAGCCTTGTCATTGAGGCCTGGAGTCCCACATGGTGCTATAAAAAGAACATTAGAATGCTTGTAATCTATAGAGAGATCTCTACACAATTTATTGTCATTGACAAACCAAATGGGACCCAATGGCTGTATTACATCAAATATTAAGTTAGTGGTGAGAAGAAATCATGGTATATGCTTAAGTCTCTATCTAACCTTCTATTTTAACTATACCTAAACTTTAAAAAGTATGAAATGTTTCTCAATTTCTTTTACAAAAGTAATATAAAAATTTTTCCTCAAATTTTGAGTAAAAGAGCATATAAAAGTTAAAAGTACAAATCTATTTAACTGTGAAGAGATAGGAAAATTTCCATTAAAGTATCACAAGAGAATTGCAGTAAACTACTTAAAGAGCAGTACACTGAGCTAACACACAGATCTGATTGTGTAACCGAAATCACATGACTCGATATTTTCTCAGAAGCAAGCTTTACTAACAATTACAAAGTTATAAGCAAAGAACATGCAGAGATGGGACATCCCACTGACCCCACAAATTGTTCCTTCCCACATTTGACATATGCTCTCTGGCCCAAAGTACATGAGGTCTTTGAATAAAAATGGTAGGTGACTTCACACAGCAAGAATCTTTAAGTTATTAAACAGATTTTCTTTTTTTTTTACCCCAGAAATTTACTTACGTGATATTCATTAAGGAGCTCTGACATTAAGAATTTAACTCTTTGTGTTAATAGAATAAAACACTGTCTTGTGTATATTAAAACATTAAAATTTAAGCAAAATTCTTCTTTGACCAACATCCATGATTCCATTTTCTCCCCCAAGTAACTGCAACAGCAAGTACACTGTATATATTCGTTCTCTGGTAAGAAATGGCAGAGGCTCTGAGGAAAATCATTAGAGAAAATTCTAATTAATACAATTTGAAGAAAATATGGTTTGAATATAAAAAAAAGAAAGAAAGAAAGAAAGAAAAAGAAAGAAAGAAAGAAAGAAAGAAAGAAAGAAAGAAAGAAAGAAAGAAAGAAAGAAAGAAAGCAAGCAAAGAAAAGGTCTATTACTCTTAAGAGGTTTTCTACATATTTTATTAATTATCCATAAATAAATACTCCTCAGTATTTTTTACTGGTGAATGCTATGGAATATTTTTAAAATATTATCAAAATTCTAATACACAAAGTAACCAAACAGAAAATCTTATTTATAAATTCTGTAAAGAAAAATACTCTGGATAGAGAGTCTCAGGAATAATATTCTGACACTCGTTATGCATATGTACATAACAGTCTGAACACTTTGAATGATTAGATAAAACCTTTGATTGCTACAATGCTTAAACTTTTTTTTTTTTAGTTTCTGTTCAAACAGAATAAAGCCATATTGATTTAGCTAAATTAATTTTATAGGTGTCTTTTTTCTACATATGGACAGACTTTCTTATCTAAGCAGATTTTGTTACTTGTAACCCAATTGACCCGTGAATAGAAATGAACTGTGTATAAGAGCTCATATACTCAGAGTATTAATTTCAAACAAATTTATCTGGAATAATTAAAAAAATAGAACATGCAAACTATTACTATAGAAAAGAATGTGTACTACCATTATAAGAAAATATTTCACAATATCTATTTCAATGAAGAGAGAAAAATGAAACAAGAAACACATCTTTTAAAGAAAGAAAATATCTTTCGTAGAAAGAAAACGATAGCATTTTCTATTTGTACACATGAACTCAAATGTAATACCATTTTTCATCACTATCTTAAATGCAATTACATCAAATAAAAATAGTATAAAAATCTGCTTCTGGTCATAAAAAATTTCTTTAAAAATAAACTTATTGAGAAAAAATATGTTTATAAAAATCAAAATTTTCCCAAATTTACCTTTTTTTAAAAAAGCAGGCAATGTTAAATATGATTTTACTAACAGCGAATATGCTATGTTCTTTTGGAATATCTTGTAGAAAAAGGAATATGTGAATATGCTAACGGAAGGAAGTAAAACATTGAGAAAACCCTCAATTCATCTACATAACAATGATTTTCACTCAAACCAAAAAGCCAATATAAAAGTATGATTTACCTGCTGTGCACTTATCATATTTTTCATCAACACTTACTAACATTCTATGGTGTTTTAGAAGTGTAAGAGATTATCAGTGTAATGAAGGAATTAAATGAACTCGTGCTCCTGGTTTATTGTGCATAAAACTAGCATCACATGGTCATTAATAAAACAATGGCAAATGAAGATATTCTCTGTTAAATTGACCTCTTCAGATGTATTGGTTGACATATTAAAAGTGTCTTTTCTAAACCTATCTGAAGCTAATTATTATTTGTTGAGATATTGGATATCGAATATTAAATCTACTTTATAGAGGTTTGTTAGGCTTATTTAAAAGAGTACTGTCCAATCGATATTGGTAAAAGTAATCTTGGTCTTTAATATCTTTTTATTAGACGTAAAAGTTTCTAAAATAATTTTAGTCTGTTATAGGTAATACAAATTTTAATTGGGAAATGTGTATATAGATGTGACTGCACAAAAACCAAAATATTTTAACTAGCAAATGTTGATAAAATTACATACAAACTTATTATTTTGTTTTTCTTCCTGATGTTTTGTTCCACTATAAGTTTCTGTTTATTTATTCCTATTGCTGTTTATGTAATGGAATGTCTGATTTTTAATAACATTAATATTGCAACCTTCAATAAATAACAATGTGTAGAGTTCCTTTCTTCAGTTATTAATATAGCTATATACAGGCAAAAACTATGAAATTTGGCTTTCTATCTGGAAACTATATCTCAAATTATGTCCAAGAATAAAATCTAGATTAGTTGTCAATAGGTCTGAATCACATTCCAATTTATCTATATTTTCAGGAAATCATTATGTCCTTTAAGAACTAAAATAGTAAACATTTACATAGAGCTCTCTACATTTCAGATGCTCATTGAAGTTCTTTTAATTTATGTTCATTTAATATACCCAATAATACTTACTCTGTATATTAGTTTCCTATGATTGCTATAACAAAGTACCTCAAACTAGGTGGCTAAAAACAATAGAAATTTATTCTCACACAGTTTTGGAGGTTAGAGGTCTGAGATCAAGGTTTAGCAAGGCCATGCTCCTTGCCTCTTCCTAGCTATTGATGGTCATCAATCTTTGGCATCCCATGGCTGCAGACACATCATTCCAATCTCTGCCTCTGATCTCATGGCATCTACCTGTGTGTCTTTTCACATGACATTTTTCTCTTCTAAAAGTGCATCAGACATATTGGATTAGGGCTCACCCTAATTACTTCACCTGCAAAGGCCCTAATCTAAGTAAGGTTACACTCATAGGTACTAGGAGTTAAGACATGAACAAATCCTTTTTGGGGGGGGGGTGACAATTCAACCCATAATATTGGTGTTATCTTCACATGATGACAGAAAGAAATAGACCTACCAACAGATTAATAACTGGCTCTAGGTCACACCACTAGTAAGTGGAGAATTGAGATTTAAATGCAGTCTACTCTGTTAAACTATATGTCCTAACCACATCACAACAGACCCACTTATTATATGAAATGAGTGTCTTATAAAATTTTTGACACCTATTAAATATCCAACAAATAAAATGAAATGAGTGTCTTATAAAATTTTTGACAGCTACTGAATATTCAACAAATGTTAGCTTTTTCCTCTCCATTTTACTCTAATTTCTCTCTTTATTTTCTTCCCATAATATTCTATGCTTCTTAATCTTATTTTTATGTAGTAAAAAATAGAGTAAATACAATCTTCAATAGAACACTTGAATGCACACATTATATTCAGTCTTAGTACTGTGTACCATTGGTAGCATCCTGCATTTTATTTATCCACTTTCATAATCTGTGACACCTCAATTAAGACTTTGTTATTTTATCTTATTTCTTTAGCTGTTTTCTTTTAAAAAAATTCTTTTATAGTCAATTCAATTTTATATTTAATCTTCACATAGTAATAAATTATCTCTTGACAAAATACCTGTACATTTCTTATTGATTATGATGTCATATGTTTTGTTATATTTTATAGACATCCATCATATAAGGTGATCATAAAAATGGTCTGAGAAACACTTCAGATGTTAAAACTGCAAATTTAAATGGAAATATAAAAATTTATTTATGGTCATACTAAAATCACAATATGATTATGATATTATTGCAATCTGTTGTTATTGGTATTCTTGCTCTTCTCTTATAGATGTTATGACAGGGAAGAGAATAAATAGCTGTGTAGTTTGAAATTTAGACTTGTCCAAACAGAGTTCTGGCCTTTGTTTTGGCTCCTGGAAGGTGACCTCTAAATGGAGTTTCCTGAGTAATGAGAATGTCTTTAATATTTATGATGGGCCCCCTAGTCCAACCTGATGATAGTTTATGCTAACAAGATGGTTTGGAGTGGGTCAAGCAACACTTACTGGTCTTAAAGGAGGGGCTGGCTATGCCAGAAAGACCAACCATGTACTTAGAGATTGAAGACTTTCTATTCATGAAATCAGTCTCCAGACTGAGTATAACCACTTGAACAACTAATCGATCAACCAAGCCTACATAATAACAACCCAATAAAAACTCTGGACAACAAGGCTTGAGTGAGCTTCTCTGGTTGGCAGTATTCTGTGCATATTCTCACACATCATAGTTGGGATTAGGGAATGCTATTCATGACTACCCAAGAAAAGGATAGTGCCACATTTGGACCCTTCCCAGGTTTTTCCCTATGCATTTGTTCCTTTGGCTCGTTCTAATTCGTATCTTTTCCTTGTAATAAATGTGACTGTGGGTATATTAAGTTTCAATGATTTCTGTGAGTCTTTCTAACTTTGATAGTTAGAGAAACTTCCGAAATTCCCTACAGTGTCAGAACTCTTGGGAAGAACTTGGCAGTCTGGAGGACTGTGCACTTAGCCTTGTAGTTTGGCTAATTCCAGGTAACAACTCACATAACAAATTCAATTTGCTGTACTAAATTATTCATGGAAATTATATACTAGAGTAAAATGGTAATTCCTAAGGTGCCAATGGAAGTCAATGCCAGTATGCAAATTTTCTTAAATAATTGTATCATGTGTACCAAATAAAATGTATTTTATAAGGCTGTGGAGTCCTCTTAAATAAATTAGATCTGTTAAGCTAATAAAACATTGGCACAATAAAATAATCTATTTAACCAGTTTCTGGTGTGTTTCACTAAATTTGTGATCATAGGGCTTGAGATTTCTCAAAGCGTAATGATTAGAATCATCTTTGGGGATATTTAAATTTTAAGTTTCTTATTAAATACAGACTCTCCAAATGTGACTCTTTGCGGTAATTTATTTTTTTAAGTAAAATTTTGACCACAGAGTTTGACTGTTAAAATCTCATTTAGAGACTGAGAGTTGGTCATTTCTAAACCATACTCATAAATTTACCAGTTGGATATTTAAATTTAAAAAAAAATGTATTTTTTGTTAAGTAGAAAGATGATGTCATAGACTTCAAACTATTAGTTTCATTTGTTACGATCCAGTAAAAAAATAGCAAACTGCTAATTTTCTACTTTGATATTAGAATTTTTTTCAATATAACATTAACTATGATGTAAATGCATTTTGGCAATTAAAAGTTTTGTGTAATTTCTGCCAAGAGTCCCAAATGGAAAAGAAAGCAATTTTGTTCATTCTGCATTTCTGTTCTTTTTCCCAGAACTACTGTTTTGAAAGATAATATTTTCAGCAAATGGCAACTTTAGAGTTTCTTTAAAATTGCAGCATGCAGATGAGTAGTCACATGCTATTATAAGAAAATATTTATGGGCAATACTTAATTGGCAACAATATCTTGAATTAATTCATAATCAATTAATTTTATTATTTGATTATCATTAATCTGTGAAAAGAAACTTACAAACACTCCATTATGTCTTTTAAGAAATATATGTCATTTAAGAAGAATCATATTAAGCACCAGCAAGGCTTTGGTCTATTTGATTCACTTCATAATAAGAGTTGTCTTTGAAATATTTGCTGAATTTAGACCAGTCTACAAACTTCTTTTTGGACTGTTGTTCTTCTTATGCTTTGGTTGCAGAATTAAGCAGGTGTTAAATCATAATTATCCTTGGTTTCTATTTTAATTTTCTCTAATCTTGGGAAGTTTATTAGAATCATCTTTCTTCTTTTTAATGTAATCTTCTTTCTTATGAACATGATCAAAAGTTGTTGGATCATAGGAAATTCTGGATATATATGGTAGATTAAAAGCATGTGCAAATCTCCCTTGTTAATTATGCTCAAATGACAAGAAGGGGAATAAAAGAAAGCTATAAACTCAGAAGATCAATGAGTCTAGGATAAGAGAAAAAAGGAGACAAAAAATGTCAATAATTTTTTTTATGATAGAAAAGTAGGCAAATGATTTGTCCAGTGAAAGCATTTAAGCTGTTTTGTATTATTTTCTCTGACTTCAAGTTTGCCTGAGGAGAATTGATTAACTGAACTAAGAAATTTGTAAGAATAACAAACCAAAATGAGTTTTGCTGAAGTTATTATGTTCCAAACAATACCTCTATACTTAGTTAATAATTTTTTTTTTTAACTGAATAACCTAGAGTTAATGAATAACCCATGCAAACACTTGCACTAGAGAATGGTAAGAAGTTACATAAATCAGAAGGAAATACATGGATACATGATTAAAATATACATATAAATTAAAGATATTTGAGAATCAATGGTTTCCCTGAACTGAGTTGGTCTATACTACTCAGACTTATCTCCCTTAACCATGTACACTAAATTTCAGAATAATTTCAGTACATCAAAAATGATGAATCTCCATTACATTATGTTGCTTTTATTGTATTTTCCTAAAAATTGAATAAATGCAAAATCAATTAAGTTTATTGTGTTTCTTGTTTTTTTAATCAATTTGTAAATATGATAATTACTTCTAGTTGAGTAGAATATATAATGTAACTGGTAAACAGTTCGTCTGAGAAGGAGGAAACATAGGTTAGCAGAAAAAATGAAAGAAGGGAGAAATGATTTGATTTGCTGCAAGAAACAGAAGGCTCAAAACCACCGTAAAAAGATACATACATGGAAGGCAGCTATGGTGGTATTGAACTGTGGAGCTAAAAATAGAAAAATAGAAAAATGTATATGCAAAGCACTTAGATCCCCAGGTATTCTTTTTTATCCCACACAGTAAGGCAACAGCTTCATCCTTTATGCTCTCTCCTCCATGTTCAGGCTAGAAGCTATTCTGAGGACATGGAACCAGTGTGTACTTGCACATAGGGACCTCAAGCACCATAAAGCCAAAGATGTGACTGAGGACTTAAAATAAGTAATTCAACTGAAAATCTGTCTACTGAGCAGAAGAATTCCTTAGCCACCTACCTCCATTTGCTCCAGAGTTCATCCACCCAGAGTATTACATCCACTACTCCCACTTCCATCACAACTAAAAAAAAAAAAAAGATTTTTTTTGGTAGAAAAAACTGGTCCCAAAGATAATATATGCATTTTACTAGCATTTTGTTAATGAACAAACATTTGACTCATTGAAGTCTATTGGTCGACAATTTTGTCTTTACTTGTAGTTTACATTGAGTTAATTTTACAACATGAATAGACTACCTGGTTCCTCACATGTTTGACTAAAAATTAAAAAATAAAAGGAAGTCAAAAGAGCATGCAAATATATTGCGAAAATAGGAAGGAACTGAGATAATACAGTTAAAATTTTTAATGCATGAAAAAACTTCAAAACAAGACAAAAATTATAATTAATTGCTATCTTCCACTAAGAAATGGAAGCTATTCCACTCACAAAACCAAAACGGGACCTAAAAGACAGACCAGAAAAGAGAACAATAATAGCTTTGACATTAGAAATAAGATAAGAAAAAAATTAAGCTGCTGAAATTTATCAGAAATAAGAATAAAAATATTAAAAGATTAAAAAAAGAAGTAGAAAGCTAAAATATTGCATGAATAATTAGGCAGACTCGTTATTAGACTATTCAGATTTCCAGACTATTAGACTATTCAGAAGTTCCAGAAAATAAACAAGGCAAATTGTAAAATAGAAGAAGAACATTTCCCTTAATTGAAGGACATGGACTCCAGCTTGCAATGGCTGAACAGGTGACCAGGGCAGACAATTTAATCCCCCCCACCACCACCACCCTTTGTCAAACATTCCTAAACACTCATACACCAAAGCATGTGTCTGAAATGATAAAATATTAGAAATAAGGAGGAAACTTTAAATAATTTGAGAGAAGATTAAAGAACAAACAAACAAAAAACAAAAAACAAAAACAAAAAAACAGTATCAACCAAAAGATCACACAAAATTATCAGGAAAAAGAAATGGCTGTGTCTTTTAAAGGATACCATCGAGAGTTTAAATAAAATAGAGCAATGTATTTTGAATACTGAGAGAAAGTGATTCCCAGCCTACAAATCTACATAAAGCCACACTTTTAATCAAGAATCAGGGAGAATCAAGATATTTTGAGACATGTGAGGAGGACAAAGCTAACCTGTCCATAGAGAACTACCGGTGAAGACATGATTCATCAAAACGAAGAAAATGAAAAAAAAAAAAAAGAGAGAGAGGAATGCAAGATCTAAAAGAAGATGGAAAATCCAGAATACAAGAAGAGAAAAGAAAGCTTTACATCAAGTATGCAGGACAAATATTCCAGATTAGAGCAAGAGGGCAGCAGCAGGACTTTCCATGATTAGGGATTGGAGGTGATAAATTATCTGATGAAACTGAATCTGTAGAAAACAATGTGGAAGGTAAGAACTCTACATGTGATAATTATAGGAACATAAGCAACTGAAAAAGAAAAGTAGCAGTTACTAACTTTGGGGAAAAGAAGTTGTAAAGAATAGAAACATTCATAAGCGCATTATTTGTACATGGTCACAAGTGCATTCTAATGTCTGTTTTGCAGAGAAGAATCCTAGAATTACATTTTCTAGAATCTCCTAACCCATATAAAGAAAAAGTTAGAGGTCTTAGGGTCAGGACCGAATTGAAGTCTAACAGGCTTTCCAGTGAGAAACTTGAGAATCATCAGTCCTGGCACTGCAGTCCGATGAAGTGGTCAGATGGAAGCTTTCCCGAGGTGCTTGAGATTTGCAGTGGCTTTAGCGAGAGCCCTTGAAAACTATTCCTTCCATTTGCAGGACAAGAAATTTTGAGTTCACTTTCCAAAGTGTTGATCCCCAAGCTAACAATTACATAAGCCTCTGAAAAACATTATTAAAACATTTCTATGGAATATGTAGACCAGATTCTGTTTTCCTGACCAAATACAGGAAGCGTATTTAAAAAAGGTAGAAATAAGTGTGAGATGAAACACTGCTAAAAGTGTTACATTTGGGAAAGAAAGATTAAGTAGAGAATTGCTCTCTTATTTAATAACTATTGGGGAATTATTTAACTTGTTAAGCTATGTGCATGTGTCATTGTTTACCAGCACTGACTTTGAAAGAATGGCTGAATTTGACCTGATAAGACTTTGAGGTTGAGAGTCAAGTGGTTAAAGCTGTAGAGAATGTAATATCCAGGACCCAAGTCCATTGTTTCAGGACTATATGGTACTCTTCTGCAGAAATGAGCACACATAATGTTAAGACTTTTCACTGAAAGGTCCACATGTCTTTAGAGAACAGTAGACTAAAGTTCATGCTCAAGCTGGCCTCGAGGGTTAAGTACAAATATTTGTCTGAAAAAAAAATTATTGCTTATGTAATTTCCATTATTTTTGATAGCACATTGTTCTTATACATGATTTGTTTAGAAAGAAATATTTCTTTTTTCATAAGAAAGCATCAATAATATTTCCTCTCAAGATGGTAGGTGTTAGCAGACTTTTTTTTTTTTTTCACTGAAAATGATGGAAAAATTCTACTCCAGCTTCTAGGGAATTAAAAAATGAATGCCTAGGCAACTTATGAGTGAAGCCTCAGCTGTACAAATAGGGGAAGACAAGTCCTTAGAACTTGTGGGGTTATTTGCATGCAGCTTATGTTGTAATTCTTAGTAAAACATTTGATTCTTTGCACTCTCTGATGGTAGTAAATTTTATTCCTGCTGACAGCAAAAGTAATTGCTTTGAACATTATAACATGGATTGTTGAAAAAGTTTAACAAGATTTCCTTACACCATTTCTGCCATCTCTGCATTTCTCTTTACATAAATAAAAGGAGAAAGGCAGAAACAACTCTGGTAGTTAAAAAATGAGATATTGGTATGGGCAATATTGTTCTTTTATATGAGGATAAATTCCATCATTTTACCTCTTCTTTTACATTATGAAAAATGTAAGCAAGTTTTACAAAAAAAAAAATTATATATATATATCTATATATATATCTATATATATATATCTCACCCTTCAGTCAGTAATCCATCACATTTTGAAAGTCTGCTCTAGAGTATGCAAATATGTAAAAATCTACCACAAGAATGCAAAAAACAAATAAACAAACAAAAACCCAGTGATTATAACACTAACATCTTCTATCTCTGAGTTCCATTACATACGTCCTTCCTTTCTTCACATCTCTGACATTTGCCTTTCGCTTGTAGTGTCAGCCATATTTTGGTCTCTAAACTGAATCTTGATTTAATTGAGATGAATTTTGTGAGTGCAAAATCAACAACCTGAAACATAATATATATCTCTTTCATCTGCATCTGTGGTGACTTTGTGGTTTCTTTACTATTAACAGAGACTTCCTTCATTTCTTTACTCCTCCCAGATAACTCCTATACTTCCAGATTCAGATCATCTCAGATTTTCCCGCAAACATTCCTGATCTTCCTTCTCAATGAGATAAGTGCTCTCCTATTGTTTCCTATCTTTAATGCACTATGGAATTAGTGCTATGGAATTTATATCACAATTGTTTACTTCTTTGAATACAAATCTGTGAAATATTTAGAGGCAAGGAATGTTGTATTTTTTTTTTTTTTTTTTTGTATTTCCAATCCCTGGAAAACATGAGCACATCATAGAAAGAAGATTGTTTAAAAAATAAACAAACAATTGATGAAATTATCTGATAATTCAGTAAAGGGACATTGAGAGTGGAAAATGCCTTTCACAGTTTAAGGGCATGCCTGACCTTGTGCTTCCATAGACACATGACTCATACAAACACATGGGAAAGTCTAAGAGAGTTTGATGAGAGATCACCATGCTATATTCCTTCTCCTTCAGTGTTTTTGAGTTTGTAGGCATTTTCTACACACTATATTTAATTTTGCTCAATGAATTTTGTTAAAATAATGTTAAAATAATATTACTGGAAAAGTGCAATCAACCTTCTATATTAAAGAAAGAACAATGCGCTATCTCTTAAAATTTGAAGTTTTGTTTTGTCAAGTGGTATTGAAGAAATTTCACTTAGGATATAAAGGTCATTCAGTGTGTTCTCCTGATTTATTGATGCTTGAAGGAAGTAAATTGAGCCTTTGGAATGTGTTGAATTTTTGCATTCTCCAAATAGCTTCATTGATAGCTTTTCTTTGCTCCTTCCTCTCACAGCATTAAAATTAAACCCTACTAGCTAATTTTGAACTGAAGGCAAATGAGAAAAATAAGTGTATTTAATGCTGTAATAAATTAATTTTCTAATGTTAAAAAAAAAGTTTTCTTAGAAAGAAGTTTGTACCTGAAGGGAAAAAAAATATTACATTTATAACCCGAGTCATTCTTTAAAATATAAATATCGTATTAGTATAGTGCATGAGCCCTTACATGTTTTCCTCCTGTTCTTCCCTTCCTTAACCTCACAAAGTTCTGCCTTGTTTTCAAATTGTAGTCGTCTTCCATCCTCACTCCGATATCTCACAGCCCTTTGTCCTCTGCCAAACTCTACTTCTTCCACCAGCCCAATCTAGCTTAGTTTCCCTGAATACATATCAATAAAAATTATTAACTTGTTCTCTTAAAGACCAAGAGACTGAATCAATGGTACACTGACTTATACATAATAAATACCCACGAAACATTTATTGACAAAACAGATATTCCAATCTGAGTAAGTGAAGTATATAGAGCTTAGACCCATCCAATATTCTAAATGTGACCTGAAAAATAGAGTGCATAAAAAGAGCTTTGGATTCCTTTCTCACAGATATTATACTTCTATTAACAATGCCTAAAAGATTCCATTAAGTTAATCTGATAAGAGTAACGCTGTTGGCTTTCACTGAGTATATTATTGATTAAATCTTTAACTACAATTTTTCTCCTTTTTCTTTTCTCATGTATGATGTTGTTAAGATTTATTTTGTGATATTTACATTTGTATAGTTATATGTTTTTGGATCAAAGCTCAGGAGATATGTATATATATATGGCTATAAAATGGCTTGAGGGAATTAAAACTCTTTGGATCCTAACTCTGTCTTTTATTGTATTCACTATTTTCTCAGCCTTGTGTTTGTCATGAATTGAGTTGCATGCCCTTTATATCTTCCTTGCAATTATTGATGAACACATTGAACTGGACAGGTCTAAGGAGAAAACCCTGTGTTATTGCATGCAAGACTTCCAGCTAGCTGACATCTTCCTCTGTGACAGAATAATAAATTAGACAGTTCAATCCAGTATGTCTGATATACTTTCATCTGAACATTGTTCAGATACAATTACATAATCTGGAAAGATGGCTCTGGACCCTGCTTGTGCCTGAGTGTTTATAGACAGGATCAATGCCTTTGAAACGACTGCACATGAGACACAACAATCTACGCACTCACAATTATGAGGCCAGGATGACTGAGGGCGTGTAGACTCAGCCTCCATGCCTCCTCTCAAAAATGACTTTTTTGGGAGTTTTTCTTAGCTACTCCCTACTCAAAGATTTGGCCAAGTGCCCCACCTATGCTCTCCCACAAGACACTCTCCTAACATGGGAGGCCCCATACTTTATTTTAATATCATATTTGTATTGACTACATTTCCTGCTTCAATGTGAGATCTATGAGAAACAGGCCTTTATTTATCTTGTATTTCCAGTTGCTTAGAGTTATGCCTGTACATAGTCAGTAAATGTAAAGTGAAATTATAGATTCATTCACTCTATCTCCAGATCAGTAACAGAAAGTGTGGCTTCTTTATCTTTATGACTGATCTAATTTCCCTTAAGAGCTACTATTTCACTAGTTGACAGCCAGTTTCAAATTTGCATTTGAAGAATTTATCAATCATGTTTTAAGTATAAGTTCTCAGTCTGTGTAGTATTCAATGCTCTATCAGGACTGGTTAAAATAAGGTTTTTCAAATGTCTCATTGTCTTCATTCTGTGTATGTCACATTCTACCATCTCCTTCCTATAATAGTGTAAAGAGGTCGAGTACTTATTGGCACTTGAGAAAGGCAGTCTTCTGGACCACAAAGGTGACTTTTGGTTCCCATCATTCTCAGTAGAGTGGCTGATCTGATACATTTTCTGATGTAGGATGCATCGTAAGCGGCCTGGGGAACTGATATGTTTGCTCTCACAGATGAAGCCTGTGGTCTCAGCTATTTGCTCTTAGTTGCAAAGGCTTTGTTGATGATATTCTCTTTGTCATGCCCCCAAGCCATGAGAATTGAACAATCTTCTTAGAAACCTGTGTACCTACACTTGAATATTCAGGTATCTCTAGGTTTTCTGAAGACCCCAGAGAACCCAGGGCACTTCCCGAGGCACCTTTATCTGTCTCCAACAACTACTACTCTGTGATTCTATTTTGCCTTATTTTAACATTGGACTCGGCATCTTTTTCCTTTTAATTTCCATGAAGCACAACTCCAGCTGTTCCTTCCCTAATAACTTTGACCCAGCTTCCTACACACACACATCTGGATATTTCAAATGACTCTGCTCCTGAAGCTTAACCCCAAGTGTGCCTATGGGTGGCCGGGACATGAAGACTGGCATTTCACCTTATTTCTCCTCCCATCATCCTTCTACCTGTTTCTATCCTGAGGATACAGTAACATTATTACCTAGTGTCCTGAGCTTGCTATTAACATCTACCTCTCCTTTGCTCACCTGATAAAACTTGATTTTTAACACTGCCACCTTGCTGAAAAGGTCTGAAACGTTTTCTTTGAGACTGAAAACTGAACAATGAGAGCTATTTTGCATCAGACCATCTTTCTCCTCACATCTGGAGAAAAATAAACCTCATGGGTCAGCCTCAGAAATAGGGCATCTCAAGGAAATGTACAGTTAAAGAAGAAAGTAAAACTGCATTGGATATTCACTTACATTAAAATGAATAGGTAAATTAATAATGAGTTTTAAAGCTCATGTCACCTCCTCTAGGAAGGCCTCTAGGCATTTTAAAATAGTAGTACTTTCTCTTGTGTGTGTCAACATCGTCTTAATTCATATCTCTGAAGCATATTCGTTGGATATATTGGCTTTTATATGTATCTCCTCCACTAAACTGCAAAATATTGGATGATAAAAAACTCATTTAATTCACCTTTGATTATCTAGAGGAAGCATAGTGTCTCACATTTAGTAATGACTGATACATATTTTACAATGAATGTGTGAATTTAGATGATTAAAGTTATTTTTTTCCTTAATTTGGTCATAATGATAAAAAATTTTACTTCCAAAGACATTTGGCCAGTTAAATAAACTGACACATTAGACATCTGTATATGCAGAGCTCAAACCAACATAATTAGATCGAAATGAAAACATTAAGTGGAATTTTCTTCTTGAGAGATCAGTCAGGTAATTTTTTTTTTTTTTTTTTGTAGTTAGGGAAGGATTCTTTCTTTGCTTACCATTCTTTGGTATATATTCTTTATATATAATTTGTAAAAATAAGTAACTCTATCTAACCTAGGCATAATGGTGGAATGTTGTCAAAATTCAACACTAGAGACCAAGTGCATTATCTCCACCAAACACATGTGCTCAGGCTGCCAATTTACAGCTTAAGGGTAGCACTTGATTACAGCAGAAAGGCATACCTCTAAGTGAGCCGAAGCCAATCAGCCACTTTAAAGTCACTTAAAGATAATTTATCAGTATCCAATTCAGAAAATGCAGCAATGTTACCGAGATCCAATTGCCCGGAACAGTGGTGAATCTTCATGTTGCTCAGCTCCAAATGACAGATTCATGCTTTTGGAAGCTGCACTGAAAGGGAATTAGAACATACTGGCTGCATGATGAAGAGAACACTCAGTCCTATGGCAAGAAATTCATGGGAACATGGATTCAGCTGGTACTGTTTACAGAGCAGAAGTATATATTTTCGTTCTACACCTACTCTGTGATGTTCCAAGTAGAACACGTGGTATCAAGTGATCTCCATACTCTCAAAATGGAGATATGAAAGAAAGAAGGATTATATCCTCTATTTTATTTTTTACTTCCCAATGTTTTCCTCAGGGGATTAAGGAATGACTGATGTCGATACACTGAAACAACTAGTTTAGATGAAGTCATTCTTGAGACCAAAAATGAGTGATGTATCTGAGCACTGAGAAAGTACTCATGATACTGTGCTCTGAGTTTAGAAATTTTTTTTTCTTTTTCTGATAGATCTCATATATACTTGAATCATGCAGGAAAGA
>NW_011888819.1:5256135-5264228 GCF_000151845.1 Pteropus vampyrus
TGGCAAGAAATTCATGGGAACATGGATTCAGCTGGTACTGTTTACAGAGCAGAAGTATATATTTTCGTTCTACACCTACTCTGTGATGTTCCAAGTAGAACACGTGGTATCAAGTGATCTCCATACTCTCAAAATGGAGATATGAAAGAAAGAAGGATTATATCCTCTATTTTATTTTTTACTTCCCAATGTTTTCCTCAGGGGATTAAGGAATGACTGATGTCGATACACTGAAACAACTAGTTTAGATGAAGTCATTCTTGAGACCAAAAATGAGTGATGTATCTGAGCACTGAGAAAGTACTCATGATACTGTGCTCTGAGTTTAGAAATTTTTTTTTCTTTTTCTGATAGATCTCATATATACTTGAATCATGCAGGAAAGAAAAATGCTATGTGAAGTCTGTAGTAAATGTCACATTTGGATTGTCAAATTAGAATTTTTATGAATATACTCTTAATTGGGAATAGAATAAAAAATAAATATACACTGCAGGTTCATCTCTTAGACTATGTCTACCTATAATGAAAATGCTCACTACTCTTTTAATAAATGAAATATATTCTTAAATGACTATTCTGCTGTACAGTGAGTCTTTCGACAGAAACTGCTTTTGGCAGAAGATGACACATTCACTCCATTGAGTGTCACTACACAGGGCCACCCAAGACCAGCTTCATAACCTTGATAAAAATGAACAGTGCATAAACACTGTGTCCTCAGGTCTTAGCACAGTGCCTTGCGAACCTAGTTAATGCTTATAAATGTTTCCTGAAATAAATGATAAACAAGGAGATGAAGGCCTAGTAAATTAAAGGTTACAATTTGTTTCCCCTCAAAAAATAAAGAGTTATTATTGCCATTGAGAATATAGATTATACTCTTAAAGGAGGCTACTTCATGCATCATACATCTATTATTTTTCAATACTAAATTAACTTTTTAAAATTAAATAACCACTTACAAAATTCGTTTTCTTAAGCCATAAGGGTTATTGCTATGTCCACAAATAGGCTAATCTTTTAGTAACTAACTCACTGTAATGTGACTTCAACTGCATAGTTTAATTTCCATATGATAGATCTCTTTAGAAAACCATCATAGTGTATCTTAACGATTCAGTTGAATGATAAAATGTCCATTAGGCTCATACCTTGTCTTTATCATTTTGCACCCCCAAAATGAGCTTCCTTAAATAATTCGTATAAGCTCCTGTTATCAGATAATTAGAATTACATAATCTATCATGTTTCTATTTTTATTCAGGCTTCCAGAATGCAATTAACTAAACTTAATGGTCAAGCATGGTAACTAGTTAATTATATAGATGCATTTTCCTCATATTCTTTGATATGATTCTTTTTCTATCTAATATCTTCATAGTAAACTGAGAAGCCCAGGAAATATACTTTAAGTATGTAGCGACTAGCTAGTTAGAAGTTGAATGAATATTTTTTTTTAGTGTGAGAACAGGACATGAATATCCTAGTATCAGTGTAGTACGGAGAGCCAAGGTTCATATCTTGGTTAATGTGTGAAATAATCAGAACAGAAAATTTCCAAAGACTTTCCACATTTAGGTTCATATGAAAACATTAAATAAACAAAAAAATTACCAAAATATATGATGTAAATGTATAAAATTAATTAATATTAAGATTTTTTCTTTGTAAAAAAGTAAACATTGGATGTTATATAGAATTCAATTATTTAATTATTTGCGAATGTTCAAAATAATATGTAATGAATGTTACTTTGGTAAAATATGTAAAAAGAATGTCAGACTATGAAATTTTGTTAACATTTCTTCAGATTTTTAATTATGACGATTTTCTATATATCATTTACATAATAGATTTGTTATAAACAATAAAATGTAATTTTACACAAACATATCAGATAACACATTTTCCTTTTCAATAATAAATTAATATAAGCCACAGTTTCTGCTATGTTAAAGTTAGTATCAAATTAGGCCACTGGATGCATAGCAATTTGGAGTTACACTGTTTATATGATAGATGAAGCTAAAAGTCTAAGTTAAATCTCTGTAAGAGAAGACAGTTTGGAAAAATAATTTCATGCATTTAATTCTGTGGGTAAGATAATGTGCTTTGGTGTCTGGTGCCATTCAAAAATCACAAAAGTAGTTGCGTGGATTTATTATGTAAGAATAGAATATGAGATCTATATAAAGAAAGAAAACTAAGAAAGAAATGAACATTCGGTTATATTCTCTTAAGTGGGGCCCTCTTTTTCAAGAAATTCTATTACCATCATAAGTTCTGAAAAATCCAAATCCTTAAAACCAGCAAAACAAACAACTAAAAATTATCTTTCAGTGGTATGTAAGGACAATGGGTGGAGCAATTAAACACAGACTTACATTTTATACAAATATCACCTTAGAATTAGTTGCAATGTTCATATGCTATGTTCCACCTTACTAGAACGCAAATAGCAACCCCCAACACTCTCTGTGTATGACAATACAGGAAATGAGTAGCGGTTGATGCTCTATAGTCACATACCACTGCTTGAAGTCCATTCATCAGTAGTGATTTTTCTGATTGGTGAATATTAAATTTTCGTCACCATATTTGAGATCCTTTAAAAATATCATCAATGATTTTGAATTGTGAAATTCACATATCCCTCTCAATGACTTTAACTCATTTCTAAATAACTAATGTCATTAACAGTTGACCCCCCAACCTGCCCTACTCTTCACATCTTATACTAAACCCACTGAATGTATAACTGGTATTTTTGCCCCCGTAGTTTTGCATATCTCTTTAATGTGTATATTTTCCCTCTACACACAATTCTACTTGTTTCAAATGTTATTTACTTTGCACGAAAATTTCTGGCTTTAAGATTGGCACCTACCAAACTATATGTCCATGCTCCATTAGTGTGCTTTGTGTATCTATGTTTGTATGAACCACATTTTGTTGTAAATTATTGTTTCGAAAATGAATGTCCCCTAAACGAATGTGACGTTGTCAAGAATAGAGAACATATCTTTTTATTTTATCTTGTTTTTGGTGAACAGTCTAAAATGTTTATGCATTTGGGTACAAAAGACATCACTATTAATTTGAGAGGTCTGGAAAGATTTCACAGTGGCAGCAGTATTTTAACTGCCCTTAAAATAGGAAGAGAAGAATTTGAATTGAAAAAGATGAGACGCAAGAGCATTCCAGGCTGAGAAAATTGTATAAGCCAGTGGTTTTCATGGTCTGTCCCATGGACTCTAGTGTGATTCCCAAGATTACAGCTGTTAATATGCCTTTTTCACGTGTTGACATTTCACATGATGGTGAAAAAAACAATGGTAGAAAAAACAGCTAGTGGCATAGTGCAAATCGAGGCTGTGGCACAAAAATGTACTCAATATGATTATATTCTTCACTACTGCACATTTAAAAATAAAACACAGCAAAGGGAGAACACTAAAAAATAAAAATTATGCTATTAAATCTCTAGTCCTGAGTATATATCTTTTTAATATTTTGTTTATGAAATGGGAAATAAATATAAATCATTTCTATTGCATAATAAAGTTTATTTTTCTTTGTTTAGAACAAAAACATTTATATGATAGTTTGAGTTGTGAGCTGAACTAGACATTTTGTTCAAGGAACACCATTTTTGTTTAGAAGAATGACAGACATATAAAATATGATCTGGGTAATTATAATATATTTCCTAAAAAATGAATGAGATGCTCTAGAAATATGCATTTAAAAGTTATCAGTATATAGATGGTATTTAAAACAATGAGGTAAGTGATAATACTTCAAGAGTGAGAATAGAGAAGAAAAGAAGTCAAAGACTGATACTGAGGCTCTAAAAATTGAATATTCACTGTCACTTCAAAGAAAATTGACGCTATGATAACATTCATGATTTAAAAAAGAAACTAGAATTTTGAGAAACTTGTGTCTGCCACAATGAGTTTGATATTTTCCAATATTTAAAGATAATTTTGATAACATTAGTGATAATATAAATGTGTGAGTCTTTTAAACATTTATAAAGAAATATGACAACATTCGTAGGATCTTCATAGTTTAGTGAACTGACCAATGCATTATGGCACAAAATCATGTGTGGGTATAAAACATATTTAAATTACAAGAAAAACCAATGGATTTTAATATGACAGAGTGAAAAAAATCAATAATATTGTTTTAGATTCCACATTATAAATTATAAAGTCTTGGTATAGTATCAAAGAATATTCATAATTATCTGAAAAAACTGTTAAAATGGTTCTGCATTTTCTAATACTTCTCTGTGTAATGCATGGTTTACAGTATGTATTTTCATCAAAACATCATATTATACAGCAGATTGAATGCTAAAGCAGATATTAGTTTTCAGCTGTCTTCTGTGAAACAAGACATACATAAGAAGTCTTCAGAAATACAAAATAATGCTTCTATGTTCATTAATAATTTTATTTGTTTTAGAAAATATAATTATTTTCATTAATATATGTTATATAAAAGTTAATAGATTTATCATCATGTTTAAAAGTGTTAATAAAAATAACAGTTTGAAAGTTTCAATTTCTAACATGGTGCTACTAGCTTCATCCTAGATAAGCAAAAGTTTTCTGGGATTCCCAGTAATTTTTAAGAAGATATATGTTCTCTGAGACCCAAATTATTAAGAATGGTAGATACAAAGAAAGTCAGGAAGGGTGCAAAGTTCAGAAGGTATGTTCTGGAACAATAAGAAATCAATTGGCTTAGAGCATTGACTATGTGAATGGGATCAGCATGGGGTAAAACTACAGATATGATTGGACCAAATTATCATGGAGTCTGAATGCAAGGCTATAGGTGTGGGAATCACTTTAGGAAACATATATAAGGCAATCATATTTCAACTCTCCTCACAAAAGTCAGTGCTGTATTATATTTTTCTCAGAAGTAGATAATGTATTGAGACTTCAGCATATTTAGTAAACTGTATTCATGTGCATAATGAAAAATAAATCACTTAAAATAATTTTATAATGAAAAGTATAAACAAAATGAAGGGAATCATCTATATAAACTATACATAGGGAAATTGCTGAGAAACTACTAAGGCAAGGTAAGAATTCATGCTTGTTATAGGCGCTTTTAATTTAGATTACATAACAAGCATCGTTTCTGAGCTCTGTGCCCTAATATGTTTGGCTGTAACTCACCTGTCTATATCCTGATCATATCTTCAGGCCTATATGTTTAGCATTGTTAAAATGTTAAAAATTAAAACAAAAAAATTTGTCTATTAAACACATTTTAGATTTTAAAATTTAATTTTATAACACGTCTGAGAGTCTAATGCCTTAGTTTAAAAATCCATACCTAATTTATTGGCTTTGAATTCCTTCTATTTATATTCTTTTCAACAAAATATTAATTTTCCAAGAGGCTTTTGATATTTAAGATGTCTTCAGAGCTGTTATACAGGTATTTTACTCCTGAAAATAGAGCTTTTCATTATTCTGCTAAAATAACATATGCACAAATAACATATCAGCTAAAGCTTGAATTAAAGTTTAAAATTCCTGAGATGTAAAATTTTAAAAATGTGCTGAATGAATGAGATTCTAAAACACAAGCAGCAACCAGGTAGAGGGTATTCGGTTCCTTCACAAATAGTATATTTAATGAGAAAATAGCAACTAATTTTATATTAGTTTCACACATACACACACACACATACACCAAATTTAAATTGTCTTCCTTTTGCTGTTATTTCCACCATGTCCTTCACTTAAATTCAATTTTTCACATTAGAACTACTGAGTGGATAAAGACTTACTCTTTGTGAACCATGGAGCTTCAGGCATTCTGAAGAAAGCTGTCATCTCTTCAAAGAGTAATAGTAGGATATAATGAAATAGAAATTCTCCTCTCAGTCTGGTGGGAATGGGGGCTCATGTAATCCTTTATCATGAGTAAAAATTAATAAAATAATTTGGTTTCATTCTGAGGACAAAAAAGATAAAATCTATCATATAAATGTTGGTAGAGATATTATGGAGAATATTCTTTGGAAACATGAGACTAAGTCAGTAGGTTTAGATAAGAGAGATTGAGAGAGAGAGAGAGAGAGAGAGAGAGAGAGAGAGAGAGTTGGTACTTGCACTCACGTGCTCACTGGAGATTTCTTATGATGGAAAAATGTGAGCTATCTGACTCAAATTTCCAGGCTTAGTTACAGTTTATGACATGGGAGTCCAAAAAGAGCAAGAATGGGGCAAGAATGAGCCTCCAGGAACTCTTCTCTGGCCACTTATTATTAATCTTATAGAGATCTTTCAGCTTTGTTGTGTCACTATATAATACTCTTTTCTCTAGGCTCAGAAGAAAGTCTGAGCCTAGAGAAAAGAGTATTAATTATATAGTGACACAACAAAGAGCTCTATCTTCCTTTTGGCTCCAATTTCCTGGCTTTAAAGGAAATAAATAAGAAAATATTATCTTGAAAATAAATATAATATGATGCCTTCACAAATATAAAAATCATTTCCCTCCCCAACTTCTTCAGTGAGGGATGATGTCTCAAAGAATCTTTGTACCTGGGTAAAAATTAGTGAAAATTTTTTATAAAATTATAGCTCAAAAGAAGAAAATCTATTCTATGCATTTAAATACTATAGTTTTTGTTTGTTTGTTTGTTTGTGTTTTTTTGTTTATTATTTCTGCAGCTACATGCCTGGAGTAAGGCACTTAACATGATTACCACCTTTCAATGACCAAATGACAAAGAGGTAAACTGTTGGCATGGTGGGCAAGTGGTGATGAAGGTAAAATTTAATATTTATCTTATATTAAAGGAAATTAGGTAGCAATTGCAATAAGAAAAATATTTAAAAGACTATGTATTTCAGATTTAAAAATAAAAAGACATTCATTTCACTATGATTCACTGTAAGTTTCATTCTGGGGAACAATCACTCTTTGTTTTCACTCTTTGTCATGAGCTGAGCAGTGAAACATACGATATTGATATCCTTCGTAAAGATTAGTCTCTGATGCCTGAAGAGGTTCATACAATTTACACTAATCATGAGGACTGGTATTTGAGAAGTGACTGGACAGCAGCAATATTTCTGCACACAGCACCCTTGGCACATGTAAAAGTTATGTAGAAGGAACTAAAATTTAACCTCTACTTGCACTCAATTTTCTCCTTAAGCTCAGCATACTCCGTAAGAGAAAGGAATGGATGAAACTTTCTCTATAGTGTTCCCCACATTCATAGAAACCTCTTGTCAGGATATTTTTACTAAAGCATTAGGTATTTCATCATAATGTTACAGAGACAAGTGGATGTCTAACAGGTATCTGAATAAGTGTTCAGTATCACTAATCATCTGAGAAATGCAAATCAAAACAACAATGGAATGTCACCTCATTAGGTGGCTGATATTCTAAATAATAACAGATTTAAGTTCTCAACTTTTTTTGTCTGATCAAATGATTTCACTCATATGTGGGATATAAAACTGAAAACAACAAATGAACAAGATAAATGAAAACTCAGACACAGACAGCAGTTTTAGTGGTTACCAGATGGAAAGGGGGAGATAGGAAGGTAGATAAGGGTAAAATGGGTCAAGTGTGTGGTAAGAGAAGGAGATTTGACTTTGGGTGGTGAACACACAATGCAATATGTAGATATATTAGTGAATTGTACATTTAAAACCTATGTAATTCTATACCAATGCTGCTCCGATAAATTTAATAAAAATAAATATTAAAAAAATAAATTAAATTAAAAAACATTTAAAAATTGAAAAAGTAAATGTTAGGATGGATATTATCAAATAAATAAAAGACAACAAGAGTTGGTGAGGATGTGGAGAAACTGGAACCCTTGTAAACTCTTGGTGGGAATGTAAAATAATGCAGTTACTAAGGAAAACAGTATAGATGTTTCTCAGAAAATTAAAAATAGAATCATCATAGGATCCAGCAATAGCACTCCTGGATATATATCCAAAAGAAGAATTGCAAAGAAATATCTGCACTCCTGTGTTTATTGCAGCATTATTCACAAAGTCAAGCTATGGACTTAAATG
>NW_011888819.1:5264278-5268122 GCF_000151845.1 Pteropus vampyrus
GGAAGGTAGATAAGGGTAAAATGGGTCAAGTGTGTGGTAAGAGAAGGAGATTTGACTTTGGGTGGTGAACACACAATGCAATATGTAGATATATTAGTGAATTGTACATTTAAAACCTATGTAATTCTATACCAATGCTGCTCCGATAAATTTAATAAAAATAAATATTAAAAAAATAAATTAAAAAACATTTAAAAATTGAAAAAGTAAATGTTAGGATGGATATTATCAAATAAATAAAAGACAACAAGAGTTGGTGAGGATGTGGAGAAACTGGAACCCTTGTAAACTCTTGGTGGGAATGTAAAATAATGCAGTTACTAAGGAAAACAGTATAGATGTTTCTCAGAAAATTAAAAATAGAATCATCATAGGATCCAGCAATAGCACTCCTGGATATATATCCAAAAGAAGAATTGCAAAGAAATATCTGCACTCCTGTGTTTATTGCAGCATTATTCACAAAGTCAAGCTATGGACTTAAATGCCCATCAACAGATGAACTGATAAAGTAAATATACACTCATAAAGGAGAATATTATTTAATCTCAGGAAAGGGAAAATCTTACCATTTGCAATGACATGATTGGATCTGAAAGATATTATGCTAAGTGAAATAAGCCAGACACAGGAAAAATACTGCATGATCTCATTTATACAAGGTACACGGAAGCAATGAATAGAATGGTGGATACCAGGGGATAAGAGGAGAAGGAATTGTTGTTCAAAGGGTGTGAAGTTAATTATACAAGATGAATAATTTATAAATATCTGTTGTACAACATAGTATGTGTAGTTACCAATATGGTGCTGCACACTTACAAATTTTAGTGGGTAGATTTCATGCTGTGTTCTTACAAACACACACAGATACGCAAGGGGACACAAGAAATCTTTTGGAAGTGATGTTTATTACTTTGATTGTTGGATGTATGCATGGTGTTATGATATCATGGATGCACGATTATATCTAAATTTGTCAAAATGTATACATTAATTGAGTGCACTTTTTTCTGTATATTAAGTTTACCTCAATATGGCTGAAGAAAATTAAAAAAAAAAAAAAAACAACTTATATAGTCCCAAGTACAATTTCAGGTCTCTAGTCAGATCTCACTAAATGGACTACTTGACTCCAATACACACTTCCTTCTTCTTTACATTCTCATTAAAAAAATATTTTATGACTGTACTTCCACCATCTGTAGGCACAATATCTGTGGCGGGTGTATGCTAGTATGTGTTTCTGTGAGTATTCATGCGTGAGCCTTTGTGCTTCATGCAATAGATGCTTTTTCTCGTTTTCTTTTTTTTAAAAGGAGACTAAAAAATCTATTGCTGTAGTACTGTGAATAAATAATACAATCTCAAAAAAAAAAAGCCATTGATAGGTCATGACAGGTCATTGAGATACTTATGCAAATTCCAATCTATAGTTTCCTAGTGCTTTGTAAATGTTAAAATCCTGTCACAAATTTTACTTGCTTATTTTCTTGCTGACATCTGAAGACTATCTTCTCTCTAACTTTTGATTATTTGTGTCATGGATTTTAATACCCGGGACAATTTAATTCTTAGGCAACTAAACAGAATAAAAATTGCCTATAAATTTGAGAGAAGCTTAATCACAATGATATTAAGAGTGACAAAGAAGAAATTAACAAATCAACAGTGGCTGTCTTGAAATAAATAAAAGTGAGTGGAGAACCAAGTAGCTAGCTACCAGACTATTGCAGCTCTACAGAGAAAAATAAAGAAACCCCTATAACATGAAGTAGTTCTTGTTGAAGATACAGGCAAAGTAAATGGAATTTTTAAATTTACTTGTGTACTAATAGCTTGCTTTTGACATTTCTTATTTCTTCTCAATATTTCTTCATTGCTATCTAGTTCTATGTCCATTTTGAATGCGTAATTCATATGTGACAGTAAATGAATAATTAAACACGTTGGACCATTCAGTTCCTCCCTCAAGGAAGAACTTGCTGATGTCCACTTGCAGCATGTGTGATCATCAGGCACTTAGAGTTGTCATATCCTTTAAAGGTATGTTACAGCTTCAGGCACCTTGCCTGAGGTGACAGTTTTCTCAGGTCATCCAGTATCCAGTGGTTAGGAAAAGTGAAGTCTAAAGGATGAGCAGTTCAGACCCATGCATGACACTTTCATGGGTAATGTTTATTCTAGAGCTACCCATGAGTTGGCCAAGACTTAGTCATCCTGCAACATAGTTCAATTTCTCTTTCTGGCCAATCTCCTTTCCTTTACCTTCCTTTCGCAAGTATTGGTTCTAACAAATATTTCTTCTCAGTGTATGTTACTGAAGAATCCAACCTGCTTCAAATAATTCATACTTGATAACTGTTAGTTTAATAGAAAAATAAACCACCATTATTGACAATAAGTGCTTATTAAGAATCTAGTCTGTTCTATGCATGTTAGATATAAAGAATTTTTAATTGGACAGCATCTCCATACAAGAGGACCCTGGACTAATTGGTAGGTAGTATAGGACAATACCTAGCATGATTAATTTCAGGATTATTAACTTTTTAATTTTTTAATTCTATGACTAAAACTATTCATATGTTCTCTTGGATTGAAAAAAAAATAAAGTCATTGCACAATTACAGTTTTAAATACAAATAATTCTAGCAGATATAACCTTTTAACTTTCACTATAAGATTGCCACTCTGAACACACCTGTAGCTGAACAAAGTTTATTTTACTGATTCTTTCCATTGAAGGTGAACTCACACCATGGGGGATTCTGGGACAAGTCAGTAAATGTTAAAGGGGCATGTTACAGGATTTAAGCATATGATAGGATACTCAGGGAAGATTTCAAAGAAGTATAGTTTTGCTCTGTATTTGATGCTGTCAGAAAATGGAAGCAATTTTATAATTTTGTGCCTCAATTTTTATTTAGGAGTAAAGAGGAATGGAAAGGGACAAGGGCTAAAGCTCTAATTCAAGGGCACCCAATCCCCGGGTTACGGACCAGTACCAGTCTGTGGCCTGTTAGGAACACTGTTAGCAGGAGGTTAACAGCAGGTGAGCAAGTGAAGTTTCATCTGTATTTGCAGCCACTCCCCAGCACTAGCATCACTGCCTCAGCTCCACCTCAGATCATCAGGCAATATATTCTCATAGGAGCACTGGTCCCCGGTGCTAATTGCTGTTGCCAAAAATGTTGGCGACCACTACTCTAATTGGTAAATAAGGAGCAGTTCCTCGTGTTAGGCACCAGAGGGAGCTATTTTGTTCTCAGACCTGCTCCAATTTGACAACCACATTGACTGCTGTATTTCCTCTCTCAATCTGTGCATGATGGAGATCAGTTCTTTGCCAGATAACAGTCTGATTAAAGAGAATGACTAGAGGACAAAGAAGTATTGGAAACACAAAATTGTTATATGTATCTGAACCAAAATACTCGGAATCATACAAAAAATAAAGTAGATTGATGTTCACCCACTTATTTGTAGGGGAGAAGGAAGACTCCACTTAATAATTCTCTACATGAGAAATTCTTGTGTCTATATTTAATATTCATTACTCTGAAAACTGAATGTGACTATCAAAATAAATTAACATATTTCTTCAGTGGAATGGATCTAGAAAAAAATAGAGTAGAATCACATGCCTTACTTTTTAGACATACCTTTATGCAGTTAGTAATAAGTTGTATAATTAGGAACAAGCAATGTAACATCTCCAGTTTTCAGGAAGGAAATCGTTGAACTTGGGGGAATTCCAAGGTCTGCTAAACTCTAGGATCCAGTATGTAATAATTAGCACTTTAACCAAGAATTTTACCTCTTAGGTAAAATCAGGGCCACA
>NW_011888819.1:5268172-5274979 GCF_000151845.1 Pteropus vampyrus
ATGTGTGATCATCAGGCACTTAGAGTTGTCATATCCTTTAAAGGTATGTTACAGCTTCAGGCACCTTGCCTGAGGTGACAGTTTTCTCAGGTCATCCAGTATCCAGTGGTTAGGAAAAGTGAAGTCTAAAGGATGAGCAGTTCAGACCCATGCATGACACTTTCATGGGTAATGTTTATTCTAGAGCTACCCATGAGTTGGCCAAGACTTAGTCATCCTGCAACATAGTTCAATTTCTCTTTCTGGCCAATCTCCTTTCCTTTACCTTCCTTTCGCAAGTATTGGTTCTAACAAATATTTCTTCTCAGTGTATGTTACTGAAGAATCCAACCTGCTTCAAATAATTCATACTTGATAACTGTTAGTTTAATAGAAAAATAAACCACCATTATTGACAATAAGTGCTTATTAAGAATCTAGTCTGTTCTATGCATGTTAGATATAAAGAATTTTTAATTGGACAGCATCTCCATACAAGAGGACCCTGGACTAATTGGTAGGTAGTATAGGACAATACCTAGCATGATTAATTTCAGGATTATTAACTTTTTAATTTTTTAATTCTATGACTAAAACTATTCATATGTTCTCTTGGATTGAAAAAAAAATAAAGTCATTGCACAATTACAGTTTTAAATACAAATAATTCTAGCAGATATAACCTTTTAACTTTCACTATAAGATTGCCACTCTGAACACACCTGTAGCTGAACAAAGTTTATTTTACTGATTCTTTCCATTGAAGGTGAACTCACACCATGGGGGATTCTGGGACAAGTCAGTAAATGTTAAAGGGGCATGTTACAGGATTTAAGCATATGATAGGATACTCAGGGAAGATTTCAAAGAAGTATAGTTTTGCTCTGTATTTGATGCTGTCAGAAAATGGAAGCAATTTTATAATTTTGTGCCTCAATTTTTATTTAGGAGTAAAGAGGAATGGAAAGGGACAAGGGCTAAAGCTCTAATTCAAGGGCACCCAATCCCCGGGTTACGGACCAGTACCAGTCTGTGGCCTGTTAGGAACACTGTTAGCAGGAGGTTAACAGCAGGTGAGCAAGTGAAGTTTCATCTGTATTTGCAGCCACTCCCCAGCACTAGCATCACTGCCTCAGCTCCACCTCAGATCATCAGGCAATATATTCTCATAGGAGCACTGGTCCCCGGTGCTAATTGCTGTTGCCAAAAATGTTGGCGACCACTACTCTAATTGGTAAATAAGGAGCAGTTCCTCGTGTTAGGCACCAGAGGGAGCTATTTTGTTCTCAGACCTGCTCCAATTTGACAACCACATTGACTGCTGTATTTCCTCTCTCAATCTGTGCATGATGGAGATCAGTTCTTTGCCAGATAACAGTCTGATTAAAGAGAATGACTAGAGGACAAAGAAGTATTGGAAACACAAAATTGTTATATGTATCTGAACCAAAATACTCGGAATCATACAAAAAATAAAGTAGATTGATGTTCACCCACTTATTTGTAGGGGAGAAGGAAGACTCCACTTAATAATTCTCTACATGAGAAATTCTTGTGTCTATATTTAATATTCATTACTCTGAAAACTGAATGTGACTATCAAAATAAATTAACATATTTCTTCAGTGGAATGGATCTAGAAAAAAATAGAGTAGAATCACATGCCTTACTTTTTAGACATACCTTTATGCAGTTAGTAATAAGTTGTATAATTAGGAACAAGCAATGTAACATCTCCAGTTTTCAGGAAGGAAATCGTTGAACTTGGGGGAATTCCAAGGTCTGCTAAACTCTAGGATCCAGTATGTAATAATTAGCACTTTAACCAAGAATTTTACCTCTTAGGTAAAATCAGGGCCACAAAGAAATTAAATCCTGGGTAAACTGATTTTTCTCATAGCAAGGACTGTCTCAGGTAAAGTGTAGGACTGAAAAAAAGCTCTATATAGTCAGGAGGCAAACATTTCAGAACATGGGAAAGACCGAGTTGGGCTTGGCAGATACTGTCTAGCCAAGAGGCTTTCCAGTAAGAGATTCTGGCTAGCCACAGAATTGAGAAGCCAAAATGGATTAAGACAAACAAACATTGTTACTGTTCTATTCAAGCCATGATGAATAGCCCTTGACATCAAGGTGAATCTGAAACAACGAACATAAGTTACTCATTTCAGGGCTCAATAGGGTCATGGAATGAAGTGAGGAATGAACGATTTAGGGCAGGGTAGAAGAAAGAATCCGAGACACAGGACCAGGAAAATAAAAAGTCCTGGGTATCTGTTATTTCTGATAGCATAATGTTTGTGGCCTCGTCACAGGAAAATTTAGAAGCATCCACCTATGGTCTCTGACAAATGTGACCATACTGGGTACATCAAGGTATTTTTAAAGGGAGAAGAGTGTTGTAACATGTCATGGAAAGTTTACTAGTGAATGAATAAATGTTTTTCTTATTTTAAGGCAATTTCTGCTTTAAAAAATTGAATTTAAAGTAATTAGGAAAATATGTATATATTTAAGTGTCTTAATATATATAGACATTTAAAATTTATAAGTGCAAGAAATTTTGTATTATCTGAAAAGTGACTACTACACTCTTTACCTAATATATCTAATGGAATTAAAAATGGCATTTCTTTTAAAGTCAGTCAGATTCCAGAAAAATTGAAGGAGAGAGAAAAACACCAAGAGGTAATTATTACTGCTAAGAACAGAACCACTAAAATGTGGCTTTGTCATTTTACAAGTAGGTTAATGAGAAACACTTCCCTTAGCACTGGTCACAATAGTCACAGTTTAGAAAATATTCATTGGACATTTAAATGCTCTTCACTTGTGTAATCTCTAAACTTAAAGTTATAAGGGGGAAATTAATGAGCATTTAATCTGTAGATTAGATATGGAAACTGTCAGTGCCGCAAAAAAGTAATCATGTTTTAGAGTTGTTCCAGGGATTAAAAAAAAAAAAAAATCATCTTGTCTTGCTAAACATGATAACCCAAGGACTCTTTTGAACTCATAGCTTCCAGGTTCTGGTATCAACCCAGTTGGCTTTCTGGTCTTCCAGGTATTCAGATAAATTCTTGGGTTCAAACCCTCTGAGTCTCAAGCTGTGACTTTGCAATTACTGGGAAGTCAGCTTCCGGCATGGGGAACGGATAGCTTTCTTCCTGCATTTTGCCACTGTTTTTCTCCCTCTCCTCTCTACTCTCAGGAACCAGGAGCCAACCCTTTATCTCTTCACAAAACCAAGTTTGTGTATTCTTACTGAAAAAAAAACATCTTAGCTTCATTACGGTTTGCATTCCAAAATATTGAAGCATTAGGGAATAAGCCGTGTTGTCAACCACGTAATATGTCTACAACTTAAAAGTGACACAGATTCACTCCCCTTTAAGACCATTTTGTACAGCGTTAACCATAAATTGGCATTCCAATATTTTTATTGAATAAATAAAGGAATGATTTTAGATACAAAATTCAAACATAAAATTAAAAAAAAAAAAAGATGTTATGTCTCCATATCTGTCGACAACGTTAAATTATTCTAGAGTGGTCTCTGGTACTGAACAGCAACAAACAAGAAAAAACACATTTTCCCACCTTGCGCAATACACTACAAGCTTTTAGATTCTTCTCTCTCACATTTGACCTTATTGGGCTCTACATTAAGATTTTGGCTATTGGTCTCATCTTTACTATTTTGTCCAAACAAAGTTTTATGGAACACCTACAGAGTTATATAGCATGGAAGAATAATATAAAGAAAACTTCTAAACATTTTAACTTTGAACAAATATGGTTAACATTGTAATTTTCTGTTTTTGTGAATGCCCTCAAATTCTCTACTGCTGTATTTTATCACATACAAAAACCTTAGAATACTACATTTTCAATGACTTAACCATAATAAAGATATGATTTTGAACCCAAATTACTGTTATTGAGAAGTGATTGAGACAAATTAGAGATTGTCACCACTGAATAAATTAGAGGAATAAAAATAGATATTGAAAAATCTCAAGAAATAAATTAAAGAACATATTCAAGGATACTTTTATAAAGGTGAGATTAGTGAATTCTACTTAAGCTCAAACCTCTAAATAAGAAATGTTCAATGGGGCCATTTTATATTATTATTAGTAGTAGTATTTTATTTTCACAAATTCATAAGCTAGTTTGAATTTTAGAAACCGCTAACATTGTTTTCCATGGTTATTATTTCATTATAGATTCCATTTAGGGAAATATATGGAGATATAAGTTCCAAATACGTGTACTTAGATATTTATAGTTACCACTTTCTGATCATGTTAATAATGTACATTCATTGTAGAAAATTAGAAAATCTCTAAATTGTAAAAGCGATTTTCATTTTATGATGAAGCTCAGTTCCACAGTTTAAACTTTAACTTTCACATGAAGCATCCTTATGGTGTCTATTTACTTGTCTCTCTCTGAAGCCCTCTCCATATACAAATTCTCTCTCTCTCTCTCTCTCTCTCTCTCTTTCTCATCTCTCTCTCTCACACACATGATAATACTGTATTGTATATTTTAAATATATATATGCAGTGTCTATAAAAAATTTATTGGACAGAAATGACATTTTTTCTTACTTTTTAAATTCAGTATTTTGTAGTTGAGGTATCAACAACATGTGGTCATGTATAATTCTTACAATTTGTTTTACAACTTGCCTTTGGAAAATTTAGCATAATTATTCTAAAAGGTATATTATATGGAGCAGAAATTCATCAGCTATTCATAAGGGTTACTGAACTAATTTAATGATTATGATGTCAGGTATGTTTAGAAAGTGGTGTTTTGCTTTTTTTAATTCTATCACATGACTTTTTCAGGGACTTCGATGGGCTTGTGTGTATTATGACTATCAAAAAAGCAGTGTTTATATTTTAGTACACTTTTAAAAATGTCAACTCAACAAAATACTGTGAAAATTTTCTATTTCTACAACATGTCTATTTATTTGGTTACTTGTAATATATTTCACCATATGCTATTTAAATAAAATGTGCTTGTTTCCATGAATTTTACTATTATAAACTTTATATAATACACAATATTATATGTCAGTATTTGCACACATCTGTAATTCTCTTTCCCGTTTCCTCGGGTAATATTTCTAGAATGTGGTTTATTGTAGGAATAATTTTAGTGACTTTTGAACAATAGTGAAAAAATGACTACTCGAATGTTTGCATTTCTTTAAATACCATCTAGAAAGATCTGAGAGTGGCTGTTTATATTTTCTATTGGAATTTCTTTTTGAATCAAGATATGGCAACTTCATTTGAAGTTTTCAGTAAATAATTTTATTTTCTTTGTCTTTATTTGCAAATATTTGGACATTAAGTCAATATCACTATTTCCTCTCATAAATGTACTTACAAGGCCCTTTCTTCCGGTGACGGGTAGATTACATATCAGCCCTAATATTTCATCTGTTCTCTGTATTCTTAAACTTTGTTGTGTGACTTTACAGTTTCTTCCACCAACAAAGCAGATTATATATCTCCATCCTTTGCTTTGTGTTCAGTCTTGTGACCTGTTCTGAACAACAGATTGAAGCAACACGAAGAGTGTGCTGATAGCATGCCTAAGACTTAAATGGCCTTTCACGATTTTTCTTGCTCATTTTTGCCATGAGAAAAACATACCCAGGCTACTGGGATGGTTCCAGGAGGAATATGAGAGACAGATGGAACAGAGCCTGGCTTTCTGTGTCCAGCTTGCCTCTGCTAAATTAGCATTTAGGACACCTGCAGCTGACATTGTACTGTCACAACTACATTCACTTTACCTATGCTGCAAATGTATGACTCTGTCTTTACCAGATAGTGAAAATAATTAGTATATAGGCCACCTGCAGTTGCTCTAAGTTCAGCCTAGATCAGCTGAACTTAGCTACGACCTGCAGACACATGAGTTATGAGAAATGATTTATATTTTAAACCATTGGTTTGGGTGTTTTGATGTACAGCAATAGTTAACCAGATATTTATCTTGACATAACATAAACTTTTTCATTTTTTTTAGAATGTCATAAATCCATTTATATAAAATAGTATTCTAAATTTATTCTGCTAACAATCATAATATTTGAAATTGGTTGAGCACTTAATATGGACCCACCACTCTTGTAAACAGTTTATATATGTTACATGATAAATATTTTCAACAAATTTTGGATAAGTAGTTTTTATATGAGGTAAGTAAGACGAAAGGGTTTAATTTCCCCAAAGGCAGAGAAGTAGTGAGTTGCAAAAACAAGTCTCAAAATTAATCTATCTGAATAGGGAGTGTTTTCTTAACTACTGTAAAATTCTGCCTCCCAATACATCATTGTTTATTGAATAACAATCTTCCTTTTCCATGTAAAAAGCCATGTTCATCATGTGTTTAATTTAGACATGACTTTGGATCTGTTCTTGGGCATTCTATTTTATTATGTGAATGTAATAGTCACCTATTTTTGTGTTTCCAAAATAACAGCCAAGAGGAATAAGCTAGCCCAAACCTCTTATCTTCCTCATGCTTCCCAAGAAAGTGCACGTATGTATATATAGAGAGAATAACAGTTATGGAAGGGAAAACAGTGAATGTGGGGTGAACAACTGTCTTCTGATTGCTCTGATTGGATGGACCTCTGATATTATCATGTACAGAAACTATTTTTATAGCCTGTCTCCATATCAGGGTTTATGTTAAAATGTTCTTCTGAGTCTGGGTCCAAGGAAGTAAGCCAGATGGCCTACTACCCAGATAACATTAGAAAAAAAAATCAGACTTTCTTTTAAGAGCAGACTT
>NW_011888819.1:5276079-5280937 GCF_000151845.1 Pteropus vampyrus
TGTCTGAAGGCTGCAGCCGAGCTGAGGGAGAATGACTGCGGCCATCTCTAGGCTTGGCTAGGGAAGAATGGGTTTCTGCGCTCACTCACAGACTGCTGGCTTCAGCTCCACGCTGGATGTTGGATGAAGGAAGACATGAGTTCCTTGTTACTTAGACCTCTCCAAAGGTCCTCGCACAACGTAACAGATGGCTTCTCCCACAGGCAGGTGAGAGAGAGAGAAAGAGAGAGAGAGAAAGAGGGTAGAAGGTTATCACAATTATTTTTGTAATCTCAAAAGAGAGATCTCATGTGTTTTATTTGTTAGCCGTGAATGACCACCTACAACCAATACTCAAGGAGACAGGCTTACTCAGGGATGTGAATATCAGAACACGGTTCTGAGGGCCAGTTTAAGTACTAAGACAGATCAATTGTTTTGTTTTCATTGCTTTGTTAATTTCTCCTCACTCTCTGGTAGATATACTCTCCATATTCCACCTTTGAGATCCAAAATATTCCTTGAAGTCAAACTTTAAACTTCTGACATTTGTTTTCCTGCCAAAAAAAAAAAAAAAAAAGTGTGTGTGTGTGTATGTGTATTTATTGCAAGAGTTTCATTTCTACAGATGCCAGAGTATCCTTTTGAAATCTATTTTGTATTCCAGTTTAGTATTGTACTGTCACAACCACGTTCATTTACTTGTATTGTGTTTGACTCTATCTTTACCAGACAGTTAACAAAATTCATATTTAAATTGTTCATGCTCAGTATATGTGTCTCTCTATTCACACTACTTAGTTATGTCAATAGTTTAAGCAGTTTTTGAAAATTAAATCAAGGGTAACTTTTCCCCTGAGTAGTTTGAAAATATTGTATAATTTTTTCCCTACTTTTTAAATTCTTTAGGTTCCATATAGTCTTCATATTAATTATAAAGCATGAATTGCTCTTTGATAAATTGAGAATTAGGCAGAGCATTAATTATCTTCTTGAAGTACTTTCCAACATTTCAAAAGATATTAATTCTGGAAATTTCTGCTTTGAAAGAAATTCATTTGGGAAATACTATTTTAAATTTTTCTTCTTTAGAAATTAGCTTGATGTTTATATGAATTCTTCATGTGTTCTGTTTTCTACACAATTTCTTCATGACCAAAATGTTATTGTAGCAAAAAAAAAAAAATACAATACATTATTTTTAAAGTACTGAAGTTAATTTAGCAACTTGTATTTATGTTAGAACTGTTAGAAATAGAAACTTTAACCTACATTTTATAGTGTTTTGTACTTTACATAGTGTTTTCTCTTGTTATTTTTTATGATCATAACAAGCTTATTAAGAGAAATAGGTGACTTAATGATAGAAAACTAATGGAAATCATAGCCTGTGGTTGGACTGAGTCTTGAACTTAAGTCTGAACCAGTGCAGTGCCTACTTTAGTCAGTTATTAAATAATTACACCATCCAATTTTCTACTGTCTTTATTAAGGGCAATGTATACAGGTATTAACTAAATTAAGAAGAGTATGAGGTCTCATTTCACTTAATCTTCAGTAGTTTCTGTCTTAATAATTTTCTCCTTAACCCCCGCTCCAAACCACAAAGTTCACAGAAATGTCTATAGATGGAGTACAATACAGAGATGTAGAGATCTACTCTAAGTTCCTGGCCCTAGATGTCATAAAAGCCTCTCAAATCATAAATTTTTACTGGATTCTTCCACTATTGTCTCATTTAAAAATTAATACTAGCATTTATTTCTTTGCTCAAAGTATAGAATTTGAGTCAAAGATGCTCTTTTTACATCACCTCCTCATCCGGTCCATCTTCCAGGTCTTTTGTATTTACCTTCAAATATATATATCCGTAATGTGTTGACTTCTTTCCATATCTATGACTACCACTTTAGTCTAGACCACCATCCAGTTTTGATTGTTCTACTCTTAATTACTTTCTTGCCCTTATTTCTTTACAAACCATTCTCCTAACCCCAGACAGAGTGATCGTTCAACGACAAAGACCAAATTACATCACCGTCCCTGCTTGAAATCTGTTAATACATTCTCATGACACTGAAACAAAAGTAAATTCTTGACTATATCAATTTTGGTAATTCTGCCTCATGTAATAGATGCATCTTAAAATCACAGGGATATAATGCAGTTAATGCTTATTTCTTGCTTGAATAAAACCTAAAAACATTCTTCCTGGTTATCCTGTATCTCCCTCCCAAGGGTGATTGAGTAGTGCAGGCCCTTGAAAGCCTTTGCTCTGCCAACTTTGACAGGCAACTTTCAAAGTTGGCATTGCTTGCTTATGCTTAGCTTGCAGAGAGAACAGAGGATCATGTGTGGGAATTCAGGCTTGAAGGGGCAGGGATGTGTTTCTTGAACATTCTAGGCTCACTTCGATCTTCTTCCTCTGTTTGACTTTGTCCTTCATTTAAGAAATAGCTGGATTTTTCTAAAATGCATGTATTTTCTCAATTTTTAATTATTCAGAAAACCCTTTTGTAACAATGAAATACAATAACTCTCAGTCATTCTGTTTCAAAATCCTGATTTATTTCTGGCCCTTATTACAATCTGAGATCATCATATGCATTTATTTTTTTAATTATTTATTGTTTGTCTCTCTGCCTCCCCCTAAGTTTCTCTGAGAATAAAGTTCTTGATTCTCATGTTCACTGCTACATTCTCATGTTAGACTGGCATCTCATGGACACTTAGTTAAATCATTTTGAATGAATGAATCAATGTACATATGAAATTGATGATCATTTCCACTAACAATATAATTAAGAGAGCTAATGCTTTTTGTGGGTGAAATTAGAGGAAGACATCATAGGAAAGAATTGAAGAGAATCCCAAAATTTATATAGCGAGTCAGAAGTTGACAGAATAGAAACTAGAGTTTCTGATACCTTATCTAGGCTCTATTTCAGAACTGCGCAACTGTTCTAATTAGCAGCTGAGCATTTCCATATATAATATACTCTAATTCCTCAAGAGACATGTCTACACAGGTTCTTAAAAGATTTAATTATCCTTCTTTATCAATTCCTCCACCCCTTTTATTTTTGCTAAACTGGAGGCATATTAGTTCAAATGCAAGAGAAACTTCGAAGTTTAAAATAAAAAACACTATTTGTAATCTCCCAAATTATTTTTTGTTTGTTTTTAACCTTGCTTTCTCCATTTTACTCCTTACCTCACATAGGTTTTAGCCAGGACCACAATGAAGACAGGAGCTTAGCTGGGTAATAATCTGCAATATACTCTTAAAATTTCTGTGCTTCAATATTTAGTTCTTTATTCAGTAAAATGATAACTCATTGTAAAAGAATATCTGGAGAGATGCATTTATTTAAAGTATGTTAATTATTAAAACAATTAAAAATATAAATGTATATTATCCTCACTCAGAAAAAGTATTATCATTAAACACACATATTTATTCACAAGTCTAGTTTAGGATTTTAACTTAAAGAGAAATGGAAACATTATTAAAACAAACCACGACAATTGTAACTAGCTTAAGAAACACTTTATAAACAAATCAAATCATATCAGAACAAAAAGTTTTAACTGTTCTTTCAAGGTCTAACTAATAACTCTTTTACTCAACACAGTAAAATTCTGCTTTAGTAAAATAATATGAATAACCTCAATAATTTGCCCAGTCTCTTAGAACGTACGTAATTGGATTGTAAATCCTTCTAATGAGATTTGTCCTTTGTATATCTTGAACTAGTTTTTCTTCTGATTTTGCCTCTCTTTCAGTTCATATATTGTAGTGACAGGATCTAGGTGATCTGGAAATGATGTGGCCCCTAAGGAATGAGTAGTGTATAGGGCAAACCTAACTGACTTTTATATCTCAAAATCTCCAGCAATATTTTATTTCTATCACTGCCAGAACATTGGATTTTGGTGATAGTAATTGGCATAAAGAAAGGGATAATTAATAATAATAATAGTAATAGTAATAATTATTATGTGGCAGGAATAACACTCTAGAAAAACAGTTTACCAGAAATAGTAGAACTTATGTGCCAAGAATCTGCTATCAGTTTCAGTTAAGTTGACAGAGTGATGAATTCAGAAGCTATATTTTAAATATAATTGAAAAAAAAAAATGTTAAACTGTAGGAGTGGGAGTTAGAGAATTTCCATGGAAATCACCTCTACAAGAAAAACAAAAGGGTCATGTGAAATATGCCAGTAAAATCAAGCAAATGTCTTGATTGTCAAGTGAGTGTCTAAGGGAAGTTGTGGAATGTATGGTAGTGGTTGATAAAAAGAAATCTAGTACAAGAAAGACCTGTATTCAATTCCTGGCTTATGCCATTTTCTAGTGGTGTGCCTCCAAATTATTTAATATCCCTGATTTTTGCTTTCTTATGTTTATAATGGGTTTAATTAAACATTAATTAAAGAGTTACTGATAATATTAAATGAAACACAATAATATATGTAGTGACTGAGGGATAATAACTATGATACGCTGTCACTGATGATGCTGATGACAGTGATGACGGTGATGATGAATTCTAAGATACAGTCAACTTATTTAGGTTTGTTATTTTATATATCACTCATAACAGATATTAATATAGCTGTCTTCTGCTATCAGACATATCTGTAGACTATATAAAATTGTATAACATTTCATAGCATATAGACTATTCTATAACTACATAACATCAGTGATAGAATATAAACTGGTTTTAATACTGTGTATGCACAACCACATATCTCATAATTCTCTATTGTAGCCTTTTTACTGAATATTATTAAAATTGTCTTTTGTATTTCTTAATTTTTATATATAGCAAGATGGACTAAATATTAAATCATGGATAAAGAATATTTC
>NW_011888819.1:5280987-5283046 GCF_000151845.1 Pteropus vampyrus
AAAATATAAATGTATATTATCCTCACTCAGAAAAAGTATTATCATTAAACACACATATTTATTCACAAGTCTAGTTTAGGATTTTAACTTAAAGAGAAATGGAAACATTATTAAAACAAACCACGACAATTGTAACTAGCTTAAGAAACACTTTATAAACAAATCAAATCATATCAGAACAAAAAGTTTTAACTGTTCTTTCAAGGTCTAACTAATAACTCTTTTACTCAACACAGTAAAATTCTGCTTTAGTAAAATAATATGAATAACCTCAATAATTTGCCCAGTCTCTTAGAACGTACGTAATTGGATTGTAAATCCTTCTAATGAGATTTGTCCTTTGTATATCTTGAACTAGTTTTTCTTCTGATTTTGCCTCTCTTTCAGTTCATATATTGTAGTGACAGGATCTAGGTGATCTGGAAATGATGTGGCCCCTAAGGAATGAGTAGTGTATAGGGCAAACCTAACTGACTTTTATATCTCAAAATCTCCAGCAATATTTTATTTCTATCACTGCCAGAACATTGGATTTTGGTGATAGTAATTGGCATAAAGAAAGGGATAATTAATAATAATAATAGTAATAGTAATAATTATTATGTGGCAGGAATAACACTCTAGAAAAACAGTTTACCAGAAATAGTAGAACTTATGTGCCAAGAATCTGCTATCAGTTTCAGTTAAGTTGACAGAGTGATGAATTCAGAAGCTATATTTTAAATATAATTGAAAAAAAAAAATGTTAAACTGTAGGAGTGGGAGTTAGAGAATTTCCATGGAAATCACCTCTACAAGAAAAACAAAAGGGTCATGTGAAATATGCCAGTAAAATCAAGCAAATGTCTTGATTGTCAAGTGAGTGTCTAAGGGAAGTTGTGGAATGTATGGTAGTGGTTGATAAAAAGAAATCTAGTACAAGAAAGACCTGTATTCAATTCCTGGCTTATGCCATTTTCTAGTGGTGTGCCTCCAAATTATTTAATATCCCTGATTTTTGCTTTCTTATGTTTATAATGGGTTTAATTAAACATTAATTAAAGAGTTACTGATAATATTAAATGAAACACAATAATATATGTAGTGACTGAGGGATAATAACTATGATACGCTGTCACTGATGATGCTGATGACAGTGATGACGGTGATGATGAATTCTAAGATACAGTCAACTTATTTAGGTTTGTTATTTTATATATCACTCATAACAGATATTAATATAGCTGTCTTCTGCTATCAGACATATCTGTAGACTATATAAAATTGTATAACATTTCATAGCATATAGACTATTCTATAACTACATAACATCAGTGATAGAATATAAACTGGTTTTAATACTGTGTATGCACAACCACATATCTCATAATTCTCTATTGTAGCCTTTTTACTGAATATTATTAAAATTGTCTTTTGTATTTCTTAATTTTTATATATAGCAAGATGGACTAAATATTAAATCATGGATAAAGAATATTTCGTACTCATTAGCTAACACCTCATTTGTTCAAAACCATGTAACTCCTTACAAATCAGGCCACAATAAATCATTCTATGTGGCCAATTAGCCAAGGAAGACTATGATAAAAATACATTTTCTGGGAAGTTGCCAGATTATAAGAGTTCAAATTCTGGTTTTATCTACTATTTAGATTACACCCATAGCACAAACAGTCAAGATTTGTATACATACCATGTTAATTACACTAGACATGACAATGACTCATTAACTTGCTTTGATGATCAGTGGCTCAATGAAATTTAAAAACGAACCCAATGAATCATGCACATTTTTTAGATAAATGTTACTGGGGCTTAAGGATTGTCTAATTTCTATGTGAAACTTCCAGAGTCTGTCCTTTGTGCTCTCTTGAGAGTCAGGACAGAGTGAGATGTGCAGAGTTCTCTTGCTGAAAAGAATGAGAGCTGGGTCCAAGACAGAGAGGTAATGGGTCTAGAGAGAGAGAATATCAATATCCTGTTCCTTGATAAAGAGGACACAAGCAGCCTCATGTATAATAGCCTAAGGACTCTGTGGCAGCAAGATGGTTCATCTCAT
>NW_011888819.1:5284371-5286880 GCF_000151845.1 Pteropus vampyrus
TTTTTTTATTTTCAACAATTCAACCTAAGATATAGATTTCTCAATCTTCTTTCACTGGTTCTTTGGAATTTATCTCATTTGTGGTCTTGTGGGATAGTCATTCTTTGCATTTTGTTCTGCCTGGCAAAAGGGTTTATTTAGCATTTAAGCCAGGCTAGAGCAGTTGTAACACTGTATCCCAGTGGGAAGAGTGATTGATTTGAAGATGGGCAATAGACCAACAAGAATTATACTGTGAACTTTCCTGCTGGGGACGATGGGAAATACTATCTTCATTTTAGATCATTAACTGTAAACAAACAGGATATGTTTTCCCAGAGTCAGCCTTCTTGGTTGGGAAAAGGTTTATCAGCAGCAGGAATGAAATGGCCTATATGAAATGAGAAGCACAAATAAGCTGAACTGAAAAATGGAGGCAGAGCCATGGTGGTGTTACTTTGAGCCTAATTCTACCTGTACCTGAAACAATGTGAGAATATCATTTCATAGATAATAATAATATGCATAAATACATCTTATTATGTAATACTTTATAATACTTTTGTTTAATTCGCATAGAGCTTATAGTTTTTCAGATATTTTATATTTGTTCATTGTATGCTACAATTATTTTCTGAATCACTTAATGCAAGTAGTAAGTAGTTTAGTTTTTTTGTCATAATCACACAGTTCATGAATATTCAAGGTGTTATAATTCAGGTGTTTCAATGTCTATTTGGATGCTTTAGCTTGATACTAAATAATTTTTTTCTTTTTGTTACTCCTTTTCTACACTGACTTTTCTTGACTTTTTCCACTCTTCTCAAACTGATCTTCTGAATATTCAGCAATGTATGACACATAATTTTCTGTTATATCCCTTATCCTCCTTTACAACCTTTCCTCACCCAAACAAACTCACTGTTCTATGTAGAATTATCTCTACTATAGAAAGCATAAATTAACAAAGGGATGGAGAAAGTACAGACCTCGGAATGATAAGTAAATGGTAACATAAGGCTTCCTATGTATGCAATTTATAAACACTTGACTCACAGATACCTCACACAAAAGAAATGAGATTGTATAGACAGTGAAATCTTTATGCTAAACCTTCTTCTTTGCCACATACAGACCAGGACTCTTTGTTATTCAGTTATAACAACTGAGTTATAAGTAATCCAAACTATCATTTCCCTTAAGAAGATGTATACAGTTAAAAGATGAATGGACTCTAAAAGTATCTACCTCACCTGTCTTCTTCCTATTGATCCAAAAATTGTGTCAAAATTTAAGTAATGTTCTGTTTTCACTAGTAGTACAAAACGGAAGATGTATTTCCTGGAATCAAAGATTGGAATATGGGATACATTTTAGAAGATAAGTAGAAAAATAGAATGGTAATTAGATAAGACTAAAAGCTCTAGAAAGATTTTTATGTATATTTTTAAGTGAGCAACATCAGGGCAGGTTTCAAAGTTGATTGTAGATTCCTGTAGAAAGGAAGTATATTCTGTTGTTGACTCTTATTTATTTTTCCATATCGCACTTAAAATATTTTCCTGATGGCCAATGAGAATGGGATTTTCAGACCTCCTGTTGTATAAAGCATAACTGAAGTAGAGCCCTAGCTGCTTTGCTTTGAAATTTACCCCTGCATGTATGCCAAGGTATTTTTCTCCCACAGGTTGCTCCCTATTAATAACTGAGTATGGCAGAGAAACTAAGGCAGACACTTTCCTGAGAAATATGGGATTCCATTGTCAGCTGATATTGGCTCAAAAAATCTCTGACATATTTTTCAGATATTCATCAGTCTTCATGGCAGTCTAGGATGTTTCTGCCCGACTTTCTCTTCTTCTCTTCTTCACATGGGGTTAAACTTGCTTTGGAGTCTGATGGTTCTCCCAGCTTACCCTCACATTTTATTTTCTTTAACACAGTTATTTCCCTTATAAAACTCTTACATACTTAATATCATATTAACATCTACTTCTAAGAGGATGGGGATTAACAGATGTCTAAAGCCTAGTAAGTATTTGCTCTTTATTTTAGTATGTCTAAAAATGTCAAGGTTGACCTCATCACATATTAAGTTTGGGATATTGAAGTCAGAGTCATTTATTTTTTATGAATGTGGCCTCTAATTTCTAATAGATTTAGTAAATTATTTTTTATTTGCCTATTTGAAGAAAAATACTTTATTTTTCTTACTCTAGCATCTGAAGACTAATTTATTGCAAGTGGATTTTGATGGTATAAACGTCAGAATATATATTTCTTTCCTTAAAAAACTTTGTAAGTGCATGTGATTTAACTTTATTGTGTAGAAATGTCAATACTTCCCATGCTGGCAGAAATGTTGTTGACACCCAATGCTAGAATTTCAAAACTCTTTTATTATTAAAGATTTACAAACTATGAATTTTTGCAATTTATAAAACACTTTAAAATCAAGGTTAAAGCAAGCATTATAAATTTATAAGGGAAAAAACATACTATATTAAATGTAGATTATATGAGATAGAGC
>NW_011888819.1:5286930-5288329 GCF_000151845.1 Pteropus vampyrus
GAAATCTGAAAATAAATGTTCATTAATTTAGCAAATACGACTTTTCTCTGCAGTCTGACACTGCTCAAAGTCTCCAGTAATTAATCTGCAAATGAAGTAGTAAATAGGTAAAGTATTTATATTTTATATTTTGATAATTATTTACATTTAAAATACATGACTCTCATTATACTGGATCTTTAAGTATTTCATTTCCAGCTAAGATGATGAGTACATTAGAAAAGAAATGTGTGTGAAATTGTTATAATTTAGTTGCTTTAAAAGGGTAAATTTGGAAAATACAACAAAATGAGTAGTTAGTTCCTTGAGTAGATGAGTGAGCATGCTGTAAAGTTCAATATGTACTTAAGATTTACCGTAATTTCTTGCTTAGATCACTCCCACTTCTTTGATTAGTGTTAAAAGTGCCTTAAGGTATATAATACATTCATGACTATGTAGAAAGGAATATTGAACTATGTAGAAAAAAGAAGGGACAAAATATGGATTTGTCAACAAAAAGTAGTTCTATTTACCATCACAATTTAGAAAGCATTGAGTAATCATTTTTTAAGCAGGTTTGTCCTTTATTATTTTTATTGGTTTCAAGAAAATTAAGCATTGAAAAATTACATGCCATTTTAAATATATTGTAAATAGAGATTTAAAGGAAAAGTATTTTGGAAAACATAGAGAAAATGATAGGAGAGATAGAACATAAGTTGGGCATTGAGTATATCTATATTTATTCTTGATTTTTCTTTGTTCTTCTTTATGCTCTCCCACATAGGAGTGGAATTTGATAAGAACTATACCACCTGACTTGTGGAGGAAGGACTGCCTGAGATGAGAAAACTAGGATGGATTTTTTAGCATCCCCAAATAAGAAGACATTTTCAATGAAACATCAGATATCAACTGGTACTAAAAACAGAGGCACTATTTGAATATAAAGCATATTTGTGCCTTCCTATGCCTGAGGACTTCCCAAATTTCTTTCCTCTCTCTTTTCTCCTCGATTCCCAGTGCTTTGTACAGATTTCTGTCAGAATTTGCTCGACCAAACTAAATTTCAATTTTTACTTTCTAATTCCAACACTATAAGTATCATAGTTTGGTATTTATTTTTTTTTTATTTTCAACAATTCAACCTAAGATATAGATTTCTCAATCTTCTTTCACTGGTTCTTTGGAATTTATCTCATTTGTGGTCTTGTGGGATAGTCATTCTTTGCATTTTGTTCTGCCTGGCAAAAGGGTTTATTTAGCATTTAAGCCAGGCTAGAGCAGTTGTAACACTGTATCCCAGTGGGAAGAGTGATTGATTTGAAGATGGGCAATAGACCAACAAGAATTATACTGTGAACTTTCCTGCTGGGGACGATGGGAAATACTATCTTCATTTTAGATCATTAACTGT
>NW_011888819.1:5290039-5322287 GCF_000151845.1 Pteropus vampyrus
CCCTCACATTTTATTTTCTTTAACACAGTTATTTCCCTTATAAAACTCTTACATACTTAATATCATATTAACATCTACTTCTAAGAGGATGGGGATTAACAGATGTCTAAAGCCTAGTAAGTATTTGCTCTTTATTTTAGTATGTCTAAAAATGTCAAGGTTGACCTCATCACATATTAAGTTTGGGATATTGAAGTCAGAGTCATTTATTTTTTATGAATGTGGCCTCTAATTTCTAATAGATTTAGTAAATTATTTTTTATTTGCCTATTTGAAGAAAAATACTTTATTTTTCTTACTCTAGCATCTGAAGACTAATTTATTGCAAGTGGATTTTGATGGTATAAACGTCAGAATATATATTTCTTTCCTTAAAAAACTTTGTAAGTGCATGTGATTTAACTTTATTGTGTAGAAATGTCAATACTTCCCATGCTGGCAGAAATGTTGTTGACACCCAATGCTAGAATTTCAAAACTCTTTTATTATTAAAGATTTACAAACTATGAATTTTTGCAATTTATAAAACACTTTAAAATCAAGGTTAAAGCAAGCATTATAAATTTATAAGGGAAAAAACATACTATATTAAATGTAGATTATATGAGATAGAGCTCTTCATTAAAAAAAAAAGGGCTTTGCACGGAAGCGTGCGGCAATGGCTCCGCCCTTTTCCTGTGGATGGGGTAGTGCCTGAGTAAAATAAAAATAAAGGAAAAAAATATATATCGATATTATGCAAAAGCACACGTTTTCTTTACTAGAGACAACACAATCCTGTCTATAGGTGTTACACGACTTCTTTATCCCCTCTGTCAATGTCTGCTTGATCTCTCTTTTTAAAGCAGTCTTTTCTCAAAACGCAATTGACATCAAGACAATTAGGTTTAGGGGCTGTAGAACGGTATGTAATGGGGCAAGATAATGAGTTTTACTTTGGCTCTTTCCTCTGCTCAGTACCATTACAAATGTACAAATAATACCCCCGAAGCTTCATCAAGTCTCATTTCACAGAACAACTAATATATATACATACACACACACACACACACACACGTATGCATATATATATTAAACATACTTGGCTACATATAAGCAATACAAATAAGTTTCTCTAACTATAACTGATGTCATTCTTTGGCGGGTGCGAAAAGACCCCGCAGGGATATAAAAAATGATCCTGCACCCAGAAAACAATTCTAACAGAAGAGCAAAGCATTGTTCAGAAGAAGCTGCCATGTACGACCAAATACCTCTGCTGCTTCAACAGCCCTTTCCGACTTCATTCAGAAAGGACTCATGGATACTTGTAGTTGATTAAAAGCTATTTAAACAAGATAATTTTCTTCTTCCAGGATTCTGGAAATTTCCTTTTCAGAGCCATTACAAGGAGTGAAATTGTCTCCTCAGGATCCCTGGGGAACTTTGTGCTGGGTTTTGCATTCCTTCTCTGACAAAGGCCCCTCCCTTCCTAACAGCACCAGGGAAATCTCATGGCGGTCTTTATAGGGCGTCTGCTTGAGTAATAAAATTCTCCTTGTTTCTGAGGAGTCACTGTTTAATTTCAGACAGTCCCTATGGAAAGTTAGTCACGTTTACACAAATGTGGGAGAGTGGTAATGAACACTTTTATGACCCATATAATGAAATCTCTCTCATCATCGCCTCCTATTTGCCATCTCAAGCTGTAGTTACCCAGGCCCCCTTTCCTTCCCCCATTCCATTCAACAATAAAGCTGTCCAGCCATGGAGCTGTTGACCTATAACATAAAAATGTACTTGCCAAGAGAAAGTTAAGCTTTGCTTATGTTTCATCAGGTTCCTATGTTCTTTCCATTCTTTTATTATTTGTCTCTACCTTCTCCAGTTCAAAAATTATGCAATATAATAACCATACTCTTTTCACAAGTATAACTAAATGGATAGGTATAATTCTATCAACAGGTTTATGACACATAAAATTAAATGTTTAAATAAAAAAGGAGTTTAATTCATTAACATTTTTGAAAGTTAATATTTGTATCATTTTCATTTTTCCTCACCTAAATCAGTAAAAGCATTTTTGTACTTACTTATTTTGGCTTGAAATGATTCTACTGTATATGCACAAGGTGGAAAAACTGGAAGTCTTCCATCCATGAATACGAAAAAGCAACTGTATTCTTTATACTATATGTAATTTTATCTATCATCTATCTATCTATCTATCTATCTATCTATCTATCTATCTATCTATCTATCTATCATCTATCTATCACTTACCTAGGCTAATTAAAACTGTTATTCAACCTGACTGTGACAAACTCATTAAGGAAGAAAATAAATTGTCTGGCTTCACATCTTGGCAAGTTGTTGTCATGGGAAATAGGAAGCTAAATCATAATTCATTCATTTTTTTCAAGTCTGTCACTCATTTATTCAATTCCATTTCTATATTTTGTCTCTATGTGATTTGATTTTCCCTAAAGCTTTGAATAATTCATACACTGATAAGTCTCATCATTCTCAGAACAAAGGTCTTTGCCCCACACACTCTTGTCACCTTTTAGGAAATGCCTTTCTGAGTAACTCTCTCCAACTAACCTAACTGAAAACGATAGTATGTGCTCTAATAAATGAGAGTGTCAGTATTTTACTGCACTAGCAGATATACATGTGTTCAGATATTTTATTTTATTTTTTGGTTTCAGAGAAGCAAACTTCATTAGCAACTAAAATAATTACTTAAAAATGTTTGAGTTTCAGGTGTACAAAACAATGATTTGATATTTGTATATTCAGTTGACTCTGGAACAATGACAATGTTGTGGGTATAAACACCCACACAGTAAAAAATCTGAACATAACTTTTGACTTCCCAAAAACTTCACTGATAATAACTACTGTTGACAGGAAGCCTTATGGATAACATAAACAGTTGGTTAACACATATTTTGTATGTTACGTGTATTATATACTGTGTTCTTATAGTGAAGTAAGCTGGAGAAAAATAATGTTATTAAGAAAATCATAAGGAAGAGGGAAAACATCTGTAGTACTGTACTGTATTAATCAACATCATAAATTTACATTGTCTGTTTTAGGTTATGTGGTTCTTCTGTGAGTCTATGAGTTTTTTCAAATTGTCAATGGATAAGTTGTCAATGCATGCATAAGTGGACCCACACATTTCAAACTCGTCTTCTTCGAGGTCAGCTGTACTACAAAATGATCACCACAATAAATCTTGTTAATATCCATCTTGAGATGAATTTACAAAACTTCCTCTTCTTCTTCTCCTTTCTCTTCTCCTCTTCTCCCCCATCCTTTGCCCCATCTTCCTCCTACCTTCTTTCTCTATGTTTCTCTTTGTTTGGTCCAACAAAAATCTCAGAACTCATCCATTCCCTTGTTTTTAATTACATGTACCAACAACACCAAACTTGGGGCAATAACCTAAGACTCTACCTATAATGTGTAATCTTTCTGTGTTCTGGAAGAGAGGGAAAGGGTTGGCTAAGCACTCTGTGCTACGAGGGGACACAATGAAAGGCAGAAGAATCTTGCTTACAGATGTGGTTGACACAGAAGAAAGATACCAATAGTATCTCAGAGGAGAGAGCCATTAGTCAAGGTGAGGATAAGAATCAAAATTTCAGGTGCAACAGTTAGAGTTATAAAGAAGACAGGAGCAATAATAATGATTAGTGAGGTAGGCAGAATTCTAAGATGATCTCTAAGACGGACTCCTGTGGTGTACCCATCCTGTATAATCCTTTAAACCCTGAGTGTGATAAATTTTATTTGCATGATTAATCTATATTAACCTATATTATATGGCACTGTTGACCTTAAGATAAGGTGAGTCTGACTTATTTACATAGCTTTTAAAAGCATAGTTTCCTCCTGCTGGTTACAGATGGGAAGTCAGAACATGAAACTAGGAGACAGATCTGACATGTTGTTGATGGCCTGAAGATGAATAAAACCATATGGCAAGAGATGTAAGTGGCCTTTAAGAATTGAGAGTAGCACTCAGCAGCAAGCATGGAAATGAAGAATTCAGTCTTATAACTGAAAGAAACTGGATTTTGCCAACAAAAATGACCTTGGACACACATTTTATATATATATATACAAATATATAGACTACAAATGAGAATTAAATCTGGCTGACACTTGTATTTTAGTTTCATGATACTAAAACAAAGAACAGAAAACAAAGCCACACTTTGCCAGGCTTTTGACCTAGCAAGGAGCTAATAAATGAATACTTTTTTAAGTGCTAAGTTTGTGGTACATTTTCATGCAGCAATAGAAAACTAATATATGGAGAACAGAGAGCAAAAATAGCCAACTCTCAAAACTAGGCATTTGTGTAATTGTAGTAGCATCTATATTCGCAGATCAAACCTATTTAAAGAGTTTGGAAAAAAAATCTAATACTGAGTTTATCTAAGTTTCTTATTGCACTTAGACATTTCTTTGTGGTTATAGAGCCAGAATCTCAGTATGTTTGAAATCTCTCTCTTTTTTGCTACCCTTCATTGGCTGCTCTATAATTTGCCTGAAGAAGGCAGAAAAATAGACACTATCCCCAGAAAATGTCTGTGTTCTAATCCTTGGAACTTTTGAATATGTTATATTATAAGGGAAAATTGAGGTTGCCAATGTAATTAAGGTTACTATTTAATTTATCTTAAAATAAGGAGATTTTCCTGGATCTTCCAGGCTAATTCAATGTAATGGAAGGTTCCTTAAATGAGGAAGGAGGGCACATAAGAGTCAGAATCAGAAAGACGGCATCATGAGAAGACTTTATCTGCCATTGCTGGCTTTGAAGATGGGAGTGGCTTACAGTCAAGGAATGATGTCCGACTCTACAAGCTGGAAAAGGCAAGGAAACAGATTCTCCCCCAGAGCCCTCAGAAGAAAAAGTCCTGCCAACATCTTGATTTTAGCCTAGTCAAACCCATTTGAACATTTTACCTCCCGAACCATAAAATAATGCATTGTGTTGCTTTAACACACTAAGTGTATGTTATTTGTTACTGTGGCAGTAGGAAAATAATGCATGACCCTTTGTTTCATTTTATTTCCTTTCTCCGGGTTAACAGCATCACCACCTGCTCAGCCACATCCAAGTTAGAAATCTCAATATCATTTCCCATCTTTCCTCTTCCACATCCCTTCTATAACATATGGCTAAGTCCAAAGGATATTCTATCATGTCACTTGCATCTATTACTTCCACTCCGTTGACTGTAACACTAAGGTGGTAGGTATTCATAATTTCTTGACTGGACTATTGAAATTGTTTCTGCCATCAGAGATCACTCCATATGTCAAGCTGATACCAATGTTATTTTCTAAAGCTGCAAAATATGATCAAGGCATGCTCCTGGGTCACAAATAACAAAAATAATCTCTCGATTACTTTCAAAACGGGTAAGTTTAATACAATTGCTTATACTACCTAGAAAACTATTCAAATCTCTGAGCTTTTGGAAAACCTAAATGATCATTTCTCTTAATCTTTGCAGTTTGAAACATAGTGATCCTATTTACTTATCAATGACTTTGAAATGCTTTCTTCATTCTAACTGATCTTTATTAACACAGAGTGATTTCTGTTCCCAAGTAATTTTTTGTTCCTTTTAGGATGGCTCGCCTTTCCCAGTCAATGTAGGAAAAATGTTTTCATATTTTGCCAATATGTTCTTTGAAATTCAAAGAATGAACACTGAATATTAGCCTCACTAAATGCATAGCCTACTCTCACTTTGATTATTTTTCTACAAATGAAAATTTCTCGGTACAGTATTAATCAGTAACATGATTCAAATTTTTCCCTACCAAATATCACTATAAAATTCAGTGAATTATATTTTTAAAGATACTGCACTAGACTTTTCTTATTTTTAACTCTATACTTTATGTTAATTGGACATTACACAATTATTCAATCTAAGCTTATAAAGTTTTCCTGAAGACATGGATGATTTTATATACTTTTTTACCAGTATAGATATAGTAAAGCTATCATAGAATTGAAAGAGCCTTGTGCACACCACGGCTTCTGGACATCAAATATATAAATACTATACAAATATATAAATACTATACAGAAGATGGTTCTGATGAAGTTCTCTCAACAGTCTGGGTTATCACCTACTCTTGACTTCCACCAATACCTTGACTTAGTTCAGAGTTTTCTTTCATAAATGATTACGCTTAGATACTATAAGTTAGTATTATGTTTTATTTTGTTAATCTAAGCTATATTTTTCAAATCTACTTATTGCACATTGAACTGTTTGGGATGAAGAATTGTGTCATTTCTCCTTCCACTCATTTACTGGAGTCATTTGAAATTGCTGATATTTGACGATTTTGAGAGACAAAATTTTCTATTTCATAAAGTTAAATATAACATTTAGTTTAATAGTTTGTGCATATGCTTGTGGATACCAATTTTCTGACCTCAAGTCTATTCGTGTTAGTCTTCACAACCTTTTTTGTACACTGCTGGCTTTTTGAATTGAACAAACTATATCAATATGAAACTTAGGGTTTTCTATAGTGGGTTCCATTTTTTCAAATCAACATATAATACTCTGAGATAATATGAAACAGAGCATGGTTATTTGCACACAATTAGAAGTAGACTGAGGACCTTTACATGAAGCACTCAGAAATAGAAGAGTCTTATGTTCAAACTCAGTGACCTTTTAGACCTCAAATATCCAGCATTTGAGAGTCATGACATTCAAAATTGCCTCATTAATTTCAACTTCAACTTCAACTTCAATTTCAATTTCAACTTCAACCATCTCTGTCCAGCACTGATTGTTCTAACCTCACACAAAGTCAACAATTTAAAGAAATAAAAATGTGTTTTGGGGACTGGAGAACAAAAATTAATTTAGGAGAGGATGGGTAACAAAACCTACTTTCAATTATTAGAATAAATTTTGAAGAAACAGAATTATACAAAAAGTACATGTAAATAATTTAGCTTCAAACAGACAGTTTTCCTCCCACCCCTCTGAGGTATATGAAGGTTGCTGGTCATATATTGTCTCTTTGAATTTCAGCCACAGACATTTACAAGTCTCTGCCAGTGATTTGTCTCTGAATATGCAAAATGATCATACGTAGACAGCGACCTCAAAATAAGTTGTTTTTTGAAGCACTTAATGAAGCCAACTTTAATTTATATATTTTTGTGTTTTGATCACTTTGAAGTCTTATGAATAAGAGTGCTTCAATCCACTAATTCTCATTGATTTCTCACTGATTACTTCAATTTCTTAGAAGTAAATTTTGTGGCCTAGGTTTTTAAACATGATTTCTGATGTGTTTCTTAAAATGCTATTAGCCATATAATTTAAATCTTAACAAATACATTATTTTAAAAACACTTTTAAAATGACTCAAATGTCATCATGCAATCTTGGTCATATATATATATATATATATATGTATTTATTTTATAGATTTTGTTCATTTTTTGTTTTTGTTTTACTCTTTTTAGAAGACAATAGATAGAAGTAAGTTGGACTTGAAAATATATTTTTCCAAATAGCAAGGATTTTATGAATTATGTTTTATTAGGTAAATAATAAACCTAAAATACTTTCACGATAGTTCTCTTGCCTTGAATAGCTTAAAAAAAATATTCACTAACATTGAAACTCAAAAGCTTATTTAAAAAACTCACTCACTCATGTTTCCATCTTTCTTTTCTAGGAAATAAATAACTGGAGACTTTTCCACTATCAAGAATATGTTTGTAAAGATATAGAAGAATGAGGGGTTAATTAATGGTATATTTATTTTTATTCCTACAACACACTAATAGCAAATTGTTACAAATACTTGCCACCTGTTTCTGTCACTTATTTCCCTCTGTATCCTCTTCCTTCCCTTCATTGTTTAAATGGATATTCAAAGGTTTTAGATAATTAATCACACAGAACTGTTTTAAACATGTCTTTGCCCTAAGAGGCCTTTCAAATAATTAGCTTCTTTGCCAGTGTTCAAAGATGTAGTACATTATGACAAGACAGTAAAATTTCCAAATTATTCGTTTCTTTTTGCTGATCTATATTAACCCAATCTTTTAATTATTTATTCCCAATTCTTGAATAAAACATCAACAGAAGATGGCACTGTTTATTCACTGTTTAAAAAATATCCATTTATCAGCAAATAATCTCACCACTTTGAACAAAAAAAAAAAATTTTAAGCTACCTGAAAGGAAAACAGACAATTTTATTTTAAAATGGAGGTGAGATACATGACATAAAGCATAATTTATTTGAAAATTAGAATAGGAAGTAATTTTAAATAAAACATAGAAAACTCAATTGTGAAACATTTTCCACTGAAATTGTAGGAACAGATAATTTTATAACACAGTATTAGTTATATATGAGAATTACCACGCCCATGCGTGATATAAAGGGATGGAGGTATACCAAGTCCCACACTGGAGTTGGCGGCCCATTTTTACTTTTACAAATCATGACACCTTGAACAAGCTCCTCTACTCAAATCTAAATGAACTAATTTGTAAAGTGTAGGTAATGATATCTATTCTATTTTTGATGTTTAAGTGAAAATATAATAAGTGTTCAACTGACAACTATTGCTTTAACCATACTAGAATATAAACATTGTATGGTGAAAAAAGATTTTAAAAAATGGATTTTTTAATCACAATATTATCAACATGTAGTACCATGTCTGACATTTAGTAGAAGTATGACAAATGTTGCTTTATTGGAAGAAATAACAACACTTTAATGGATTGTATATTGGCTTTAAATGGTTCTCCAAAGAGGACTTGTTAAAGTGATATTGAAGTTTTCAGAAGCAGTAAGCAAATAAAAACAAGTTATCTAAATAGGTAGAAAGAACATTACTTCTTTTTTTTCCTTTTTATAACTGTAGCTCTTAACACTATTACGTATAAATAGATGAGTATGTCTGAAAATAAAACAAAGAATTTCATCCCTGTGGAATTACTCATATTTATAGGCAAGACAAGTCACTTGAATCTAATGTATACTGATTAAACATGTACATTTAAAATCATCACATAGAAAAATGATGTGCTTATATTTTTATCTCAAAATTTAACTCCCGAGCAAACCCAAGCCTTAAAAACAAAATTTGAAAACCCCGTTTGAAGGAGTTACATATTTAAATATTTATCCTCATAACTTTCATATAATAGAAATTACTAGCACTCATTAAAAAATACATTAAAATTTTTTCTTTTCATTAAATAAATTCATTATATTTTTTCTTTTTTTTTCTTGAGTATATAGCTAGTCTATTATTTCCTAGTCTCCTCTGCAATTAGATTCAGTCACAGGACTGAGTTGTAGTCAATGGAATGTAAATTTGAGTTCTATGTGTTATTCTTATGTGAAGGTTTTAAGAAATGAATGTGCCACTAGGAGGTACCAAAGTCAAGGTGCTGGTTGAGCTCCACCCAGCAGGAAAATATTTTATCACTGACATGTTTAGATTTCTTTCCCCCCTATCTACATATCATAATCACTGCTAATATATCTTGAGTTTTTCCTCCTTTCTTGACAGATGCCAAATGTAATCTCTTTTCTCTAACTCATCCTGACAGAGAGCAGATCAGTGATTGCCTCTCAAGAATAAGAAGTGACTGAAAAGTGGTATAAAGGAACTTTCAGAAGCAAAGCAAATATTCTGTATCTTATTTGGTTGGTGGTTACATCAGGCGTGCACATCAAAATTCATCAAACCATTGGTATAGGATCTGAGCACTTTCGTATAGAAAATTTTCTTTAATTAAAATATAAGATTAACTTTTAAAATGGATAAATTAAATATTTCTCTCAGTTCTTGGTGTGTCTGCAGATAAGAGATTAAATTTCATGACTGAAATTGGGATAACTTGAACATTATAATTTTGAATAGAAAGACCTAAAGAGAACTGATGATTTTTAAAATATTTAAAATTTTATTATGTTTTGAAAAGAGGTTAGGCAGTTTTCATCGTTTCGGAGATACAACAAGAGAAAGAGGTAAAATCAATAGATGAAGAGATCTGTTCCATCTCAGTGAGACCTCTAGAACACTTGATATTTTTTGTAACAACAGGCTGAAGTAGAAGGCTTCCTGATTGTGCAAGTTATAAGCAGAAATAAAATGAATAGTAGTCATGACCATTTTCTACAGGTAATGGGATTTGGCTAGAGGACCTATGAGATTTTTACTAACTTCAAGATTTTAGGATTCTAAAATTTATAATTTAATACGCCAAAAGCAATATCTTAAATTATCCTAGCATTGATACTCCAGTATCTGAAGATTGCACTTTACACACTGTTCAACATATTTCACAGTCTATCACATTTAATACATTTGCTATTATGTAGTGTGCCTACAAATGTGTGTAAAGTACGCTGTATTTTTTATTGAGTATTTTTTTTTATGAATTTATTTTAATCTTGCTCTGTGGCTTATTTTTTATTTCAAATTCTGGACATCATATACTTTACAAAGAAATTGAACTAAAATATTTTTTTCTCTGTCTAAGGCAATATACAATTAAAAACATAATATCAATACCAGTCTCTGGTAAAATCATCTTTAAAAAGTTCTCCATTGCTAAAATAAAATAAACTGCCTTATCTAGTGAATAAAAACATCAGTTTAACTCTTTGTTGAGGAAGATCTGAAGTACTGAAATAATCTAATATGTTAGCAGATTTTTAAATTTCATAAATTATGAAATTTTAATAATAATACAGAATAAATAAATGTTTAGATAGATAACTGACCTAAGGTTGTCAAATGCTTATTTTGATAAATATGGCTATATTAAAAAAATGCATAAAACAACTAAAACCTTATATTATTATAATTTCAGAAAGAAAACAAAAGGACATTTAAAGACCCCCCCCCAAATTAAATATAAACTAGAAATGGCATTCACAATATTTACAGGTATTTACAATATTTATAGGCATAAGCAACTAACTAGTCAGAACAGACACTGGCTGATGTGCATGACTGGTTTATACTAACATCATACTTAGATAACATAATGTTAAAATTAAAACAATAAGTATTAAATGTATTTTATTCATTAAAAAAAATCATTACATTGTCCTTATGTGCTTATTTTGTCTGGGATTATAAAAGTTTTGTCACACATGAGTAAGTGTCACCAAAGAAAACGTCGAGGAATGCTGATCTAAAATATCCTTCAAAGGTGGGAACCCCAGGTCAGCATTAGTAAAAGGGAGTAGGCGAATTTTGGGTGTTACTGAATCACAAATATTAAATTCAAATATATGAGATATCTCTCTCAGCACTGTAAGGAAGAGAGTGATCCTTGAGGACTGACTGGAGATAGGCTCTTCCAGCTGCAAAATACTTATGAAGTGGAATACTTGGTCCCATTCCTTAAGGAGTTTTCTATCTGAAAATGGAAACAAGATAAATGTATATAAAATAGCCATAAAATTATATAAAAATGATGTATTTAAGTATATGATAGAATAGTACTGCCCAGAAACATACCTAATAAAATAAGCCATAAGAATGGATTGATTACATGGAAGCAAATTTAATCTGAAAAAAAAATTTCAAGTGCAATGATTTTATTTATATTTTGAGATCTGTAAGAATTTAAAACATGCTCATGAATAACCAGCAAGACACAGAGCTCTATATATAGACATTAGATTCTTAAAGTGTGAAAAAAAGACTAATCTGGGTGAAGAAAAGCCGTATGTATACCCCTGCTTTGTGCTCCGCGGGAAGTCTAGGGCTTCCTCCATACTTAGGTCCTTAATTTGACGCATTAACTCTATGCCCAAAATACTCCATTAAATAAACTGTAGGTTTAGGAATTTTGAGTAGCCCTTGAAGTCATACTCAAGAAATTAAAAGATATATAGATTGTGGTTGGCTGACTAATGGCCCCCCAAAATATCTCAATCCTAATTCCTGAAACCCGTGACTGTTGCCTTTTATTGAAAAAAAAAAAAAAAAAAAAGAATTTTCAGGTAGATCAAATTTAGGATTTTGAGAAGGGGATATTATCCTGGATTATCCACATGGACCCTAAATATAATCATTAGTGTTCTTATAAGAGGGAGGAGGACTATTTGACAAGAAAAGTGGAAGAAGGCAATGTGAGGAAGGCAGCAGAGATCAGAATGATGTGGCCACATACTGAGGGATACTAGCTGCATGTGAAAGCTGGCAAGGGAAAGATTCTCCCCTGGAGCCTCCAGAAAGAACCAGCCCTGCTGGCTCCTTGATTTTGGTTTCTTAAGACTCGTTTCAGACTTCTAACCTCCAGAACCAAAGCAAATAAATTTGCATTGTTTAAGCTACAGTGGCTATGAGAAAGTAATAAATAAAACTATTTTTTTCTTTTCTTACATCTGCTGTGATTTCATATTTAAATTAGATTGCCTCTGTGCCTTTTAAATTGGCATCTTGTATCATACTGTGCCTTTATCAAGTCTGTGCTATTACATATATCGTTTTTTGTTTTAATGGTATTGTCCCCATTGCCAAATTATTTATACTAAAAATGAAACCATATTTAGCATGCTTTCTGAAACAGCTTACTAGAGGGCAATTAAACAAATTGATTTATTATATCCCTTGCTGGAATCCACATAGCTCATGAAATTTCTCATAAGATAGGGCCTGTTTGACAACATACTTTTTTCTTTTAATTAAGTAAATTAAGCAATCATAAAATGTCATGTAAAAGGGAAATTTACTTTCTCTTCAGGGTTTACATGTAAAAAATACAATATTTCATAATATATAATATTGTCCTCAGTGTAGCTTTTTATTAATGATAAGATCATAAAGACATGAAATTGAACTATTTGAAAAGTTCTAAGCCATAAATAATAAGGTAAACCTCAGTTGTCCATTATCCAGAGCTCCAACTGTTTTATGAGCTGTTTATCAAGAGGTGGTAATTATGGCATTAAGAAAATCAGATATGGGAAAATTGCAATCTTAGGTAAATGGAAGATGCATCATGAAAATTACAGCAAAAGATGTTAAAGATTTTGTTGAGAAGTCTTACCAGAACAGTGTTGGACTCTTTTAGGGGCAGAATTTTATCTCCCTAAAATTAATATGACAAAGTTCTAATCCCCAGGATCCCGGGATGTGACTATACTCAGTGATAAGATTTTTAAATAGGCAATTAAGTTAAAATGAGGTCATTAGGGTGGGTTCTAACCCAATATAATTAAGTTTCCTCAAAAGAAGAAGCAATCTGGATACTGACAAAGGGAAGACCATGTGAAGACACAGGAAGAAGAATGCTATCCACAAGACCAAGAAAGAAGCCTCAGAAGAAATCAACCCTTCTGACACCTTGATCTCACATCTAGCCTCCAGAATTGCGAGAAAATGAATTTATAATAAGCCAGTACCATCCAATTTGTGATACTTTGTTACGACAAACTAGTAAAGTCTGTCGCATACTAATAAAGACTTAGACTATACTAAGTATATGTTAGAATGAATTAAAAGTAAATTCAAAAGTAAGTTTCTGAGCCATTGGTTTAAAAGACAATCACAAATATTTGAGCATCTTGTCTTATTTACATAAACAAAACAGACAAATTTAGGTGAAATTCTGAGTTTCAGAAATATTTTATCCATCATATTTTATAAGTCTCTATAATATGTACTTGGGACACCGGGCTCAAAATTATGGTGCTCATTTGTCTACTTTTTGGGGGTCATTATAGTTGTATTCGGGTAAAGTTGGCCCATAGAAGTTTTTAATTCTAGTAATATATATGTACACACATACATATATATGCACAATGATATATATACATTTATATATATATCATGAAGATATGCTTAACCTTTATTTGTTCTATGTATTAGCCAAATATTGGAGCATTTTAAAATTAAATTGCTTACTTTTCGTTATTGATGAAGAAAAAAACTATGACAGACAAACGCAGATGTCAAACTTTCTTTTTTTTACCATGATGGTGAATAAGAAGATTGGAAATATTCTTAAAAGTTAATAATATTGTTTTGAAAAATATTTAATCCTAGCATTTTTTAGGTCATCCCCAAATAAAGAACATATGACTCACTGTTTTTGCAACATTATGGTCATTATGAGAAATTTAATGCATTATTTATTTTCAGTGAAGAACAAATGATATGTTAAGTTTAAAATAATAAAGTTTGATTTTCTTTTTAATTATCGGCATCTAGGAAAACTATAACAACATAAATATAGTAATTTCAAGCACCCAGGAGCTATGTCAAATGCTTACCAGATTGGAAAAAGTAAATCTAGAAACAAACGAAAGAGAACATTGAAATCATGTCTGTATTTTAGAAAGAAAATAAAAGAATAGAATGAAAAGGGTGAATAACATTCAAATGCCTTATTTATGGCATGCTTGCAACATCTATGTGAGCTTTCAAATTTTTGTAAGGTTTTTCCCACTTCTATATTTCTGAAAACAGAAATATAATTATTGAATTATTTTTGTTGTTATTAGTACTGTTGTGATAATTTCAATTCTAATAACTATTGCAAATATTTGAGTGGCTGTATGTGTGTATTAAAAGTGGTAACATCTATATTATTAATATTTCTTCTTACATTCCAGAAGTTCTAGAGTTTACATATTAGAAGACTCTTGTATTACTGCTCCATCTAGAGAATGGTTTTCTTTAAATTCACATATATAGATTCATATGACCACCACATATTCAAGATATAGAATCTATTACCTAAAGGATTCTTTGTGTAGTCATTTTAGAACCACACTCCATTCCTTCCCACCCCACACACTTGCCAAACTTGTGTTCTCCATTTTTATAGTTTTGTCATTTCAAGAATGAATGAAGATAATACACATTTTTGAAGGCAGGGACTCTCACAGTGTCTCATTTGAGTCATGGAGGCCAGGCAATCTGTGAGCCAGTTTGAGTGCCAACCAGTTAGGCTAATGGGATAGCCAAGAGGAAGTTGGATGTTGGGAGTAGTCACCAAAGTTCCCTCAGGAAACATACCAGAACATGAAAGAAATTTTCATTTTGAAATAAGCTGGTAAGCAGGACCTTTGCATAAATTTGGCTCAGACCTAAATATATTTGGCTTCAGATAATAATAGAAAAATTGGGGAAGGTAATTTAGAAGAAGGAAAACATAATATTTTAATATTGAAAGTATATTTCCTATATAAACTAAAATCAAAGTGATCCTCAATATGCTTATTTTGTAATGATGGTCTTATAAAAAGTAACACTTATGACCTTAACATCTTATAAAAAGATTGCCACTCCAATCTTTTTCTAAAAGTGGATAAAGTGAATATAGCCCTTATTTCTCGATTTTATTGTGAAACATAGCAGTCATGACAGGTCTTTTTTTTTAATCTACAAAAAAAGTTGTTCATTACTCCACACAGTCATAAAATACTTTAAAGTTTTATCTGTTGGTAACCTATACTCAAACTTGTGTAAATAATACTTAGGATTTTAGTTTCCTGAAAAATAAAAATCCCCTTTTCACTGCCCAGCAAATTACAAATCTGATTTCTCTCCTCAGACATAATGGAGGGTGAGTGCCAGGAGGAGGGAAGATGAGAGTAATGCTGTTCATGCAGGAATAAGCCAGAAAACAGTTCACAGGCTGGTTTTAATGAAAATTCTGAAGAATTGTACTTTTCATAGGCTCTATTTCAAGAAAAATATCACAGTGGGATTTAAAAACATCAGAGGTTAGTAATGGAGGGACATTATAGGAAAATAAAATAAAATCTTTCACTCCATAAAGTCTACTCTTCCCACTTAAATTACTAACATATACATATGAAATTGCAGTAAAAAGGGGAAAAAGCATATAAAAATTATGATGACTTTTTAGCCTTTAAAGATGAACTGATTGCTTTTTTTTTTTTTTTTTCTCTTTACCTGCAAAGGCATGAGTTCAGGAGTCTGTTCTGCAAATCATTATGTTTTCTGAAATGATCAGATGGCTGTTTTCTCCACTGTGCATTAGCTATTACACTAAAACTGGAGGCAGAGGAGAAACTTGTGGGACTAGAAAGGCTGATTTTTCAACTATGAATTACTTTGATGTAGTGGTCATACTTTTATATTTAATGACATGATTCTATGGGAAATTTTATGATCTCTTGTTAAAAAATACTGTCTGGATTGTTGCTTCTCATATCAACAGACAAAATAAATAAATATCCTGCAGTGTGAAACAGCGAACATAGGTTCGGCATAAATATTTTTTTAAATAAAATAAAATTAAGATTATTATGGGGTTAAAAACAATAAACACCCAAGAAAATATTAGAAAAGGCTATTTTTAAAGGCTTAAAAGTTAAGACAGGACTAAAGAATATTCGATATTCAAATATATCCTGTTTTATTTTTTCATGTATTTGCATGGCCATATTCTCTCAAGATGTCTCCAAAGCCCAAAACATATTTAAGAATGGAGAAAAATGGCCATGCAACAGATTGCTTGGGTTATCCTAATTGGCTATGAATTAATAGTTGGCTCAACACTTCCTCTTATTCTTAATGAACAGATTGGTTAGAGGCAAATATTTCACTGCAATATTATTATTTTTTTTTCATGGAGAAAATGTGTCTCATGAAAGTCTACTATAGTTGCCTTCATCCTTTCCCAAACATTCGATGCAATTTGTTATCTTTTTATTTCTTCCACCTGGAGTTCTTACCAACTAGAGCATCCTTGTTTAGGAAAGAATAATCTCTTCTATTATCTGTTATCTGTACTTATGCTAAGTTTTAGTAAATATATTTCACACACACACACACACGCGCGCGGGCGCGCATGCACACCCAAAAAGAGATCAGTTTGGATTAGAATTGTCAGGGAAGCCATAATAGAGAGTAGATTTGATTGAATCTTGAAAGCGAAAATTTTGGGGAGACTAGACTTATAATTTCATTCAATTTATTAAAATTTTGATTTAAGTGGTAAAAATTTTAAGTCTTAAGAATTAAGTTAATGCATTTAGGCAGATTACAATAAAAAAAAAGGGAGGTATTGACAATCTATTCTGATGGAAATGGGTCCCTGAGAAGTTCCTTGACTTAGAAGACTACTGTCTGATTTACTTTATGACTTAGAAGACTACTCTCTGATTTACTTTTGCATCACAGGAGTTGCCTCTCACTTATCACCCTATAATCCTAGTTATAAATTATCTCTAAATTGACTCAGATATAAATACAAAGTTGTTTTGCCAAGTGCATAAAATAAATCAAGGGCAAGGAAAAGGGGTCTTGGAATGTCTATTCTGAGTAAAGAATGGAGTAAGATCATTTAGAAGATGAGGGACAAGGAAAAGATGGTAGGAACAAGAAACTGGAAGTCTTGACAGTGTTGCAGAAATATCAGTCAATGTTCTAGAAGAAATGAGCTGGAAATATAGAAATTAGTGGACAGAGAGTGAATCTCTGCAATTAAAATCACTTAGAAACATTGTAGAACTGGTAATTTTAAAGCAAACACGTACCATCAACAGCAACAAAACTAATGAATGACCATAGGAGTGAATAGCTGAGATATTTTAAGATTAAAATAACTCTCAGGAAAAAAAAAAAAAAGAGAGAGATCCCAGAGTACTGAGAACATTTTCTATGTGCATTTTGAAATCATTATAATTAAAGCCACTTACATAAGGGAGAGTGTAATCTAGAGGCTAAAATTATCATTATTAAAGGAAAATAATCTAGGGTCAAGGAAAGACAGAAGCAATGAAATGTTGTGGTAGTATTGTCTGATGAAGTGAGATTTAAAGCTGCGTGTTTAGGGAGGCAGGAGGGGAATGATTTGAAAGGAGATAATGAGGACCAATGATACTTCTAGCTCCAGGCCCTGTGGGACAAGGGCCATGGGAGTGAGAGAAAAAAAATAGCCACCTCTAAGGGGACTGCAGGAAAATCACTGTCTTAAGGGGAGAGTCCAATTTATGTCAGATTAAAAAAAATATATATTAAAGGAATGGTTAGAGAAGAATTTGAAGATTATAGGGCATTTCGATGAAGACTGATTATGGATCCCAAAAAATCAAATGAAAGAATTTCAGGAACTGAAATATATAAGAGATAGAAGTAGTGCAGATGATATGAGGATTAAGAATAGAAATGCCATACAGATTTGGTAATTATAAATTCAAAGGATGGAATATATAAAAGTACTAATACTGAAAGAGAGGTGAGCAAAGACTACAACTTAATAATACTTATTTGAGGGTTAAGAGAAATAGAGTTATGAATGCCTTTGGAGGAAAAAGAATAGAACAAAAATATATATAGCATAAAAGAAGTGAAAGCAAGGGGAAGTTTAAGAACTAAAATCTGGTTGACACTGGAAAATGCATACTATATATTTTTGAATTATACATAATGCATCATCCAGCTATGGAGTTCGTTACTGAGGTAGTGATGGTGACATTTAAGAGAACAGCTCCCATGGAGGGGTGTGAATGCATCTATCACAGGTAATCTAGGACTTACAGAGGAAAATGCTGGAGACCCAAAGTCACTGCAGTTTTTGCTTCATGTTCCCAAGAACGTCTTCTGAGAACATAAGAGAGATGGAAACCACTGGGTTTCTCAAGAATAAAGAGCATAACGTGGTCACCAGCTATAAAGTTGGTGCTGATAGTCATGACAACGAAAGAGTAGTAAGGCCAGAACATTATCAATACTTAGCAGGAGGTAAAAGAAACTTAAAAATTTCTACCCTTTCTCCACTTGTAATTTGTTCAAGTGGGGCTAAAATATTTTATGCAGATTTTCGTATTTTAACTCCATTTTTCCAGTCTATAGGCCTTTATGTCCTTTTATTCCATAGCCTACAATGTGCTAATGCTATAATTGTTCAATATGTGGGTAATAAGGCTTTTCCCAACTTGATTAATTAGTATAACTATTATGTTGCTTTCATAGATAACACAATGAGATATTAATAAAAAAATTTCTATATAAATATAGAAATCAGATGTCATACTGTACTAATGAGATACAGAAAACATACAAATGGTTAGATGTTTATACAACTTAGAAGGTTTTATTGTATTGAGCTGAATTTTGTGTTGTCATTATTATTCAAAAGAAACAAGGATGAATTCATCCAAGACAGCTCATAAACCTGATGCTTTTAGTCCTCTGTAATTTTCAGATTTGTTTCAAAGTAAAACAAATCTATCATGTAGGTAAGATCAAATTGTAGAAGACAATAAACTTCAGAACAGAAACATGTTAGTTTCAAGTACTGTTTTATATTTGTGAGTGCTCAAAGAAAGGGGAGAACCATTCCTCAAATATGCTTCCTGCTGTTATGACACACCCTGGGGTGGACACACAGGACGTAGATATATCCAGGGAAATGGTTGAGTGCTCTTTACCTACAGATTATTTATCACTTAAATAATATGGTAGCTCTGATTTTGTTGTACTAACTGGATTGGTTTGATTAAAAAAAAAAAAAAAAAGTTGTGCTCTACAATCTTATTGTGGCCTGACTAACTTCTGTTATACTTATCTCTTACTCGCTACACACAATGGCTCTGTCCTGATAATAAACTGTGTTCTATGTAGATGACTGGCTTTGATTGCATATTGGAAGCTGTTGATTTTCAGGGGAACCACTGTTTACACTAATTAATGACTTGTTTGCTTTACTCAGGAAGAGAATGCTGATAATTTTAGGAACAGGAAATTAAAAAAAAAAAAACAACTGAACATTCTATTATTTTCTCAACTTGATTAGAGAGAGACTGTTAATTCAAGTGTTATTATCAATTGTTGAGGAATGGATGTGTTGTAGAAACTAAATGAAAAGAAAAACAGAGATAAAAGAAAAGCAAATTTAACTTCTTTCTCTCTCTTTTTTTCCCCATATCTTTCTTTAAATTTAGTTAATTTATTTTTTTCTTTACATGCAAACCCTGGTGCATTATTAAGGTAGGGTAAAATAATTATGTTATTTCCTGTAAAAAACAAAGTACTACTAAGTAATTACTGGCCTTATTGATTTTATTTACAAGAAAAAGAGGGTATTTGGGGAATCCAAAGAAACAAGGAACTACAAGTAGCTATAAGCACACAACTTTCTCCCCCTGCTCTCAAAGAGATGCCAAAATTACAGATTATAAATTAGTGCCTCTCTAATGCTTTTCAATAAGAAAACATATATAAGCCATGGCCATAAAAGGGACTACAGAAGAGATAATCAATTAAAAAAAAGTCACCTTAATATTATAGTAGTATGGATTTTTTCCCTTTCTCTTAAAAGATGATTAGGCAAACCTATTCATGAATAAAAGACATTTGATAAAGGATTTTTTTTTTTCAGTTTTGTGTGAATGAAGGGGACAGTTAAAGGATGAATTTCCTAAGGAAGTACCAACTCTGTTGGAAATGCCAGCCATAATAGTTCATTATTTCATGACTCTAACTGGATTTTTTGCTTGTTTATAATTTAACAGTCATTGGACTAGGTGCTGAATACAAAACAATGACAAAACCAGATATTTCCCTCAAATTATTAAAAATAAACTTTTTATGCACTCTAAGTTTAAAAATTACTAATGTTCATATGGTAATGGATTTTTCCAAATAAACCTTAATTGGTTTAATTTAATTTTAATATAAATCTTGATTCTTCTAGTTTGTGAATTGTATCTTCTATAATTTGCTTATTAGGTATTCATTTCAAATTTGAAGTAATTCATCAATTTTTTTTGTTGTTGTTGTTGATGATGATGGTGGTATTAAACAGTGGTAAACTCAAGGTGTTTGATTTTTTAAAATAAAGCAAAACTATCTATATGATACCTGAGCAACAAAAAAATGGTAGTTTAGAAATTGTTAAAAGTTCTGGGAAATATGATTTTTGAGACTAACCATTCTGCTTGTCTCATAGTATGAATTCGATAAATATCTATGAAAGTAATAATAATAATAAAATCAATCAAAATTCAATTATATTTTACATTTAAAATCAAGTCTCCCACTATCCTGTTCATTATAAGTAAGCTAATAATTTATTACATTTAATCAATCATTAATTTATTCTTTAGCAGTTATTGAACTCTTGCCTATGCTAGATCAAAAGAACTAATTAGACATATACCCTGGCATTGAAGACATAGTTATTTCTAAATACAAAGGACAACATCTAATGTAAAAAGAATGGAAAACTGAGATAATAAACTGGGCAAGAGTGGTAGATTTCACAAAGAATTGCCACATATTCTTTCCATCTCTTACTGTAGGCCCTACTTTGCAATATGATATTATAGTTCTTTTTATTAAAAGATAGGTTAAGATGTATGATTTGTTTTGGCCAACATGACATTAACAAATTTAATTTGAGAAAAGGATTGAGAAACTCCTGAATATGGTACTTACACTTTTTCTGCTCTTGGAACCTTGAGACCAACATGTGAGAAACTCCTGAGCTAGCTTGCTAGGGGATGAAAGGCCATTTGGAAGCACAATATGATGCCCCAGCTAAAAGATATGAACATCCAACACCTAGATAACGCTCCAGCTGATAGGAGAAAGCCTAACAGAAAGATCAGTTAGGCAGGTCCAGATGACCACCAGTGGATTCAAAGAATCTTTAAAAATAGCTTTAGGCAATTTTTATTACATAACAATAAAAGAATTTGTGATCAAACATCTAGATTTTGCTTATTAAATTTTATAGCTTTGAGAAACAAAAGATTCAGCTTTTATAAAACTATTTATTTCAAAATTAGTTTAGATTTGTAGAAAAGTTGCAGAAGTAGATCACAATGTGTTTATGCACTTCACCCAGCTTACAATAGAGCTAACAACTTACATAAGCATAATACAATTAATGAAATAAAAAAAAAATTAGAGTTGGTACAATACCATTAACTATAATACAGATTTTTAAAAATAATTTCACCAATTTTTCTACTAATTCTCTTTTTTACATTCCAAGGTCCAGGGTCCCACACTGCATTCTGTTCCCTTAAACTCCTCAATCTCTGACAGTTCTTCAGTCCTTCCTTATCTTTCCTTGCCATGATACTTTTAAAGAGTGCTGGTTGGTAGCCTGTATCTCAGTTTGGTTTGTCTGGTGCTTTTTTTTTCAGGGTTATACTGAAGATATATGCATTTTTTCAGTAATGCCAAGATGTCATTGTGGGAACACTGAAAGCAGGCCACCAATGTTTGATTCTTAATCTTTTCTTTGCTAGCTGGATGAGCTATAAAAACATGTTTAGCTCTTTTATGATTTATTTTTCTCATTTGCAAATTGGGAACACTAAAAGTACATAGCTCATCAGGTGCTTTTTTCTTTTCAAAGATTAACTGAGTTAAAACAAGTAAAGCAAGTAGAATACTTGCAACATTAGAGTGCTATATATGTGTGTCTGTTAGGTAAATCACATGGACACACACACATATAGAATGAAAAAGTATGTACATAATTATACTAACTTCTTTTAACAATATTTTCAAATTCTCTTAGTGAAGCCAATTATATGTATTGAGTTATAAACAAAAGAATGATGTGTTTTCTAGTTTTATCTTATCTAAGTTTCCATAAAACCATCCCTGCAGTAATTTCAAAAGCTCTAAGTTAATTTTATTTTTCAAGGTGTCATACAGTTATTGCTGTTATAATAAAATTGCAAAATATGAACTTCGCAGTGTTGCTCCATCTAAGTATTATGCCAAATTTAAAAACACATTTTAGAAACATAAGCTTCTTCGGAAAGCAAAGCTTCTATTACTTTAGAGTACACTATTGACACCCAAGTACATTACAGTGGCTCAGACCTCTCTTATAAACTCAATCAACTACCTACATGGACTCCCCTTGGGTATCTCTCTGCAACCCCACACTAAATGTCACCAAGCTTGAACACATGATATTTGTCCCAAAACTTGACCATTATCCAATGCTCCCTAATCCAATGCAAGATCCAGCTTACCTTAGAGTCTCAGAAACATGAAAATCATGTTTTACATCTCCCATCTCTAGGCCCTATCATTTTCCTTCTTAACTATTTCTTAGTGTATCCACTTCTCACTCACTTAAGTGATTGCAATATTTAATGACTGATATCCATACATCTCCTTTCTCCATGCCATATGCATGAAAACACAAACAAAAATATTTCAAACGATGAAACCAATGAATCTTTTCAGACACATATTTAGCCATCCATCCAAAATTCAAATTACCATTACCATGGCCAGTAACAATGCGGCCTGTAGACTCATAGTCATTTCCTCTCATGCTCCTTCCAATTCTATGTCAACCACACTGATCTTGTTTACTTTATTACATGCACTAGGCCAGGCACTACAGCCACCAAAACTTGGTCTGAAACACTCTTCCCACCTTATTCTGCCAATCTGAGATGTCAATTCCATCAACCCTCCTTCAGGCCTCTTTTCAGGACTGCATGATTTGGTCAAATCCTTTATTATCATCTATTATATAATCATTTATTTCCCTTATAACACTTATCAGAGTGATGATTTTGCTTTATTTCATTCATTACTTAATATATTTTTTGCTACCATTTTTGAGTTCTGAGTATTGAAGTTTGTTTTTGTTCTTTTTGTTATTGTTGAACTTTATTTCCCCAGTATCAAGCAGGAGAGCTGTCACATACTGAGATCTTGATGGATATATAATCAATTATTAATCAATAACCAAAATCTCAAGAGTTCTGTTTAACTTAAATTAGAAAATATATGCAGAAATAATTAGTAAAGGGCTGTATATATGTTGGTCATTACTAGTGCAATTTATAATTGAGGCAGCCTAAAATTCATGAAATCACTCTTCACTTGAGGAAGAGAATATAGTGAATTACATGAACAGGCAGCAACACCTATTTGAGCTACTCTATTTATTATTTCTTGCTATATTGATCTGAAGGAACAACCTATTAATAAAGATTGGAGAGAAAATTGCTGGAGCTGATAGAGACCCAATCAACCTGATACTTACAGAGATAAAAATAAGGTGTAAAAGGATTTAAGATTTCTAGCTGCAGGCTTTAAAAATTGTGTTGAGATTAATCTATGAGCAAATTTTGTTCTTTGCCATAAATTATACCAAACTAGTTATCACATACCTAGATATCCGTGAAACATTTCAGTATGAAGAAAAAATCTATTTCTGCTGTATAGTCTATAATATACAGACTATATTAATAGTATATATACAGATACTTCATTAGCATGACTTGTTAGATAGTTAATAAAATTGACTTTTAACTGGTTTTCACACTCTTGGATCTACTTTGAGATCATTAAAAATCTAATTTTAAGTTCCTCTTCCTAAAGAGCCCTTTTCATATGCAGAAAACCCATACATTATAATATTCCTTTGATTTATATTTTGGGTCATTTAGTCTCTACATTTGCTGAAAACGTATTCAAGTTTGACTGCTTGTCAAAATATTTGAATTTTATCCTAACAGAAAGACATATAGGTGTTTTTCAAGAAAGTATTAAAAATATATATCAGAATAATTATTAGAAGTTGTAGACTGATGTTATTTAACCTAGTTAATGTACCGTATCTTCATGTTCTTTAGTAATAGGAATAGTCAAAAGTAGTAACAACAAATCACTTTTGAAATATACTGGTTATATATTGCCAAATACGTCCAGAAGAGCAAATAATATGTTTATTTATGTACATGTAAGTGCATGGTGAAATTTATATATTTTTATCATTATTTAAAGAGTAAAATTACAGGAGGATATATTAACAAGTATGGTACAGAATAAATGAGATATGCAGTTTTTAGAAAGAATTATTACATGAAAATTTTCAGATTTAGGCATTTAGGAAGGATGGCTGTGCAATTTAACTACGTCAAAGAGAATGTGCTATGCATAAAGCCAAGCAAACAAACTAAACGTCCTATAATGATGAGCCATCTTTTCATGAAGGGGGATAAATTGCCTCTTCATGTCTGTAGAACTGCACTCTAATCTTAGCTAAACGGCTTTACCAAAACATACTGCTAGTCATGAAGAGACGTGCATGTGGGATGTCTCAGCGTAGTTCCAACTTAATGCTCAGCATTTCAAGGTATAAAAAACACAATGTTTAGAGATGCTTACGTCCTAGGGTTAAATCCTCACTCTGCTAGCTACTCCCAGGGTAGTTTTTGAGATTTCACTTTATAGTAGTTTTTTTTAAACTATCTAATGAAAAAAAATAGTATATAATACACAGAACTATGAAAAAACAAAGTAAGATGACATATTTTAATAATTTATGGAAATTGTGAGAATCTTTGTAAATTATAAGTTGTTATTGCTTGATTTTCACTATCATTATTTTGTTTTATTATCATTCTAGGATAAATAGTGTATGTATATGTGTGTATGATTGTGAACAGAAATACTTATTTTAGTATAGATAGTGATTTTCATATAATTTTTAATAGTGACTCCCATTTTTAAAAGACTGGTATCATCAATTAATCCTAATTATTAATAACTAACTCTAAGAAGTGTTGTGAAGATCACATGAAGTTACAGAATAAATGGCACAGTCCCTGTCCCAGAGTGAACAGTCAAGGTCAACTTCTCTCTAGTTTGTTTCTCCCCCATGTTTTTTACATGAGGAGTTAAATTACGTTCTCAGAGGTAAAGAAACTAATTTGCTTAGGGAGTTAGTGGTAAGTCTGAGCCTAAGATTCCCTGGACTTGACAGCTTTGATTGATTTTATAATTGCACATTTTGCAAAATAATTAAGTGAAATTACCGTTCTATACATAGAACTATGCTAGAGTAAAAAATAAGCAAAAAAAAATACTATTAGTGCAAATATTAAGTCCATTGTTATACTAATCCATTAATAGACTGAATGGCTTAGAAAATGTATTGCTGTGAATAATCATAGCTTCCTTAGGGAGGTATATTGTACGTAATATAAAAATTAATGAATTTGACATATGCATGCTACTGAATACTAACACCAACTGAATTTTCATGAAAGATATATTTAGCACACTGAAAAGCGTATAACTATTTTTTTCCTGCAAAACTGTTAGCAAATATTCATTTACCAACTCACAACTGTATGTGACATTTTAATTTTTAATGTTAGAAATCTAATGGAAATGTAATTAGTATTCACTTTCAGATTGCAAGTATTCTTCAAAAGATTAGACCACAAAATGGCCATTTTTGACTTAATTCATCATGGGCTTACAATCTGAGTCTGAGGCAGTTAAAATTATCCTGGCATTTCAATATGTTAAAAGGTCAGCAAGCATCGTTTTATCTGAGAAATGACAAAGAATAGCAATGTGGCCAATTCTAATTCATTTCATAAGCAAGACATCATCATTGACTTTATAGAGATGGTTCTCTCTTAGATACTTTACATAAATAAGCCACCATTAATAACTGACATGTGTTAGAATTTTGCCAGCATTTTTTCTTTTGTATAATTGCTCCCAAGGCATCAAAATTGTTTAGAGTTCTAATAAGTGAATATTTACATATTAAATACTTGGATATCTTGGTTTATGCATTCCCATACCTGCCAAATTTTACAGCAGCTTATCTGCTAAGTCTTATCTAACAAATTAAGAATATTAGCTTTTACAAAGCATACCATTTAAATTTTTATTTCTTTGCAGAAGCAAAAAAAAAAAAAAATCGAACGTGTATTGATTTTCTTCACACAAATTTAGTGTCTGATCTTGATACAATAGCCAAATTAAGTGTACTTTGAACTTTGAATAAGAAGTAATGCAAATACATTTTTAAAAGGTGCTCAGAAAGTATAAAAAAATCTTAGGGTCAATTAGGCAGAAACGGTCTCCTCATTCAGGAGAGTAAAAGGAGTTGAGGACATAATGCTCAAATGACCTCACGCAGAAAAAAAATATATAAACAATGATACTTTTCAAGAGTATGCTATTACAAAGGCCGAGGATAATTAGAAATGAATATTTTCTTGACGCAGTACTGGAAATTATTTTCATTATAAGGAATGCAGTCAACTTGTCTGGGGACTAGCCTTATATTTATTGTATTTTCAATCTCACTATGCTTTGGGGGAGGGATGACAGTCAGCCACATTCATTGGAAGAAACTACTTTGTAAATGCATGTTGACTTCAGCTATTCAGAACAACAAAATCTATAGTTTTATTGCATTATCATTATGATTATGTCCGTGTAGTAAGCATGTTTAGATTTTTCTCTTCCTTCCCCCATCATTGCCATTGACACTGCTAATCCATTGTTTCTACTTCTTTTAACTTTAACTAGAGTTTGGATAGGCAATCCTGATCTTGCATTGTGAATATGTAATTGCATATATTTAACATAATTTGAAGAGTGACAGGAGAAATCCCAGCTGTCCAAAATAGTTTCTTCATATTCAGCTTCCAAGAAGTTTTAAGTTTTATTAAATAAATTAATTTGGCTTTTCTCCCTTTGTTATTTTAAAATGCACCTATTTTTGAGAGGGTAACCTATACAACGAATTTACATACAAAATAGACCCTGGCAGAGGATGTCACTAAGAAGGGATGCTCCGGACTAGGACTCCTGGAGAGATAAATGGAAGGGGAAAAAGCATTAGCTTCCTGCCCTTACTCTTGAACCCCCCAAAATAATAAAAGTACCTTTTTTTTTTAAATACTACCCTTGACTCATTATAGAGTATTAATACAAACAAAGGCATCAAAATCCTGAGTACCCTTCAACGGTACTACAAGCATTGCCAGGAATTATGCAAATTTGTGAGAGAAACTTTTCTTTTAATTAGCGCCCAGATTTGTAGGCTGAACATTTTCATTGATCAAAATAACAGTTCAAACTCAAGACACATCAAAACAAACTCCCAATGTTAGAACTTCGACCTTTCTAAATAAATTTGCTACCTCTTGCTCCCTTTTGAATCTCTGAGCCAAACTTTTGTATTTTGCTCTCCATATTTTCATCTTCCACCCTGAGAACATAATGTAAAAAGCATACTCTAATCCCAAGACATGCCAGAAACTCATTCCGTTCTGTTTTCCTTCGGCCATGAGATTTCCCCACTCACTTTCAGGAATAAACAGCTTTAGATGCAATCTTTGTAGCTTTAATAGCTCGTTGCCTTCACCGCCCCTACAGCTCAAACCTCTATTTAAAGTCTCCTTGTTCAAACACTCGAGGCTCTAGATTCGGTCATGCTGGCTCTCAAGTCTCCTGGGTTTTCTGTCTCATTTTCTTGCTTTCTTTTTTCCTTAACTGGATACATTTGAACCTGCTCTGTGTCAATCTTTTGAGCAAAATAAAGCACATAAAAAATTTTGAAATCTAGTTTTAGTATATGTGAATGATTTGTATATCCCTCCTAAAAGACTTCTTTCATTTGCCTGAACACTGACTCTGAGATATCTATATTCATATGTAATATACATATATTTAAAAAATAAAACAAAATGTTTATTTGATAAAGGTTTTGATAAATGGTTGATAAACTTTTTTTGAGAAATCATATGTGAATTTTCACTTATAGTGTTCCTAAAAATTATGACATTTGTTGAAGGTAATTCTGTTAAAGGAACGATTTAGAGTGAGAGTGATTACAATGTTTCTTAAATCATTCCAGAGCTGTAATATCAAATATAGTATCCACTGGCTACATATAGTCATTGAATATTCTAAATATAGCTAATGTTATTTGAGATGCGTTATAGGTAAAAAAAAAAAATACACATTGATTTGCAAGTCTTAATATGAAAAAAGGAATACAAACTATGTCATGATAATTTTTACAGTGATTACATATCAAATAATATTTGGATGTAGTGGATGAAATACAATATATTATTATACTTAATTCTTTATTTCACCTTTCACTTTTATACTTTAATGTAACAAATAGAATTTTTCAAATTTGTTGATGTGACTTGTGTTTGTTATTTGCATTATAATTTTATTAGCACCAGTAGAGCAATAAAAGGTGACATTTAGGAAGGACACTTTAAGTAAATAATTTGGGCTGTATGTATATATGAATGATTAAATATATATATAAAAATATATTCATATATGTGCATTCATATTTATGTATTCACAGATATGCATTTATACATGCTGATATGTATAACACATACATACACATACAAATATACACACACATGCTTGAAATATGGCAACTAAAACACTTGTTCTGAAATTTTTATGCTTATATGTTTCTTTTTTCTTTGCTGAGGCATAGTGTTCAAATTCTGTTTCGGCTATGTGAAACACATCAGTAGGTGCTTTTAATTTATCCATATTTTTCACTGAAAAACAAACAAACAACTAGAATGCTTAATAGGAAGGCAAATGCATGAGTTATTTTTCATTATTTTCTTACCATTTGTTTAGAAAATACTTATTGGAATTCACTGCATTGCTTTAAAGAAACCAGAATTGCCTCAATAAGCTTCGAGATTGTGACTGCTATCAGGGACTACAGTCATGCATTTTGATATGGATTATGCATTTAATAGTATGAACACAAAAACTTTTTTGGTCATATAGAGATCATAATCAGAAAGAAACTACCGAAGTTTGATAGTACCCACCTTGAAAACACATTGTATAAGCCATAACTTTTTGTTGTTGTTTACATACTGCTACATCACCATTTACCACAGAAAATACAATGTTTCTTCCCTACTGTTTTATTGCTGTATTTTTATTATACATTGTACTCAACAAAATTCTCTACAACAGCCTATCAAATTCTCTGAAATATGATACAAGGCAAGCTGTTTCTGATTTTTTATTTTTAAAAAGTTTTTAAGCATCTATTGCCTTTCTTAATGTCTAATATTTCCTTATAGCTATATATATTTTTCAGTCCTACCCTTCAATTTTCAGAGACTAAGATTTATATAAATATAGGGACTTAGTTTTATGAAAATTATTGCTGAAGATCTAGGAATAAGTTAGCAAAAACTATGAGTTTAGAAACAATTCAAGATCTAGACAAAGTTTAGAAGCAGATACTAATTTTGAATATACTCAAAATAAGTGCAAAGAGTTATGCAAGCAAAGGAAATAAATGTAATCAACATATCTAAACATTTGAAAAGTTAGAAAATTCATGTTAATGGAATTTATGCAAGTGAGGAGATAATAAATGGAAAATTACTTCACAATTTTTAAAGCAAAGAACTAGTGTCACTGTTGTATTGAAATCTAAGAATATGCATTAGTATGTCTCCTAAACAATAAAATTAAACATAAAGAACTTCTTGGTACTGTATACAGGATGAGAATTCTAAAAGTATAGATGCCATATTAGCTCTTAGAATTATAGATGCCTTTAATGAACTGCTAGAAGTTTTTTTTTTTTTTTAAGGAAAGACCGTAATTTCATTTCAAATTTCTTATAATAAATGGTACAATGCCTATATTTGGTTTTTCTGCTTCTCCTCTCATTGCGACAAATTATGCAAGTTTGTGAGAGAAACTTTTCCTTCAATTAGTGCCCAGATTGATAGGCTGAAGATTTTCATTGATCAAAACAACAATTCAAACTCGGGATGCATCAAAACAAACTCCCTCTGCTTTGATTCCTAGTAGAAAGAAAATTTCAATGTAGCCTTAACAAATATACTTACCAGCAGTCACACCAGAAAAGTCTGAAGAGCTTCTCCAAGATGAATTATATAATGATTATAATCATTCTGTTCTTTTAATTAAAAGGAAAACATCTGTAAAGAACAAGAAAAAAAATAAAGTTTGTTAGTAGCTCAACTGTCTGCATGTAAACATTTTGAGTTTTGTTTTGTAAATAGACCTAGAATTGAGTGTCTGATTAGTAATCATGGAACATGAATTATGTGATTTTATGACCAAAAAACTGATGGGAACTTTTAACCTCATTCTCCACATAAACTTCCTGTTTTTTAAAATCTATTGGGAAAAAGAGATTTAGTATTTGCCAAATTTATAACATGTTAAGGTTAGATAATATATATGGTTGAAACAGTAGGGCAGAGTGTTCTCATATGTTGTTAAAATTTGACCATTCAGTTTTCTCCCCTTCTTTCGACTTAGATTTCTTTAGACTCCTGAAAATCATTGCTTGAATTATAGTTGAGAAACCTCTATTTGATAAAGCTAAAAGATAGTCGTTTCGAGTATAAAAATAATATAAAGTTCATTGTGTTAACTACTTAATAAACATTCATTTCCACAGATGGATATGTATTTGTCCAAAGCTCTCAATTCTATAATATGCCTGAAGCAATGATTCATCAAAATAATTTATGTAAATTCCCTTTTTTAATTAAGTTATGAAGGACTATAAGAAGTCAATTTATAATTTTGAAACTTATAAAGAGTTAGTGAATACACTGAAAACCAAATGAAACATGTAGCAGCACAAAATTAGCCCACTGTTGAAATTATTAAACATGTTATTTTCAAAAAGTATTTCTCCTCCAGACATAGCAAAATCAATAAACTATTATTTTTCTAAAACTTATACTACTAAATGTTGAAATAATTAGAAGTAAAAATTGATCAAATAACTACATACTGAAATTATTATTTATAAAAATCTTCCTAGGCACTACACTATCCCAAAATGGCTTTGAAGTTGTAAATCACTATTAAATAATAGTAATATTAGTTTTTGTTGTCTTCTCAGAAATATTGTTTCCATTTCATCCTTAAATATTTAAAAGACTTCAATGATGAAACCATAGGCCTAGAATTCCTTTATTAATCAATCTTCCTAGGAGTGTAGCACTTATAATAGTAAGGAGATAGAGACGTAGGTAAGGAAGGTAAGTAGATAGGTAAGTAGTCGATTGATGATAGATAGATAGATAGATAGATAGATAATAGACAGATAGACAGACAGACATAGTGAAAGGTGTAGATACTAACAAGAGAAAAAATCTGAGATATTCTAAATTAAATTACAGTGGCTAGAGAGTGAGAGAAAAAGAGACAGAACAGTTAGCCTGTAATCGCTGAGGGCCAACTGACAAAAGACTGCTCACACTCCTGTATGTCTGCTGGAACTGTGGATTAATTTACAGGTGTCTATTTCTGTGATTATCTAAATGAAAGAATACCCAGGCACCACTCCAGAAGCCTGTACCATAGAATCTCAGGAGGCTCCGCTTCTTTTTTAAGTGTAACTTTCCATCTGCTGCCCATAGC
>NW_011888819.1:5323802-5334720 GCF_000151845.1 Pteropus vampyrus
TATATGTATATATACATATGTATGTATATATACATCTATATATCATGTACTGGAAAGAAACAGTTCTGTGCCCTATGTTTTCTCAGTTTGTGTGGTTAAACTTTGTTAAACCGTATGGCATTAAATCTATTAAATATGAAAAATTATGAATTATGAATGAACTTTTATTAAAATAATATCATGCTTTTAATTTCTATATTATCATGAAAACTAAAACATTTTCACAGCTATGTGAAAAAAATAAAATTCTTTTATCAATGAAGTCATAATGCCCATAAATGCTGGAAATGTATTATTTAGTAGCAGAGCTAAGCTTTTTGTTTTGCAGTTTACAGCTGTCTGGAAAAAATACATTTCATACTTTTCCCATGCAAAAATTGTCATAACTTAAGACTAAACTGGAAATCATACCATTGTATCCTTTTCTCTTATTCTCTAAAATCATTTTAGTTTTACATAAATCATATTATTTTATATGAATGCACACATATAGTTGGATAATGTTATTTTTAGATATTCACTTTTTAAAAAAATCTCTTTTCCTTATGTACTTTTTTCTATTGTCTACCTTGTTTTTCCAATATCCTTCACATGGCCAGGTAACTCAAGTTAAAATGTATGTTTCCTCATGTGAGTATAGTTACAAATAAACATTTCTAAAGGTATACGCATGAACACATATTTATCCCTAAGGATATTTTTCATGTTTATTTTTCAAAAGTTAAATGATAAATATTTTTCTTAGCATTCTCTAGAATAAAAGTTAGATGTGGTTAGGAATTTTATCAGCTTTATCTACCAGTTTATCTCCAGAACCTAGAGGAGTGTCTCAACAGCTCTTTCCAATAGACTTTCTGTGACAATGAAACTCTTGCACTGGCCAATATTGTAGCACTAGCCACATGTGGCTATTGAGCATTTGAAAGGTGCCTAGAATGACTGAAGAGCTTTTTTAATTTTACTTAATTTTAATAAAAAAATCAAATCTAAAATTTCAAATTTAAAATGCCACATTTTGGGGGAATGTAAATTGGTTCGGCCGCTATGAAAACAGTATGGAGGTTCCTCAAAAAATTAAGAATAAAGCTACCATATAACCTAGCAATTTCTCTTCTGTGTATCTACCCCTCAAATTTGAAAACATTCATTCATAAAGATATATGTACCCCTATGTTCACTGTAGCGTTATTCATGGTGGTCGAGACATGGAAACAACCAAAGTGTCCTTTGATAGATGACTGGATAAAGATGTGGTATATATAGACAATAGAATATTATTCCATCATAAAAAAAGATGAAATACTGCCATTTGCAAACATACGGATAGATCTTGAGATAATCATGCTAAATGAAATAAATCAGACAGAGAAAGTCAAGAACCATATGATTTCACTCATATGTGAGATATAAAACAGAAAGAATAAGTTAAAAAATAAGACAAACAAACAAACAAAACTCATAGACAAAGATAACCAGAGGAAAGGGGGATGAGGGGTAGTATAAGAGGATAATGGGAGTCAAACCCATGGTGACCTAAGAGGACTTGACTTTGTATGCTGAATACATAATGCAATATATGGTTGATGTATTATAGAATTGTTCACTTGAAGCTTATATAATTTTATTTACTAATGTCACCCCAATAAATTTCATAAAATTAAAAAATAAAATAAAACACCACTTTTCTTATAGACTACAATATAGGCCAGTGGGGGTCTAGAACATGTGTTCAATAAATCTGTATTAAATATATAAATGTATTTTATGATTTTGTTTGTTTTTTTCAAAGTTAGCTATAATTAAAAATCCCTTCAGTCCAAATAGATTTTTTAATTCATTTTTTAAAGACTACATAATATTTCATGTCCTAATTCTTCCATAATTGTATTTTTCCATTTATTTGGTGCTTTGTTTTGCTTAGTCATTTTTGAGGCAATAAAAATGGTAATAAATACCCGGGCATGTATAGCTTTAAGTAATGGAGCTTCTATTGCTGTGGAATAGATTCTTAGGAGTGGGGTTATAGGGTAAAAATATTTTTTACTTTAATAAATGTAAGGACAGTTACACATATTTTTATAATAATATCTTTGGAATGTGCATTTATACTAACAATGATAGTTGTTCTGAATTTTTATCTGCCTATCATAAATACAATGATAACTAATTTTGATTTTGTTTGCATTTCCACGACTTCTAGAAAGATGGAATATTTTATATTTTTTTAGACATAAATTTACTCATATGTGAATAATCTTTTTATACCCTTCACCCATTTCTCTATTGTGCTGTTTACTAACTTCTTGCCAATGTATAAAATTTCTCTGTATATACATAATATTACCATATAAATGCCATCCATTCCTAATCTCTTCTATGTCACTGATCTAATTGTTTATTTATGTTCCAACAAAATATTTACTTGATCGTGTTGTTTTTATAGTGGTTCTGAATATAAAGGTTAACCTGTAAATAATTACCAGAAGGAAGGGGTATCCTATCTTTTAAACAGTAGTAAGTATCTCTTCTTATAAAATTTTAAGTAATTTTGTCCAAAAAAAATACTTGTATGATTCTAATTAAATTTAATTATTTTTATGAGTTATGAATTTTACACAATTGATCTTTTTATCATATGAAACCTTTACATTTAAAAAAATCATATATTTTGATTTCTTGTGAACTTATGTTATTCCATTTTCACACACAGATCACTCTACTACCATTCATTTTTTTTTTTTTTTTTTTTTGGTTTTATTGTTCGTAGTTTATTCCTCCCTTAACCAGCTTAAAATCCATGGCTAATTGCTTTAATCACTCTAATGCATTTAATTTCTGTTCTATCTTTATCTACTCTGCCATTATCTTATTTCATTATTCCCCTTGATATCAACTCAAGCCTGATTATATCCACTTCTCTACCTCCTCTGCGCTGACCTTGTGGCATGGCTGGTACTGACTGGAGAACAAAGGACATGCTGACCTTGTGGCATGGCTAGTAAAGGACTGGAGGACAAAGGACATTCATACTGATGGTTCTCTCTGTGCAAATGTTAAGACTTCCAGAAACAGCAAAAAGGTTTCTGACTTTCTCAGACATTCATACAACTTATCTTTATTTTCCTATCTCAGTCTTTGTAATCTTGAGTAAAATGTCTTTTTAGTTTACTCAGAGTAAATTTCCAATAGTCTCCAAGATGCAGTTTCTATGCTGAACTCATCTCCTAACACACCCCCTCTTACACGCTCTGCTCCAGTAAAGTAGTCCTCTCTGATGTTGCTGACACACAACGCGCCATGCATGCTTGGCTATTCTGTCAGGCTTGGATAATATTCACCATGATATATTCTTGGTTAGCCTCCTCAGCTACTTTAATGCTTCACACACACCTTAGCCTAATCATACTATTGAGTATTGAAAAGCATTCCCTACAGACGATAGGCAGAATTCTAAGATGTTTTTCAGAACTCCTGCCCTCTGGTGTATACTGCCTCCATTAGCTCTTCCCTTTGAATGTAGGCTAGATGTTTTAATATAAGATCTTCAGAATACTTTTGCATGTCTCCTTTGTTTCACTTATGAGATACTGGTAAGATGTATAACATTTAGTTTTATATCACCATTTAAAATTCTTTTTTGTGTTTAGTCTTGCTATTTCAGATATTATTTATTATATAAATAACATATTTACAAAATTTCTGTAATTACTTATTATACCTAGATATTCACTGTTTTTGTATGTGTGTATATATGTACATATATTTTTTTTTTTGATCTATACATGTCTATATATAAAAAGAGAGACAGAAATAGAGGAAAGATAGGGAACTAGAGAAAGAATAAAAGAATAAGAGTTACAAATTTAAATAAAGAAGTTAGGTCTGGAAATACACATGTAAAAGCCAACTTTATGTACCTGTGGAAATCAATGCAAAGCTTCACTGCGGATTTAAATGTAGAAGTAGAAAGGCACACTAATGCCAAACACTGTTGGAAGTGAAACCATAGTGACTATATAGAAACTAAAAATTAACTATGTTGGTAGAAATTATTACACAAAAAATTAAATACTGTATTTATTAGTAAGATATAACCCTAAGGCTTTTCCCCCAACAAATAACACGAAACAATTAGAATATGAGTGATTAAGATTTCTTCTCTTCGATTGAGTTTTAAGACAATACTAGCCTAAAAGAGATTATTTCTGATTTATAATGCCTTGGAAGAGATGGGCAACCCTGAAATGCATTTGCTACTCATTCATAAGAAGGGATAAAAATGTACAGTTAGAGATCTAAGTTCCAGGAAAATAGTCTGTGACAATGACTGTTATTTATTGCTTTATTTTTGTAGTGTTAAGACTACAAAGATAAGATTGTCAGGGTTCAACTTCATTGTCACCATTTATTAGTTGTGTGACCTCAAGGAAGTTACTTAACCTAAGTTCCAATTTCTTTATCTGTAAAATGGGATATTAAAAGAGTTTTTGTGAAGGTTAAAACAGATAATTCCCATAATGTCCTTAGCATAGAGCCTAGTTCATCTTTAGTGATTCAATAAATGTTACATATTGTTACCTACTATAGTTTGAAATCCAGTTCAATTCCAATGTTTTCTTCCTATGTATTTAGCAAAAAATATTGAAAAACTATATAATGAAAAATGCAATATGTGAATTCTCAAACATAACGTTTCCAAAAGACAACATTTAGAGAGCAGAAAACATATGAGTTTTTGATGGTTATTGTGTAGTTATGGTTACAGTTTTTACATGTTATATTATAAAAGTTATAATACAAAAAGTTATATATAATAATATTATGGATAGATAATTACTTGGGTAAGAACATATAAATGGACTGAACTCTGTTCACAGATAGCCCTGACTCAGCCAGATCCTTCTTGAGTAAACTGCTAACTTCTATGCCCTGAGGGAAAAGGGGCTCTGAGGACATGTATGAAGAACAGACTTGTTCTAACTAGAACTCTGTATGTTGTTGTAACCATATTGAAAAATGGTATTGTTATCAGTGACTTGAATTAAACGAGATATTTTGCCATGCATAGAAAACATAAATATTATTTTAAACTCACTTCAATAGAGGTATCCTTTTTAATGTTAGGTATTTTCTGATGAACTGGAGGAAAATTGCTGAATAAGAAAGAATAAGTTCCCATCCTTGGTGAATCCGCATTTGGTAAAGTTACAAGTTAAACAACTAATAGTGATGCCTTTTCATAGTCTTATTTATGAACATCCTGGCATAGTTTCTTGGGATTAGAAGTGAAAAATAGAGAGATGAATAGAAGATTTCACGTCCATCTTTCTCTTCTCTTGTCCAGAAATTCCCAAAATATGATTCTTCTTCTGGTTATTGTTCTTAATCAAGTTCTTAAGTGCCTGATTACATGATAGAGGTAATTTGTATAGCCCCGTCCAGAAGCATTCTGTAACAGAGTATAAGGCGGCTAAATTGTCAGGAGAGAAATGAATGGCCGGGGACTGAGAGAAGGTGTGATTTGTAGGACCAGTGGGAAGTGGAAACTAGAACATAGACAAATTTCACCTACTTTATTGTTTGTCTTTGGGAGAGTCAGGGGGAAAAAAAAAAAAGGACAATGTTGTAAAATGCCATGCAGTGGATAAAAACACCAAATGTATAAAATAGTCTTTAATTTTGAATTTAGTAACTATTCTAGGAGAAATCTCTTTGGTATTATTTAATGGGAAAATTTTATCACCTGCATCTATAAGCATTTATTACTCTGCTTTAATGCTATAAAAACTTACAACAAAGTTAACTGATTTTTATTAATGCAAACATGATTAATACAGATTTTTTACATGCTAATATATATAGGTAGTTTGAATAAGCAAGATAATTCTTAAAGTACTTTGATTTGTGAGACCGAAAGACATATGCAAATTACAATTAAAACTTCAAGTCTTAAAAGAAGTAATTTTTCTAAAATGCTGCCTTTTCTTACAAATTAGTTAGAACTTTTTAAAAATAATTACTACTTATAAAGTCTATTCTCAATCATTTGGAATAATTAAATTCACATTTTGAGTAGTAAATTTCTTACACTTTACCATTTAATTTTAATCAGAACATTACCATAACCAAAAATGTTAATGAAAACACATTTTCAATCAACCTTCAGCGGAAGAGAAAATAAACTAATTTAAAAAGTGACAAAGACATAAATCAATAAGCCATGAAGGTTTGGAAGGATATATTTTTTCTTTTGCATGTGAAATGTCTTATATATTAAAAAAAAAAAAAAAAAAAAAGATTGTTTGCCAGTATTTTTTTGTAGGCTTGTGGAAAACTGCCTTTAAGGTTTTTCAGTAAGAGAGAGGCATGGTAACATTGATGCTACATAAAAATCATTATGGAAGCTGAACGGATGACATTCCATAGGAGTCAAGGAAACATTACAATCGTAGGCCTATTCCAGAATATTTGGATGTTCAGGAAGTGATAAGTTTAGATAGATTTCAACATAATTTTAAATAATGTTTTACAAGTAAAGGATGTATGTATTATGTTAAAAAAAAAAACAAAACAGCAATTTCTTTGCTTTGGTTATAATGAAATCATTTTGTCAACTGATAATTTCATTTTTAAACAAGTTAAAATTGTTATTTGCATAGATCTAGTTTAAATATGGAGGGAAAGTAATTATCCAATTAAATTAATTACCCAATGAAATCCATTTTGATAGCAATCCTTGACAATAGTGAAATCCATAAGGAAAATTAGAGGGGGAAAAAAAGAAAGTGCAACTTTGATCGTAAAATGAAAAGGAGTCCACTATTGCTTGTGTCATAGTGACATAGTAGAAAGTAATGTGCTTATCTTTCCTGAAAGTATTTAATATTAAAAAAGACAATCATGGATTGTTTGTTTTTGGAACCTTGAATACCACTTATAAGAAATAAAGACTACAGATCTTTCTGCACTTCAAAAAGTTCTTATCCACAAGTTAAGCTGTGAATACAAAGTCTGTCCAGACTCCATACAAAATATTGACTCAAGTGCTTGTTTCATGAGAAGGAAAGAAAAACCAGAATAAATCAAAACAAAAGCAGAAACAAAAAACATTCATATTGTTTCAAGGCATGAGGAAAGATTTGGTGCAGGTGGACAACTAATGAAAGGAATGGCTTCATCACTGGCTATATCACATACTAGCTGTAAGACCTGGGGCAGATTATTTACTTTTCCAAGTCACAGTTTCTTTGAGTATTAAATAGGCAAAATGATATTTACTCTGTGGAGTCTGAGGCTGTTTCGACAGTATGAGCAGAGCCCTGATTACAGTGCTCAGGCAGAGGTATTATTTCTCTACTGTATCATGGAGAAAAAACCTCTTTGCCAATAAGAAACTTGAAATATGTTTCCAAGCAAAAGGAGCTATTCAAATTAAAGCAAAGTTCCACCCTTCTGAGACCTAAAGTTTGTGGTTTGCTTAAGTTAAGACATCCAGGGTCAACTGATAGGTCTCAGGATGGGAGAAAGCCTTCACCTATCTGGGGTATAAAGAGTTCATTAGTTTATTCACTGGTCTCAGATTTCTGAAGATAAAGGTATTTGGAGCCTTCGGATATTGCCAGAGCTAGAGAAGCTGTGCTGTGTCCTCTCAGAAGCAGAGTAAGATGCAGGAGAGCCACCGATTGGTGTGGTGTGTTGCCAGGAACTAACTAGCAGCTGAAGAAACTGATTAGTTGACCTGTGTCCTTGGATTTAGAGAAAGCCAAATTGAGAGTGAAATGTCTTTTCTTTAGCTTGGTAGGGTATGCTGGTGAGACGTGTGAGCAGATGGCAGAGAAAGGAAAATAGTGCCGCCCTGAGGGGAGATGTCCAGGGGATTTGTGTACTATTTACTTGGCATCGCATGACTGGAGGCAGAAAGTGAGAGTGGAGAAGCTGTAAACTTGGAGCCAAATTCTTCTTGATTAAAATTAAGCCCTTTATTTTTCGGGTAACTGGTTTGGCTTAGTGGAATCAAGAGTAACATATAAAATGTTTCCCAAGTCTTACATTTTGTTTTAAATGTATCAAAAACTTTCAAAACAGTTGATCTTATACACAGAGGATACATATGAATAGTTTTAAAGAAAGACTAAGAGAAGAATACCATTTCAAATTACCGTTGCTCTCTACGGGTTTTTTTTTGTTGTTGTTTTTTGGGTTTTTTTTTTTTTTGATTTTTGTTTTTTCTTGATTTATCTAGTGAAAAAAAAATAATGTATGTATAGTGGATACATTTTGTGTTTTGTTTTGTTTTGTTTTGGTGAGGTTTGCTATGCTTTGTTTTTCCTCTTTACTATAGCCTTTTCTTTTTGGTAAGGTAACATAAGCCAAATATTTTATTCTTTATTTTCTTTGCATTCATCATGTAAGTCAACTCAAAGGACTGCTATTTAAAAAAAAATTTTTTTTTTTGTCAAAAGTATACCTGCTAATCACTTAAACTTACTCCTTCCTCTGTGAGTTATTACTATATTAACATTGAGAACTAAGTCAGGGTATCTACTCAGATAGAGAACCTTAGACTTCTGGAACTAGGAGAAACCGTGGAGATTATTTAGTCCAATAGTTTCAGAGCTTTGGCTACATGTTGGAATGAGGGTTGAAAGCACATCTCTATGTGTGGATCTCAGGGTTTGCTCCAGGGGCTTCTGATACAGAGCGAAGATTGAAAACCAGTGACATTATCCATCTCCCATACGTGACAGTTTGGGAAACTGAGATGTCCAGAGGTTAAGGTTTCACTCAATGTTACCCAACTAGTTAACAGCATATCTGTGACTAAAACCATTTTTTCTGAAATCAAAATAAGAGAAGTGAAGAAATAAATCATGAATATAAAGCTTGACAGTATAGTTCATGCTTGAAAAGATTTAGTATTACAGGCTAACTTCTGATTCTTGGCTTGGTTCCCAAATTAACTGACTAATTTAAATATTCTGATTCTTATTCATTAAAGAGTTAATTTTTTTTCTAGATCTGGCACCGGTGCAAGTTAGTGGGTGTGTGTAATTATGCAGCATATGGAACAGTTGAATCCATTCTTGAGCGTGCTACTTTGTATTCCTTGTAATGCCACTCATTATTCTATTTGACTTTAATTGTGTTCTTAGGTGGATATGTTAAAGATTAATGATGCAGTTAGCCTAAATCAAGACTTACAGAGATGTGAAGATAAAAACCAGAGTAGAAGCTATAATAGTTAAAGATTTTGTTTTTCCCTTTGGAGAGACCATATCCTGAGAATTTTATGTGAAAAAAAAAATGAAGTGGTTATAGTCAATCTCTCCATGGTGTGTTATTATCCCATATCCTTGCCATAAAGTGATATAATAACCCTGCCATCCTATTTGGAAATATGTAGTGAGCTGGTGTGCAACAAGAGCCATTATCCAGCTCAATAGGTTGGCTTTAATTGAGCAGGGTGTGCACATAATATTCGCATTGACTTAGCAGGAAAAAAAAAATTACTTCCCACTTTATATCAAATATTACTCTTTTCACAAAGAAATAAGGGTCTAAGTTCCAGGACAAGATTTTCTTATGTAACTGATTAAAAAATATTGATAGGCTGTGGGTTGAAATGTAGCAACAGATCAATCAACATATGCAGTAGAGTAACAAGAGGAGGCCAACTACATTCCCCATGGATTAAATAAATAAGATTGGACTTAATAATAATAAAAATAATTTTGATAATAATAATAACAAAGATTATTATTATACTACTGGTAGTAGTCATAGAAATAGTAACAGCAGCAGGAGCAAACATATACTTAGCACTGACAGCATGCTAAGCACTCTTGTGAGCTCTTTCTATATATCGATTCAATTAAATGTCCACAATAATCTTATGAAATAGGTATTATTTTTATACTCTTTGTACAGATGATGGACATGAGGCACAGGGAGGTTAAGTAGCTTAATTAAAGCCACATTGCTAGTAAGTTGAAGATTTGGGACTGAAAAAAGTCATTATGGCTAGAGTTTATAGCCTTGTGTATGTGTATGCATGGTGTGTGTATGCGTATGCAATTTGAGATAAAATTCACATATCAAACAATTCACTCATTTAAATTATACAATTTGATAGCTGTTAGTATATTTGCACAGCTGTACAAATATCATCACAATCAATTTTTGAACATTTTCATCATCCCAAAAAGAAACCCTATACCCTTTAGCAGTCACCTCCCATTCCCTAGGCAACCACTAATCTACTTTGTGTCTCTATAGCTCTGCTCCTTCTGGAATTTCCTATAAATAGTATTACACAATATGTGGTCTTTTTTGACAGTTTTCTTTTACCTAGCATAATGTAATCAAGATTCATCTATGTTGTAGAATGTGTCAGGATGTCATTCTCTTTGTTGATGAATAATATTCCATTGCATGGGTATCCATTCATCAGTACATGAATATACTTAGATTGTTTGCAATTTTTGCTATAACAAATAATGTTGCTACAAATATTAATGTCATAGACTTTTAAGCCTTAACAAATAGTAGAGTTACTTTAAATGAGTCTAATTTTTTATGAAAAAAAATATATAGATGGGTCTGAAATATCCAAACAAATCACCAAAATTTAGTTATTATCTTCCTTATGTGAAAAAGAAAAATTTGGCTTATTAACCTCATAGCAGAATGGTTCTAATTCTTCAGAACATTGACTAGGTTTTATTCATTTGTTTTTCATGAACTTTATACAGAGTCTAGTATATACTGGAAGCTCAATAAATCTTTGCTTAATGAATAAGCTGATAAAAGAAAAAATGCATTTTCTAGCAGTGGCCTACACTCATCAAGAATAAGTAATTTCTGCTCAATTTCACCATCTTCTGGATGACTGGCCTTTTGGTTGGGCATTACAGAAAAC
>NW_011888819.1:5335565-5338112 GCF_000151845.1 Pteropus vampyrus
CACTGTTATTATACAAGTATACTTTATTAAAATATAATCATAGCATTGTTTTCTAACCTTATTACAATAGAAACTACTAAGTGAAGATGTTTTACCTAAAATACTTATTTTATTTATTTTAATGAATACCAACTTACCACCCCTTATAGTTCAAATGAGCAAAATATAAATACTTTATGATCTGAAGGTGATGTTCTAGGTGGTATTATTTTTTAGTTTTTCCTGCAAACTTGTGAGGTATAAAGTCTGTCTTCTCATAATCATTCAGCAAGTTTTTAATTAAAGACTGATTTACTTACCCTGTTCAAAGTTCTGTGTCACATACCTACTCACTAAACTTTAAGTCCACTTGGAGATACTACGTTAATATAATCTTAATGAAGTAATAAAAGAAAATAAAGACAAACAGGCAGGAGTTCTATGGAAATTAAAAACTGTTTCTAAGCACTGAAAACTTTCAGAATACATCTCACAGATTTCATCGCTGTTTTAAAAACAGCATGATGCCAAAATATGCTTCCAATTTTTGAAAAGCTGCTATGCAGAAATATATCGAACTAGTGGTATAGAAGATTTGTATCTCACTGTATACACTTTGTTCTCCTAGGCCGTTAAGTGGTGCTGAAGCTCCAGGGTTGTACATTTTTCAAATAAATTGACAGAGTTATTGTGGCAATGGGATTTGACAGAACAACACATTCATTTCTTTGCTGATTCAAGTTGCATTGTTGTGTTAAGTCTATTTCTTTTTCTTGGACTCTTTCACTGAGTCGGTAAGATTATAAAGTCAATATAAATAACTAAATAAAGATGATTTAGTACATTCAAAAGGGCTAGAAATATAAAGTCATGCAAAAGTTTGTTTTTTTTTTTCTTTCAAGATAGAGTGCCTGTGTTCAAAACTGCACTTGACTAGCCAAAAATACATATTAGTTACCATAGGCTGCTTCTTCCTACATTATTCTTAGACTTTCAAAAGATTCTCTAGTCTTCCCTCTTGGTTCAATGTTTACTTTCAAATATTAGAAATATGAGTTGTTTGGGGTGATATGTAGAGTAGCAAAACCAAATTAATAAATTCTCCCAAATTTAAGAGATATGGATATTTTTATTTTTTGAATTTTTTTTTTGTTCAGTAATTTTTAAATTTTCTTTTTCTTATTCTTTGCTTTCTAGATTCTTTATTTTAAAGAGAAGTTTCGCTCAGTACTTTATAAATATTATTCAATCAAATCAGGTCATAAGTTAAATGTTTCATGACTCTATATTTAAAATACCAACTGGATTCTGCTCAATAACAACATAAGTGATAGGGATTTTAAAAAATAAAAACTGTTTCAGCATGTTTAAATGGCTATCAATATAATTAAATATATAACTTGAAAGCAGATTGCATTACATGGCATTACTAGTATATAGTAGTGCTACAATACATAAAAGTGCCCACCAATATCTAGTTATTAAAAAATAGTCCTATATAAGCTTTGCAAAATGGAAGTTCATAAAATTGTAAAAGGCTAATAACTCTACAAGTTTTTTTTTCCTCCAAATTACTGACCATTACAGTATAAAACTTTCAACTAAATTAGGCAGTATATGAGACACAATGATTAACAATATTGCATTTGTCATTTACTTGACTTTGTTTTTTGATCAACTTTGCAAATATCTCCTAACAATAATAGTAACAAGGCTCTATTGTCAACTGCTTTCAATCTAAGGATAGGAACCTGTAGAATAGAGGAAAGAAGCCTCAGTATTTTGACCCCCCTCCTACTGCTTCGGGCAACATGGAAAACCCATTTGAGAATCACAGGTATCTCCTTTGTGGCTCCAGATCTCACTAGCCAGATTCTTCTGTATAAATTAAGCTTCTACTGGCTGACTCTGGCATTTGGACTTTGATAATTTTGCTTGTACTCCAACATAAAAGTAAACACAAATATTATAAATATTACAGGCTAAACTTGCTGCAACAGAATTTTCAATTGATATTTAGTATTTCATAAATTAATAAGTATAGATAAGAAAAGAAATATTAAAGTCTCCATCATTTTGCTTAAAATTGCAATTCTAACCTATTTTCATAATATAGCCCTATTTAGTACCAAGTGGGTGAATGTGAATTAAATTATTGAAATAGTTCCAATAATATTTTTTTAAATATTCAGTAAAACACTAAGGGAACCAAAGTTTTCAAAACATTTTAAATCATTTAGTAGATTACAAATACCTGGACAATATATGTGAGAATAACACATTTTCTAAAGCTACAACTGTTTGAGTTTGTCTATGTAGCTTAATCCTGAAAACGGAATTATAGAAGGCTATAAACTTCATGAGCTAAATTAAATAAATACAGGATTTTAACAATTTCTGTTTTAAAATCTTCAAAGAAAGATATATAAAAGAAATCAAAACTCTAAGTTCGAATCCTACCTACTTCAACTACTTTTTAGTAAATATTCAACTTTAATATCTTACCAGGTATTGTAAGAATTAAGTGAGAAAATAAGGGAAGAACCTTGTGCTGATGATGAAGCATTT
>NW_011888819.1:5339357-5342617 GCF_000151845.1 Pteropus vampyrus
AAGAGGCCCAGAAGAACTAGATGTAATAGTTATGAAGAAGGTGAGAAAGTGGTAATCAACGTTTTATCCTGGAATCTATAAATTGGTTCTTCATCTACCAAAGGTGAGAACACATTCAACTAAGTTTTTAAGCATAGTGAGCCTCAGGCAAAGGTGAGAATGAGCTACAGCTAAAAGGAAATTTATCAGAGAATCGGAATGTCAACCTTCAGCAAACTATATAATACGGCCTCTCCTATGACTCAACTAAGAATGATGAGGGTTAAAATTATTTTGCATTAGACATGTTCTTATTACGAAAACTACTCAAATAACAAAAAATGTTTACATGAAGCAGGATGTAGTCAATATTAGATTTCCTGAACTAGTACAGTCAGGACTGCTTTAGAATTATCTAGTCATTAAACAAGCATCTCAATAATGACCTGTACTTCCTTGCGTAGGACTGTCCAACATGCTTGTGGTTGATATATAGGTTTTCTATAATTCTGAGTATTTGCCCAATTGGTGCATAATATGTGTGTGGGAAGTGACTCAAGCTCTAATATTTTGGGGAGAAATCCACAAAGTACTGGGAGCTCATACAGAGTAAAGAGAAGTGACATAGAAAAAACATCTGGCTTATTATGTTTGAAATGCCAAATTGTCTTTTCCTTAATAATTTCCCTGAAGTAAACTGTTTGAAGGGTGTAGGAAGTGCTTTGATTTAAAAAGGCTTTTTCTGGGGAGTTACTAATGAAGGGACATAGTGTTTCAATCATGCAAGATGAACAAGGTCTAGAGACCTTTTGTACAATATTGTACTTATAGTAAAAAAAATATATTGTATAGTTAAAACATTTAAAAACTAAAAAAGATACTTTTTTCCCCACTGTTACTTTAAAAATCCTGCTCAGAAAATTCATTTTGGCATAGGATGAGAATATGTATGTATCAGAATGTATAATGTCTATGCATTGTGTTAATACTATCTAAGTTTCTAAAGTAAGCCAGACTTTTATTTTCTATTGCTAGTTATCATTAAAATCATGGCCACTGAAAGGAGACATTGCTACTATTAATTTGTACCAGAAACTGGGTGTTTAGAAATGAGAAAGCCAGGTCCTGCATAGATTTTAATATAAAAGCCACTGATACAATCACATATTATCAAAATATAATTTATATAATATAAAATAATGATTTAATACAAAATATTTTAATAACACTCTCATTATCTTTGTATTAGATACCTTTACGTTCTAGAAACTGCCTTAAGAGAGAGAAAAATAGACCTTGGATAGACGGATAACATGATAATAATTATAGGATAATATGATAAAAGCTCATGGTAAGTCACTCTCGGCTTTTTGGCTAAGATTAAGTGTAAAAACTCACTAGAAGAACCTCCCCCTCTTTACCTGTAAGACTGCACACGAAAGTCAAAGCTAATCTTTGATAAATGCCATTGGCAGTGCAAACACTTTTTATTATACTTTTATTTTTCTGGTCTGAACATTCATTGATAAGAATGAGTCTAATCAGTAAATCTTGTAAGAGATGTAGCAAAATTGGCATTCAGTAATGTTAGCACGAGTAAATTGGATCTAACAGTATAGATAACACTAATTCAAAATTATACAGACATTATCAATAAATTTCCCTGTTAGTTCAGATTTGTTTAACGATTTAAAATAAAACTGCAAAAATGGAACCTGTGCCCCAAAACTTTTAAGGTCCCAGGTCATTGAGTTTAGGCATATTTGCTTAATAAAACTCCTCATTCACCCTCATAGAAAATGAAAGACATGTGAAAGATGGCTCTATCAAATCTGCAACAAGAGACTATGTTTAACAAATTGTAATTATTCACTTTCTATCTTCCAAAGGAATGCAACTATCATGAGAGCAGAGGTCATATTTTCTGTTCAATGTTGTTATCACTGACTTCTAGCATGATGCCCAGTTTGCGGTGCAATTGCAAATAAACTCCAACTTTCAGGAGAATCTGCAGACCATATCACTAAAAAAACTGTTGAATAAAACACCTTGTACTTGTTATCAATTCTAGGGTAGGATTGCAAAGATCAACACTATGCCAATCACAGAAATAGAAGTTCAAACACTTTTGCCCATAGCACTGTAGTATCGGAGTTACCAAGGAAAATAAAACAGTCAAGTACTGGATGGAATGATGCTTTACTTACACAGAAAACCTTCAATAGTGGGCTTTGGTCCCAATGGCCAGCAGGTCTCTCAGCAGAACAAATCACGTATGCATACCCCTCTCATGCTGTAGCAAAATGACCGTGTCCCCTCCCCACAAAGGACCAATATAGCAGTAGGGTTGGCTAAGTGACGTATGATCACATGCTCAAGTAGAACAAAAGAACACTCAGTGAGCTTGAAACAGGAAAGATATTTTCACACAGGGTGACAAGCAAGCCTGGCAAATTCTACACTGGCTCTTTATCTCCCTATGTGAAAGTGTGCTAGGCACAAGGCCCATCCTTATGCAGCCAAGTGGGTAGTGGAAAGACTGTGTGCATGAGATTACCTTTACCAAGAGCAACATAATGGATTTTTTAAAAACTAGAATTAGGGATGGTGCTGAATATAGTGTTCACTTAATTATTTTCCATTATTTTTTGAAAACTAAATTTATTTAGAATAATAAATATATTATTAGAACTAGAAGGTTCTTATTCTTAAGTCACCTATTATTATGTTTTTCAAAGCACCGCAACTAGAAAAGGAAAAAAAATAATCTTATCGAATGACCAAAGGATTTCTTAGCTGAACAGATCTACAGAGAAGTTGGGGTATTACACATTCTAGAATAGACTAAAAAGCTCCAAAATTTTAAGTTACATTCATCGATTTACGTAATGCATTTGATTTTTCAGAAACTTAGTAGAAAGGAATAACAAGCTTCTTGGTTAAAACACTAACCATAAACTTTAAGCATGTCCACCACCTGCTTCAACATATTAAAAAACAAAACAAAACAAAACAAAAACAATAAGAAGCCATATCACTACATACTTTATATCTTATTCTGGTATAGTCCTAAGTGATATGAGAGACATTTCATGATTTGATACAGGCTTCTCATTTAAATATATGCATTTTTTTAAAACATGTTTTAGAATTGAGAAATTTGAAATCGAGTGTTCGAAACAATTTGTTAAAACTCTGCCTGAGCCATTTCTGTGTGGTGAGGAAGATAGAGATATTGTAGAGACAAGGCCTGTGGTATCATTTAGTCTTTATTTCTCCAG
>NW_011888819.1:5344492-5349040 GCF_000151845.1 Pteropus vampyrus
AGAACTAAATGTTAAATCAAGCTATATTCAGAGCCTGGAATGTGCTGCTGCCACACCATCGGAAACCTGCAGAACAAAGGAAAATTCCTGCAAGCTATGTACCCATACTGTGAAGGGAAAACAGAGTCTTTAAGTTGTACCCTACATTCATTTCCTGGCCCAAAACCATGGGAAACCAATAGATCAAAGTCTGGGGATGACCAGAGGCTTCTCAGCAGATACTCATGCCTTTCACACTACATACCCTTACCTTTCATACTGTATACCCATATCAACAAAGTAAAAGGGCAAAGTCTGTAAACTGTAATTCATAGAAACTAAGAATGATAAATAAACTGAATCCCCAAACACTTGGGATCTTGTCTCTCTCAGCTCTTGCTTTTGTCTTTTTGTCTTTGTCTTCCTTTCAGTCATTTTTTCCCCATCTTTTCTGTCTGTCTGTCTCTCTCAGCTCTCTCACTCTCTGTCTCTGAGAGGAGACTGTGTTCTGTCTATGGAGCATTATTCCTTTTCTAATAAACTTTCCTTTTGACTTTAACTCTGGTGTGTGCTTGAGTTCCTTCCTGCGCTCAGTCAAGGACCCTCGGTCAGTGCAGAACTTGAATCTCTACTGGGGTGGGGTAGAGTTTGCCTTGTTTTACATCATGGGGATGGGGTAGAGACTGGGAAGGAGCATAAATGATGCATTACAAAGATGACAGAAGGAAATTTTGAGGATGCCTGATTAGATCATTAGCTCAATTGTGGTGATAGTTGCGTAGGTGTATACTTTTGTCAAAACTTATCAAATCATACATTTTAATTATAGCAGTTTATTTTATTCTACTATACATCAATGAAGCTATGTTCAGTAATACAGAGAATTTATTCTTACTAAGAAAGAGAGAAGCAGTCCCTAGCATCTGGGAGTTGGTCCAGCAATATCGGTGAGGCTCTGATGTTGCTAGGAGCTGCTCTGGCACTGACAGCAAGTCCTTGGTGTTCCTCTGTTGAACATAAACAATTTCACAGAACATCAGCATCAAACAAGGCCACCCTGATATTAATTGATCAAGACAAAAATAAGACTACTTCATAATCCTGTCTGAACACAGACATAAATTGAAACATTGTCCAAACAACAAAAATTCCAAGCATCGCCCTCTCCAGCTAATACAAATGACTGCTTCTTTACTAATTACAGCTCCAGCTTTGTTCTAGTCCTCTCTCCTTCCAAACAAAATTAATTAAAATAACCCATCACAGAATAATCACCTCTTTCTAATACCACGTGACATACATTGAAGAGGTTCTTCCTGAAAACCACGCTCAAATCATCTAACTAGAGTCGAACTCCGATATAAACTCTTTTGTAACATATTCCTGGTGAAATATCTCCCCCTGGTTCCACATTGTAGACAGTGTCCATTGTCGCAAAACAAAACCCAATTTGTTTAATGACAGCTGTATTCTTGGTGGTCTTTGGCAGGAAGGCCATTGACGATAGTGACAAAGTACTTGGTACGTACCTCACAATTAATTAATTATATGTTACCCTTGTAATTTGCACTTAGAAATGGACAAAAAAGACATTGTAAAAAATCTATACAGGAAAAATGAGACTGAACAAAAGTTCACATATGTAAGTCAAAGTAATGATCAGGTGAGTTCGAAAGGCCTATGTAGCTGCCCAAAAAGAGGAATTTTTGAAAAAAAAATAGAGATTAAATCATATTAAACCTCCTTTCCTTGAAGCAAGGAAATGTAATAGGTCAAACATAAGTCAAATATAGTTTGTAAAATCATGCCTAGTGAGGGAAAACACAGATATAGTAGGAATATTAGACTGCTTCTCATACTTTATAGTCTAATCAACATGACCAAATTTCTGGGTCAGTCTATGGGAACTTCTAAATGCATATCTGTATGCAGAGAACGCAGTGGTAGAAATTAAAGTCAGAAGGACTGTTTGAGTGAAAAACAATCAGTTGGAGAAGATTCTTAGTCCAATAAAAAGAATCCCCCCTTTGGATTAAAACTGTTTTTTTTTTTTCTTTTCTTTTAAACTGTATGTTAAAACTCCATTGCACACACTGTAACAAGGTAAAGAGACTCAGGGAAAGACACTTAGGAAAGGACCTGGCACCACCGTGGAATGGCATATGTGTGCCCTTGGGCTATTGCCAGGAGAGTTTTCAATGAGCCAAGGCATAATAAAAGGAAAAGAAGTAGCCTTGGCAGCATTTTCATGGAAGCCAGCAAAGGGGATGCAATCTGGCAGCAGAGGTAAGGGCTGTACCAGGTAGGTACAGCTTTGTAATCTCCCTCCAACAAAGGGGACTTAGAGAGAAATGGCTTTTTTTGGAACCCTAACTGAGGTAATGCTGTTTCTGCCCACCCACTTATTCATTATACTTCACACCCATGACTTTCACAACTAGCCTATAAACAACTCTCTTGGACACAACCCCAGTGTCTTTCCCCTCTGCTGGAAAAACGCATCCATAGAGAGTCCTTTCGGCAATTATAGACCTCGTTGATCTATAGCACAGGTGGAGATCAAATTTAATGGCCTTAAAAAGATTGAGTCCTAAAATTACTTTGCTGCTACAGGGCTTTCAATTATTATTCCTTTCCATATGGACCGTATGTGCTCAGCTCGTGCTGCATCGATTCTATAACATTCAGGATATGTGTGTTCCATGCTTCATTCTTAACCCCCATCAAAATTTGTATTTTTTTTAGTTATGCTAGCTATAATTGGCCAATGAAGAGAAATTTTGCATATATTTCCTGGGCCTTTCTATCTCCTTCATGCTTACATGAAAAATGTATTGTCTGCTCCAGGCAGTGAGATGACAGTCACGAATGACATCTTTACATATGATTTCTGTACACAAGTGAGAGCATGAAGGCAGTCAAGGGTATACTCTGTGAGTGTCCACATATATATTTTATATTCTACAAGCACATACACATTTGATTCCGAGACACTTCCTCATGTTCCCTGCATGATGAAATGGGAACTTGGCAGACACTTAAGAAACAGAAAAGTAGAAAATATCTGACGCTACAGCCTTGGGTTGTAATACTTTTTCTATTGACAATTGGCCATGTGACCTCTGAGTCACTTGACATATATGATCTTTATTTCACTCATTTAATCTGTGGTGATGAATATCAAACCTGATTGACATATAAAGTATACATTTTTCTTTTTCTATGAAATATCATCATAGCTTTTCAGGTTCAGAGATTTTCTTACTCTCTACTACAGCTATTGGAATTTTTATTTTGTTTTTATAGACTCAACCACCAACTCAAATACATTCTTTTTGTGTATTTTACCTTTCCTTCTAATCCATCTTTTTATGTGTACTCTAAGGTAAAGGCAGAGTATTTAGTGATTGCCATAGTCCATTTGGGCTGCCATAATGAACATCTTAGACTGAATGTTTTAAAAAACAAACATTTATTTCTCATTGTTCTGGAGTCTGGAAGTCCTAGATGAGGGCACCAGGGTAGTTGGGTTCTGGTGAGAGGGTCCTTCCAGATTACAGACTGACAAGTTCTCCTTGTACTCACACATCAGAAATAAGGGAAGAGAGCTCTCAGGGCACTAATCCCATTTATGAGGGCTTCACCCTCATGATCTCATTATCTCTTTATCTCTCAAAGGCCCACCTCCAAAATCACCACGTTGGACATTAGGAATTAAATATATGAATCTTGAGAGTACACATTTAGTCCATTATAATGACATAATTGCTAATTAAGTTAAAGTGAATTTACTTACTTTTGACTGTTTATACAAATGCTTATCAGTGCTACAGACTGAAATGTAAATAATATGTAGTTCAATCGAATCTTATATTTTCGTTTCAAAAGAGATAGTCAGTTACTAGATCTGTTTTCAAAGATAAAATGTAGGCCACATTGCAAACAATAAAGATTTAGAATGCCATCATTCATAATTTGCAGAAGATATTTAATAGTTTCTAAAACCTATTTTACAGGTCACTGTAAGGTAGTGAAAGGGGAAAAGTGCTTCATATTATAAAAAAATGTTATATGCATGTATCAGCCACGTTTGTTTAGTGTCCCTGGGCTAGTGTATATTGAAAGCAACTAAAGTGAGTTCTCTGTAACTCTGAGTCCCATAACTTTGTCAGTTTTCATGGAAATATGGCATGTGTGTTTTCTTTAATGTTCTTTAACACAGTCTATAAGACAAGCAGAAAAAAAAAAACAGTCTAAATAGGAACAGACTTTTCTGAAATCATACTGTTTAAAATGTGTTTAATTGTCAATCTATCTGGCTTTAGTAAATGTATTCCAGATTATTTTAAGAAAATCTGTTGAAATGTAAGAAAATGTATACAAAGTAGATAGATGTGTACTAAGCATATAAATGTTTTAACTCATCTAATTTTATTACTTACATTCACTATTAAATTCTATTTAATTAAACTCTATACAGTTTAGATATTATTATTTTAAATTACTAATTAAAATAGCAATAATTATACTATTTTACTTTTGATTTTATTATATCTGTCATTAGGATCT
>NW_011888819.1:5350375-5355491 GCF_000151845.1 Pteropus vampyrus
TATACTATTTTACTTTTGATTTTATTATATCTGTCATTAGGATCTAAGAAAGACCAATATTTAATCAGTATATTAACTCTTATTTAATTAATCTAGCAATAATTATACTATTTTACTTTTGATTTTATTATATCTGTCATTAGGATCTAAGAAAGACCAATATTTAATCAGTATATTAACTATTATTTAATTAATCTAATACAAATATTGTTTATTTATACTTGATTTATGTATATATACATATGTTTGTATATATTTGTGTATATAAAATAATACACAAACATACACATATTTGCTTTTTTAAGTGAGCGATAATATTATACATAGTTATAGCAATTACGGATAATTGAGAGAACTCAGGAGATTCCACAGGGTACACTCATGCAAAGCTTTGATAAAGATACACAGTACAGCAAGAAAAGTAAGTCAAGCAAAGGTCAGAGAAGTTCATGTCTATCAGACACAGATTTCAGCCTCCTTTCTCAGTCACACAGGAGATGTTCCATCTTCTGATTGTGAATCACCAAGATAAATGTGAGACACTTTAATATCAGGCGAGCAAATGGACAAGTTAATTAAAGTCTTTTATACCTCACTGGTCACCTTGCTAACACCAGGTGTATACCATCATCTACACACATTGAATAAACTATGTAAGCAAGCTGATAAAAAAGTGAGTTTTAGACTTTAAACAACACATCATAAATCATAAACTAATACACTTCATCCCTATCTTGCAAGAGTCAGTATCATGTTTCTAGGCAACCTATTAAAAAATATTGAACAACCACAGGGCAGCTGCAGGTTAATCCTATTCTACACAACAGTGGATTATAATGTTCCGTGGACTTCTTTCCATGCCACATTGATCTACTTCTTTGTAATACCTCATTTTCTAGTTTCTGTATTTGATGCTTTGACATCTTGGAGCCTTGCTGACTCTGAAGGGACTGCATTTCTCAGGATTAGCTAATTCCTAGAGATAGCAAAACAAATTGCATACAAGCAAATCTTTCATATGCAAACCAAACAATTCAGAGTTCATATCCCCAACCACCTCCCTTATGGAGCACACAAACTCAGGGCCACTGTTCTCCTTGCCTAATCACCTCAGGGCCAGATACCAGACAACAAGGGACAACAAGGGACAGCCCCTATGACCCAGAGTTTGTGGAAATTATTCAAACTAGCCAATTCTAAGTCCTCTTCTGCTTTTTCCATTTCTTCCATTTCTTCCCTCAGAAATTGCAATAGAATCATGACCATATCTTCCCTCACCCCCTCTGCCTTTGATGACCCTGATACATCCCTGTGAGGCTCCCCTCTATATGCCCCACCCCCCACATATACCCTCCTCCTGGGAGCTGTGAGAATAATAAGTTACCTTTTTAATGGCAATCATCTTTTGATCTGTCGGTCTTGCCATACTTGAATAATAATAATTTAAAAACCTGTATTTTAAAACACTTTCCTATTTAATAACTGTTAGATATTCTTTGGCTGAATATACCACGATTTATTTAGTCAATTCCTAATCAACAGACAATTATATTGATTTAATTCTATTGTTATTTTTATAAGCATTTCAATGACAGCTTTCATTTTTCTTAATATCTGGGGCAATAAATCTTAAAGATTTGTTCTTAGCATTATATTTTAACGTGTGTTAAGATACTATTTGAGGAATAAGTTTAATTTAAAAATATCTACTAAAATCTTTCTATGGGCATAATGCTAGGATCTACATGGCACAACAATTTGTATGATAGTTTCTGAATTCAAATTATTTATCATGATGCTAGAGGTTTTCTAGGTTAAAAAATAAACTGTTAAGAAAGGCATAATATAAAAACATGATTATAGTAATAATAATAACATTTATTAAGAATATATTCAGTACCAGGCACTGTACCAATATCAATAGGAAAAATGTTGACAGCGTTATCCATATGCTAAACACCATTTTAAGTGTTTTATTTATATTAACCCATCTGATCCTCAACTGGGTAGGTGTTGTTATTATCCACATTTTAGATCTGCAAAATTTAAGGATTTCCTTAAAATCACATAGTTCATTAGGACAGAACTGTGATTGAATCTTCATGAGAATCCAGCAATAAAGTTTCATCACATCCATTTTTGAAATAAGTAATCTCAAAGTAAGATGGATTTTAAAAATCTCATAAAATCATATAATGCTAAGTAGAAGAGTGACTCAGTCCTGTGGAAATCCAAAACTACTTTCTTCCAACACCGACAGGTGTCTCATGGGGTTCAAAGTTCTGAGTGCATAAAATTTTTGAGACTGAAAGGTTATATCTGGTTAAAACAGTTAAGGGAAGCTTGCTAATGTCTCATATAAACTGAATCCTGGAGCATGGAAATGATGTTGGTTAAGTGAGTATGTGGATGGGCCTGGCATCCCAGGATGAAGTGGCACAGAGCAAGAGTAAACAAAAAGTTTCCAGAGTTGGTTCAGTGGTCCAACATAATCAAAGACATAGGAGTTATTTTTTTTCTATCTCCTCTTTATGTCAGCAAATTCTTCTCAGGGATATAGATTGTTTACAAGCCTCAGGTGCCACTTGCAAACACGATCAATTACTGCCAATGAAGAAGAAAATTGTATTTTGTTCTCTCTCTGTGTGTGTGTGTGTGTGTGTGTGTGTGTGTGTGTGTGTGTGTGTGTCTGTTTAAGAGAGAAGACTTTTCTAGAAATTCCTACTTCCCTCCTTTATCTTTCATTAAGAAAAAGTGGGCTACAATCCTGCTTTATTTACAGGTCTAAGCATGCAAATTTCTTGAATTGTCAGCTTGCAAGTTTAGATGTTTGCCATTGAGAAGAATAATGGGAGAAAGGAAAACTATTGGACAGAAAATCAACAATAATTGCATAAGCTAAAGACCAGCCAAGAGGTCAGTGCAATAAGCCAACTAAAAATAGCTAAATGTCTGAGCTAGTCTGGATATGAGAGAGATAACGAAAACTTTACAGTAAAGTTGCATGGAATTTAGATGATTGGTTCAGCAAAACAAGATAGATTTAAGAGTCTAAACTGATTCCAAGAATACAACTGTAACCAGAAGAATATGTAAATGCTATTACATTAAATGAATAAGTCAGCATCTGGGTCAGCCCAGTAGACTCTTCCCTCACAACCTAATTCAAAAGTTCAGCAGTTTCTACAGCTGCTAAATGTCACTGCAGAAGGTCTTCTCTCCAGGCTCCATATCCTGTTTTGTCTTGTGTACCTGCTTACTCTGGCCTTGTATCTCCAGCACACGTGCTTGCCCCTTGATGAGAGTACACATGGGAATAACTGAGCTAGATCCTGAACAAGGTTTGCTGCAACTCCCGTTCTAATAATCCACTTTGCTTTACCCATGTTTTCAAAATAGGTCTAGAATTCTGGGTCTATGTGATTAAGGGCATCTCACAAGAGATGTTCTGTGACAATAAGTGAAAGAAGTGTATTTGGGTTGGAGATAACAGACTTAAAATTGTGGCAGTCTGGTGAAATAATTTAAATTTGTGGTTATAAAGCTTGGACAAGAATATGACATTCACTATATAGTTGAGACTCTGTTAATGTGAAAATTGAAGACATAGAAATAGATATGTTTAAAGGAGCATCATATAATGCATAGAGCATTTATTTTTTAGGTAGACAAAACTGGGTTTTAATTCACCCTTTACTGCACATATTTTTAGTAAATGCGGACCATTTTTCTACCTTCATTAATAAAATAAAGCTTTCCTTTTATATAATTAGGTAAACATCTCTAATAGGAGACTGGTGAAAACTTAATGCCATAATGCATACGAAGTAAATGACATAATATATGTCTCTACTATATAGATAGCAAACATTGATTTGAAAGAGCATAAAGAGAAAGGAAATTAGTACAAAATTGTGAGTATAAGAGATATTTCTGAACCAAAATAAGGTCAGGATATAGTTTATCAAAGAGAAATTTAAAAAAAAAAAATAGGGTTACAGAGTAGGTAAAAACAGTGTTATCTTTTCCACACTGGTTTCACTGGTTTCTCTTCATTGTCCTGGGGAAAGACTATACAAGTAACACCCACATTTAGAAAGTTTGCATTAGACTGCACCTTTAAGAAAGATCCGCATTAGAACCTGTTTTCACTTTCCATAGGACACTTGAAAAGGATTTTTGCTTTCATGAAAAAAAGCAAAAAGTGAAAACAGCATTCAGCATTTGTTTCACTGAGAGCCATAACAGAGGCAGTATGCACCCTGACAGCAAGCTCCTTCCCTGGGAACTACACTCAGCATCTTAGCATCAAGCTGCCACGATTTCGAACTGTGTCTATGAGCATCTGTGCTCACGGACTAATTTATTAATTAATGGTAATTGCTTTGTCACTTTATACCATTTCGGCTTGCAAAAGCTTTCTTGGGAACGCTCTGCTTTCAGATAGCGGGAGAAACCTGTATTTCCAAACTTCCTTTGGTTAGGAGTTTGCTGTCAGAAACAGTTTCTGGAAGTGAGTACACCTCACTCCCATCATTAGCTATTTAATTATATCTGGGTATCCTCTAGATTTTTCTCTTCTAATGTCAGAAGGGGGTGTGTGTGCTAATATAACAAACTCAAAATATACAACATTGGCTAGATAAATGCACAGAAGATGGAGTGGTAACTGATAACAAAAATTGGACAGATAGTTGTTTGTTACACAGTGGCAAATTATTTATAGGCTATCACCTAAGACAACTACACAGGCAGTATATGTACCTTTTAAGTAAAGCTGTAGCTCTTGGGGAGGAGGATACAAAATTGGATTATCAATGAATTGTTATATAATTTTCACTTCATTTGGCAAAATGTTGTCGGGAGGATGTGAATTCAGGCTTCATGGTGTTTATTTGCAAAGTGCAGTGAAAGACAATTGAGATACTTCAGAATTTAGGAACATTTCTGGCTGGGGAAAATCAATCGATTCCATTCTCTAAGCACTAAAAGCTGGGTTTCAAAAGGTTTTGAGAAGCACATACCTTATAATAATTCTCAGTTAATTAAAATGGCTTGACCAAAAGGTCAGATTAGAATGTGACCTTTTACCTATTATAAATACTATCAGTATGTC
>NW_011888819.1:5355541-5380097 GCF_000151845.1 Pteropus vampyrus
CCTTTTAAGTAAAGCTGTAGCTCTTGGGGAGGAGGATACAAAATTGGATTATCAATGAATTGTTATATAATTTTCACTTCATTTGGCAAAATGTTGTCGGGAGGATGTGAATTCAGGCTTCATGGTGTTTATTTGCAAAGTGCAGTGAAAGACAATTGAGATACTTCAGAATTTAGGAACATTTCTGGCTGGGGAAAATCAATCGATTCCATTCTCTAAGCACTAAAAGCTGGGTTTCAAAAGGTTTTGAGAAGCACATACCTTATAATAATTCTCAGTTAATTAAAATGGCTTGACCAAAAGGTCAGATTAGAATGTGACCTTTTACCTATTATAAATACTATCAGTATGTCATGGGGTTGTTTTGGATACAGTAAATTTTAGAGTGTTTTATTATTCATCAATAGATAACTAAGAAGAGGGGCCTAATTCCTGGTGCTTTTTAAAGAAAACCAAAAATAGTGGAATAAGGAGAGATTCCTAGAGAGTGTAGCTAAGGGCTCTGGAGACTGATGGGTAAGAGGGTACCCCCAAAGAGGAGAATCATTGTTCATCAAGGAAACTTCTCAACTTCTATGATAGGGGCTTCACAATGTTAGCTCAATGGGATTTTTGAAAAACTATGGACCAGAGAATGTTGTTTAGCTCTATTCTCCAGTTTATTTTTTTGAAAAACAGTGATTACTTTATCCTTGTTCCACTATCAAACAGTGAACGTGAGAGGTGTTTATTCAGAACATGAATCTCTAGATCAAGAGTAGCTAGCTACATGCTATGCAGGAAAAAGAAGGAGAAAGATTAAAAACAAGGGAAGTAGTAACAGTTACAGTGGTGTAGAGGGAATAAATGTAGATGAAGACCAAACATAGTCAATGCATTATCATTTAGATTTCATTGTAGATCTTGGAAAAACAATTTTTATATTATTTTGGGGGTGAAAGCCAAACTGCAATTGGAAAAAAATTAGGAAAAAAAAAGACTATTTAATGAGAAATCTGAGGCAGTGAAAGTTGACTATATATTCTCTAAGTCTGGCATCTCAATCAGTTCAGTTTGCTTTAACAAAGTTTCATAGACTGAGTGGCTTTAACAATAAAATTTAATTTTCACATTTCTGGAGGTTGGGAAGCCCAATATCAAGGAGCTGCTACATTCAGGGTCTGCTGAGGGCCCTCTTCTTGGTTTGTAGTCAGCTGTCCTCACATGGGGAGAAAGGTCTCTGATTCCATCCTTTTCTTATAAGGGCATTCATTTCATCATCGAGGCTCCACCCTCATGATCTCATCTACGCTTAATTACTTCCCAAAGCCTCACTTCCAAATATCATCACATTGCTAATTATGTCTTCAACATACAAATTCTGAGAAGACACAGATATTCAGTTCATAGCATTTAGAAATTAAGTTTTCTAAAACACTGGCTTAAATATTACAAAGGTGAGGGGAAGGGATTCCTTATTTCCAAGGAATTAAGAAAGCTGAGTAAATTTGTTAACAGAAGAGAATAAGTTGTTCAATGAGAGGATATTGAATATATAAGAAAATTGTCATCATTGATATACTAAAACTCAGATGTGGTGGTTAATTTAATGTGTCAACATGGCTAGAACATGGTAGGCAGATATTTGGTCAAACATTATTCCAGATACTTCTCTAAAGGTATTTTCTTAGATGAAATTAACAGTTAAATCAGTAGACTTTGAGCTAAGATTATCCTTCATAATACGACTGGTTTTCATTCAATCAGTTGAAGGTCTTAATAATGTGAAAATTAATAAACTGATACATTATTTAAATTGGAGTTGGGAAGGTATATAAGGGGAGCTCTCATGCCCTACCACTCATTATCAAGTGTTCTGAACAGGAAGAGATGTATTTTCCATTTCCGAAAAAAGAAGATGTTCTTCTACTTTATCACTCCAGCAGGAAAAAGGATCTCCTCACCCTATAACCACTCAATCCACAGAAGGCTGTTATGACTCAGCCAATGAAAAGCCGCTACACTTTGAACTTCCAGGGTCCTCCATTGTACTCTGTTTGCAACACCTTCAAATTCCCCCTTTCCTCTATAAAAGAACATTCTTCTCCTTTGTCTTCTGAACTTGTAGGTGGTTTGCCTTTAGACTAAGTTGAAATTCTTTGCCGTTCCCAAATAAACTAAAATTTGCTGGAGAAATAGCTGACTGTTTAAGGCCAACAATAGAAAACTGACCTTCCTAAGCAAGAAGGAATTCTGCTATTTGAAGTGCCTTTGGACTTGAACTGCAGCTTTTTTTTTCTTTTCTAGAACTCCGGCCTGCCAGCCTATCCTGTATATTTTGGACTTGCCAAGACTCCACAAATGTGTGAGCCAATTCCTTAAAATCTGTCTCTGTCTCTCTGTCTCTCTTTCTCTCTCTCTCTCTCTGTCTCTCTATGACTAGTCTAGATTAATAAAGATGGATCCAGAGGATCTCCAAATCTATACTGTGGCAATTTCTCCAGTTTTGGAACTGACATACTTGGCAATAGGCAGAATCCCCACACTGGTTCCCTGACATGTGGTGTAAAGGCTATTAGGTTGGAAAGACCAACTGGAAGCCACTAGAACTGTTTCCACCTAAAAAATAGTAAGCCATAGCATTTACACATTCTTGGAGGTATGTCTCCATTAAAAACTTTAAAGATGCAGAGATTGTAATTCTTACTACTTCCCCATTCAACCCGCCTATGTGGCCTGTGCAGAGACAGATGGATTTTGGAGAATGACAGTGGATTATCATAAACTTAACCACATGGTGACTCCAATCCCAGCTGCTATACCAAATGTGGTTTCATTGCTTGAGCAAATTAACACAACTTCTTGTACCTGGTATGCAATTATTAAGCTGAAAAATGCATTTTTCTCCCTCTTTGCTAATAAGGGCTACCAGAAGCAGTTTGCTTCCAGCTTGTAAGGTTAGCAGTACACTTTTATCATCATACCCTAAGAATATGTCAACTCTTCAGCTCTATGTTATCTCTTAGTTCACAGAGATTTTGATTACCTTGTCTTTCCACAAGATATCACACTGTATAACATGCTGTTTGGACCTAGTGAGCAAGATGCAGAAACTATTCTAGACATATTGGTTACTTACATTTGCCTGCCAAAGGGTAGGAAATAAATCTAACAAAAATTTGAGGCTGTCATAACTCAGTGGAATTTCTAGGTGTCGAGTGTTGTGAACACATACCCCTGTTAAGGTTGCATCTGGCCTTTCCTACAACAACAAAACACATCTAGTGAGCCTCTTCAGATTGTTGAGGCAACATATTCTTCATTTGAATGTGCTATCCTTGACTCATTTACTGAGTGACATGAAAAGCTGCTGGTTTTAGGTGGGGACTGGAACAAGATATGGTAGGCTACAGGTTCAGACGGCCGTGAAAATTGCCCTGCCACTTGGGCAGTATGATCCAGCAGATCTAAAAGTTGCTTGCATTGTCGTAGTAAATAGGAACGTTCTTTGGAGCTTTTAGCAGGCCCCATAGGTGAATCATGTTGTAGACCTTTTAAGATTTTGGAGCAAAATCCTGCTGTCCTTTGCAGAAAACTACTCTCCTTTTGAGAAACAGCTTTTAGCCTGCTAATAAGCCTTAGTTGAGACTGAATTCTTCACCATGAGTTAGCAAGTTGCCCTGACGGCTGAGCTGCGCATTATGGACTGGATGTTATTCTATCCACCAAGCCATATGTTGGACATGCACAGAGACACTCTATAATCAAACAGAGATAGTATGAGATCAGGCTTGGGCACTTCCTGAAGACACACGTTGTTACGTGAAGGAGTGGCCCAAATGTTCAAGGTCTCCAGTCCTGCCACACTACTTTCTTTCTCTCAGCCTGTACCTATCTCCACCCTATGATCAGTTAACAGAGGAAGAGAAGACGAGGACCTGGTTTATAGACAGTTCAGCACTATATGCGGGAGCAACCCTAAAGTGGGCACTTTCAGTGCTGCAGCCTCTTTCTGGGACACATGTGAGGGATAGTAGTAGAGAAAAATCCTCCCAGAGAGGATTTTTCAGGCAGTGCACCTAGTTGTTCACTTTTCTTGGAAGGAGAAATGACCAGAAGTGCGATTATGTACTTATCCATTGGCTGTGGCCAATGAATTGGCTGGGTGGTCATGAACTTGGAAGGAACATGATTGAAAAATTGGTGAGGAAGAAGTCTGAGAAAGAATTATGGGAATAATCCTCAGACTGGGTTGCATAGCTGACAGTCTTGGAAGCAAAAATAGCCCATTAGAGAAGTTTCACTCTGGGCAGAAATATCCAGGCATTAGCATCCTTACCATGCACAGCTGCTGGCTGGAAGATGCCCAGGAAAAGCATGGCTTCAACCCAAAAGCTGAGGTGGATCCTGAAGACAATAAAGCTGGAGGCTCTCAGATAACTGTGCAAATAAATGGCCGATTATTTCTTGTAGGAAGATCTGCTGGCACACCTTCACAGATATCACAGATCCAGTAAGACCAATCAACATCTACAAAAGTTGTCTCATAAAATTTTAATTTTATTTATAGGGAAGAAGATTTGTACATAGTATTTCTATTGCCAGTTTACTGAACTTTTGACTTTGCTGTTTAAATTCAATGATGATGATGTAGGAACTTTGTGTTTTTGTTTGTCAAAGTAAAAATTAACTGACCTCTAGAGCAACCAAAAGTGAATCCTCTTGCCAATTTATAATAACGAAGATAAGAAGAAGAAATTATGTTTTGTTTATGACATTTAAAAAAAATTAAGGAATTTGGAGCAACAATAGCCATGCAGAAATACCCTTCACTGTGTGTGGGTGTGTCATAAAAGGGAAACTTGCAGAATGATGCTTTGTTCTCAAAGATCCATGGGCAGAAGTGGCAAAGATGCTCAACATTATATATTGTCAGCTGTCAGATCTCTTCACAGACTAAATATAAGCTACCGTATTAACATTTATTTTAAACCTACATGTACATGTCAGAGAAATCTAGCAAATCGAAGAAAGAGATAATAAGTATTATCCTCCTCAGGGTTTTATGTAATTCAATGATTGAGAAATTGATTTTTAGTTAAAGCAATACCAATGTAGGTTGTGCTCTAATTAGAGAACAATATTGTTAGAGATGATAATAGGGGTGTTTTGAGATTAACTTGCATTACACAATTGTAAATCATGCATTATCTGTGCTACTGGGAATACTGAGTTAGAGGAATAGGTCTCAAAATTTTGCATTAACTTGGCCAATACATATTACCATAGATAATAACACATGAAAAAAAGAAGAAATAATATACATTAGCTTTTTTAATAATAAGAGTATGCCAAGGAGAATTGGAAAGATTTATGATATAAGACTAAAACTTTCCAGGGACCATTAATTTAAAGTGGCAAAAGTACAAATAAATGGCTATTGTCCCAACAATGCTTTAAATTAAGATCACTCACTGGAGAGGAAAGAGTGGGGACACAGGGGTTCTCATAATTTTCTTGTCTTTGTAATGATAAACTGAATATTGCAAAATGATTTTTATCCAATGTACATAATAAAGGAATTAATTATATTCATTAATTACTTGACAAATCTCAACTTTAGACCCATGTGGAGAGTAGAAATGTAAATGTCTTGACACAACAATTATTTATAATTCACTCTTTCCATTAGACTATTTCAAAATTCATGTTCATGGCACATGTGGCCTTTCATAATCTGAGTTTTTCTCATCTCTCATGATTTTTCAATGCTTCTTTGCCATTAGTCTTTTTTTGTTTGTTGTTATTCAATATATACCATGTACTTTGCATCCTAAAGACCACCCCAAGTACATATATTTTGTATCAAATATTAGGATGCCGCCTTTTACATTTTTATTTTCAAATTCATTTATTCTATACCTCTTGGTTTAGAGGAAAACTTATCTTTGCTACAAAATCATGTATCCAACACACAGATATTGCATTTGTACTAATTCTAGGAAAGATAAGAATGCAAAATCTCACTTTGGATCCTATATGCAGTGCTGTACAATAAAAATATAATGCAAGCTACATATGTAATTTAACATTTTATAGTAGTCATAATTAACAGTTTAAAATACAGAAAATAATTTAATAGTTATATTTTATTATATAATATATAAACTATTATAGTATTAACATATAATATATATATAAATTATTAATAAAATATTTTACATTATTTGGGGGCTATTTTAATTTGCCCCTTTTGACATTTTTTTTAAAATGAAGCAAAACAATGTGTTTGGAATTTTTTAGAAAAATCATAATGCTCCAAAATGACTTTATCTCGTTTTAGAGAAAATTATCTCTTGGGAGATTTAGGGTAGAGACATTTCATCTTAATCTAGTCTGAGACTGAACTAATGCCTAGCTCAACTTTGAATCTTTGAGCAGACTTTTCTATTTCCATGACTCTTACTTCCAAGGAGTAGCCAACCCTTTGGGGCTCCTAATAGAAAAACACATGTTTACCAGGCCTCCTCCTCCTTGGTAGACCCTAAACTCCAATTATGGTCTCCTAATTTAGTGAGACTTCTGAAAGCTCCCTCATGTTCTTAACATCTAGACTGCTACTTTAAAATAAAAAAAATACAGCAGAATTTTAGAGTCTCTTCTTTGCACTTTTCAACTATCTAAAATCTTATATACTTTAGTTCTTATTGTCTAATTAGTACTTTGATACCTTCAAACAGACATATATTTTCTGGTGTTTTTGGTGGGAAATTTGCTCTCAAAGAATCAACTTTGCCATAGCTGAAAACCAAAGTCAAGTGTGCACTATTTGATCAGTAGTGTCTGTAGTTGGAAAAATACTCTTCAGGTTTTGTTAGCTGTGATTTATATAAAAGGGCATAATCCAGAAACAGCTGGTCAACATTTCTACCATCTTCACTTCTAACTAGTAAAGGCTTATGGTTAATGTTTTAGAGGTTTTATTTTTACATAGAAATGAATTTTCAAGGGTGGTTCATTTTGAAATTGGTCATTTATTGATTATTAGATTTACTATTATTTTTAATTGTGAAAGTGTTTGAACTATGTGGATTGTCTATGATGTCATAGATACACTACACATTAGATAAACAGGACATAGCCATCAAGCAAGATCTTTATCCTTCATTCTTTAGAGTTATCTTTGTACTTGATTAGAATACAGTCTATGTACAGTTATAGATTTGGAGAATTCTGGTTGCCTGTGGTTGATTTATAAGGTTAAGAAGCCTTACCTCTGTGATATGTCTTACTGTTTTGAGTGAATCTTTCTTTCAAGGTATAGACAGAGATTGTAAAAGGGCACAGGTGAGGCTATATTTAGCAAACAGAACAAGTTACATAGGCATTGCTACTTTATATGGAAGTGCGACTGTGATTGAAGAGAGATGTAGGAATCACCTACATCCAGTTGATGTTCATTTCCAATGTTCATAAAAGATAAAAATTTTAATAGTTGTGCATATTCAGTTTAATTAGGTCAGTTTTTGATAGACCCAAACAGCATATTTTTTTTTTAAATTAAACATATGATTAAGGCTTTAAAATAGGTCTACAAAGTTTCAGAAGTTTGACTGAACTAAGATACATACATATACCCATACATGTATGTGTCTGTGTCTGTCTATACCTGTGCATGTACAAATATATAGCTGCTAGTGTAGTTTAGTTAGAATACTAGTTGTATTAGTTTTATAGTATTGCCATAACAGAGCACTATATACTGGGTTCCTTAAAACAGTGGAAATTTTTTCTCTCATAGTTCTGGAAGCTAGGAGTCCAAAATCAAGGTGTCAGCAGATTTGGTTCCTTCTAAGAGCTTCTGGTGACAGCCAGCATTCCCTGGCATTCTTTGGCTTGTCGATGCATTATTCTAATATCTGCCTGCATCTTCATGTGGCCTTCCCCTTGTGTCTCTGTGTGTTCATATGGCCATTTTATAAGAACATCAGTCATGCTGGATTGGGCTCTCCCCCTATACTGCAGTAAGACCTCATCTTAAATAATTACATCTGCAGTGACTCTATTTCCAAATAAAGTTACATTCTTGGGTACTGGGTGGTAGAGTTTTAATATATTTTTTGGGAGGGTACACAATTCAACCCATAATACTCGGTATGGTATCATTAAAAATAAATTGTTTAAAAAATTTTTAGAAGGGCAGGAATATTATCTGTGTTTTCCTATGTGCTCCTTAAGCACGTAGTTCTGTAACTTTAGTTGGTAATCTTTCAAATTAAATTAGTAATAGTCCAACAAATTTAATTTCAGGAGTTGTAACCATAGGATAATATACTAAATATTAAATGAAATAATAGTACTTAATAATATATTAAATTTTAAATCAAAATGTGATGAAATTGCCTGGCCATTGGAGTTTTCAACAATGCAGAAAACATGAAATCATCAGTTCAGAATTTGATTTGAAAAGCAGCCATAGTTTTTTTACAAAACTATATTTTATTTTATTCTATGAAGAGTAATATCTTAATTTGCATTATCATTTTGAATAATGGTATTTTAAAAGAAATTAAATAATATGTTTTTGTTTGTTCTTTCTCTGAATGGGTGCCAAAAAATATCCTTTGTTTGATATCAATCTTGTGTTGTCATATTCTATAATAAGGAATGACTTCAAACAGATTTAGCATGGTAAAACTTCAGGGTAAAAGAAGAGGAAAAGAAATCGCATTTTTGCAAATAAATGCTTTGAAAGCATACCACTTTTAGCTCCAAACAGAAATTAATTTACGTCTGCATAAGAGATACACATTCATAATGTTTATGCGATATTTGATTTATTAAAATTTCCAGAGGCTAAATGACTTAACAAGCGTAAGTTGTTTTAAAATAAAAATATAATATGACATTCTATCATAAACAAGTAGAGGGCATATTATCATATAGAATATAAATATTAGGATAGGATCACCGAATTAAGCAAAAGGCTTAATGTATCATTAAATTCTCTTAGTGATCATGTAAACATTACTGTTTTCTTTCAGTTATGGAAGATAAAACTCACTGAATCTAATTTTTAAATAAGCTTCAAATATTACAATTGGCATTTGTTTTTTGTTTGCCTATGCTCATATACAATTAAAATAGATCTATATTTATTGAGCAAATGATATAACGATATTATAATTAGTTTATTTATTTCTCAAGATCAGAATATAATAAATTATTTTACTATGACCATTCTCATTGGTTCTTATGACTAAAAGAAATAATTATTGTACAGCCTGGTTTATCGACTTAAAACTGACATGTCATTAAAGTAACAAAATATACCATTTGTGGTGGTAAATTTTACATGTCAACTTGACTGGCCATGGGGTACCCAGATAAAACTTTATCTCTGGGTATGTCATGAGGGTATTTCTGGATCAGATGAGCATTTGAATCAGTGGGCTCCTTAAAGTAAATTGCTCTTACCAATGTGAGTGGGTATCATTCAATCATTTAAAGGATTGAAAATATTGAAGAAAAGGCTCAAAGAGCTGAGACTTCTCTTCTTCTCCTGCTCTCAGACTGGGATTAACACCCTTGGCTCCTTTGGTTTTCAGGCCCTCAGACTAGAATGAACTACACCACCAGCTTTCTTGGGTTTCCAACCTATAGACAGAGTATTCATTCTCTCTCTCTCTCTCTCTGTCTCTCTCTCTGTCTCTCTCTGTCTCTCTCTGTCTCTCTCTCTCTTTCTCTCTCTCTCTCTCTCTCTCGTATCCTTCCATCTGTCTCTGTCACTCTTTCTTGAACATGACAAAGGTTAGTAAGCGGTTTTTTTGGAATATGGCAGACAAAAGCCAGATTAGAATTTATTGAATGATGAGTAGAAAAAGTACGGAGAGAGAAGAAAAGCAGATAGCTTTAAATGGCATTTACAAGGTACAAATGACAAGATTTTATAATTTATTATCTTTTGGAGGTATAAGGCCAAGAAGACACAACTTTTAGGTTTCTGGCTTGTGTTAAAGTCTCTGAGGGAGAAATGATAAATCTTTTTTTTACGTATTTGAATCATCAAAGTAGTGATTACTTTCATAAGCCATTGGATATGCTGTCTGATACTCATAAAATAAGTCTGTCTGGAGATATTTTCAGAAACATTTAGTACACAGATGATGAAACCAAGGTATACAGAGAAGAGAGGGCTGTGTGAGACAGGATCATCTGGTGTGGAAGTAGACATTTTATAAACTAATGAGGTAATCAGTTGTGAAAAAGATGAATATTAAAGGATAAATGTGATAATTCATAGCTGTAAAGATATAACTACAGCATAAGTGCAGTTACTTTTAAATAAGAGAAAGGAGAAAAGAAAGCTCTTTTTTTATTAGATGTGTATGTTTTGTAGCAGGCAGATCAGTGAAATGCCTTCTGGGGTCTTCTATTTTCCTAAATTAAGATGTAAATTTATCAACTCGCATTAGAAGGGCTTGAGACAATAGGAGATTGGAGGAAGGTAGATTACCTTCTATATACAAAAAAAATGCATTAGACTCTCTGGAGAATGACAAATAATTACAATGTCTAGGCCTTTATCCTTAAGGAACTTAAGAAATATAAACTTTTTAAAAACTTTTAAAGAGAAATATATGCTGGTTAAGAAAGTAATAGATCAGTTTTGTTTGGGTTAAGAGTACACTACAGAACGTGGGACATGAAACTAGATATAATTTTATTGGGAAAAAAGAATAAAGGAACTCTTTTTTGGGAAAACATGAGCAAAGAAATGTCATAAATAAATATATGGCACTGTTTCTAGTCTAGGCTGCTATAACAAATTACCATAGACTGAATGGCTTAACCAATAAAAATGTGTTTGCTACAGTTCTGGAGATTGAGCAGTCTAAAATCCAGGCTCTAGTTGATCTGGTGTTAGGTGAGAGCCTGCTTTTCAGTTTGCAGATCGCAGTTTTCTTCTGTCCTCACATGGCTGAGATCAGAGAGTGAGAGAGTCGCCTGCCTCTTCTTATAAGGGCACTAATCCTATGAGTTACTTATCCCAAAGGCCACACTTCCTAATACCATGACATTGGGGGTTAAGATTACAACATATGAATTTTGGTGGGCCAGAAACTTTTCCATTCATACCACAATGATAGCAAACATTACATGGACTTGAATGGAGCAATGATTTATTTTGAAGACAAAAAAAGAAAAAAAAAAAGAACTTGAATGGAATTTGAACATAAAAGGCATCGAAATGTGACACTATATTTTAATTCAAATAATTCGTTTTTGATTCTTGAACATAAGGAAGTAATGTTTTCAGTATGATATTTACTGAATATTGGTCTAGAAGTAGTTCAAAAGGTATTTTGGGTTACAGAGGGCCAGGTATTAAAGCAAAACTTGGAAGACTATTTCAACAATCAATATGTGAGGTAATAGATACCTGTATTAGAGCGGTAGTAGTGAAGAAGTTAGTCTGGGCTTGAACTTGAAAGATGTTCTGAGGCACCTACCAAAGCTTTGAAGTTTGCTATTGGGGTGGTTATTGTCGGGGTAAATGTTTGTTTTCTTGCTGAGTCAGTCTAGAAAAGTATCCAGAATGGGAAGATGATGTTCTTTGGAAGGTTATTAAACCACCTGTCTGACTAAGCTGCTATTTCTTACGGTCCAACTGATGGCAGTGAGCTTTCTTTTATTTCCTGAAATTTTATGGTGGAAAGAATTTGACTCTACTATATGAAAGAGAATATTCAGGATAATTTAGTAGTTGTCTCTTTTGGCACCTCCTTCTCTAACTAAGCAACTTAGTAAAATCTACTTTGAAGACATGTTAAGCTGCTTCCCTGACAATCACCTAAATAATGATTTGTCTTCATCAAAATTCTCTCCTCTCAGTGTAGTGTTTTAATTTGTTTATACTGTATTCTGTTTAATTCTCAGACCTTGGGGCTACAATCAACTTGGCATAAGAAAAGACAAACAAAAATATTCTAGAGCATCCGTTTCCAAAAGTTGGGCTGAAAAATGATGACTGATTCTAATCTATGCTATATTGAGCCGTATTCCTTCTCTTTCAATTTAATGGATTGTGTGTTCTCAGGCTAAGGGCTGAGTTATCCAACATTGGGATATCTGAAATTCCATAGCATCATTTCTAGCATATATTTCCTAAACAACAGCCATCTCAGTTATTAAATTGGAAAAAAATAACTTTATAAATATCAAAAGTATTCTAAATATTTTGACATATTAGAATAAAAAATAACATTCCATATGATTCAGAGATATTTGTCTCTCATTTTCCAAATTCTAAGAATCAAAAAAATGCCTAAAAATCTATTAGAACATCAGCAAAGTAAAAATGTCTTATTTTAGGGAAAAAAAAAACATTTAGTATGTTAGTAGTAAAGAGTTTTTTTTTTCTTTGTTAAATGTATACACACTACAACCAGAAAATTAAGATATAGCACTTAAATTGAATGGACATCTAAACAATTGTTATTGCTAGTCCTACTCCAATTAAATATTGTGAAAAACTGGAAACCACACAATTCGTTTTAGATTTTTTTAGATGTTTTTGAGAAATTTGAATTTATGTTTTCTCTATATTTTTCTAGGAATCTGCCATGTCCTTTAGGATTTGCAAATAACTAAGGAGATATTAAGAAATCATCTTGATATATTACAGCACAACCAAAATTCTTAATAAAATTTGTTTTTGCAAAAACTTTTCATCACTTTTACTTGACTCATTCTTGAGAAAATGATTTCCTAAATGAATCACAGTTTTAATTCAAAATTGAACTACAGAGAGAACAGAGAGGGAAAGCAAACTCTCTCTTGATTCTTATAAAGACACTAATCCCATTCATGAAGTTTTCACCCTCATTACCTTGTCTAATCCTAATTACCTCCTAAAGGCTCCACATCCTAATACCATCAAATTGGTGGGTATGGTTTCAACATATGAATTTAGAAGGACTCAAATATTCAGGACATAACAGAGCCAATATGAAAGGGCTACACATCTGTGCATGGCAGGATCATCCCTGATCCTGTGGCTGCATTTGACTTCCCAGCCCAGCATCTTACTGTTCATCTTCAGATCACTTCCTTTGGCATTGCTAACATCAGGAGCCTCTGCAACGTACCACAGGACCTGTTCCTCAAGTGTTTTGCAGGCTGCTTCCAGGACCACAGCTTCTCATTTTATTGACTAGATATAGTCCCACTCATTCTTTAAAATCCAGCTTGAGGGAGGATGTGTTTGTGTGGGAGTAGGGAATATGTGTTAAAGCTCTTCTCTCAATTAATTGTGACTCTTAAGCTACTTAAAAAAAATAAAATCTTAAAAAAATACAGCTTAAATGTCATGATGTCCACTTCCTAAAAACATTGATCTCAAGATTTTTGTGCTTATTATACAATTATCCACTATAGCATGTGTAATGCTGTATGGCAATTACTTGTTTTGCCATACAGCATTACACATGCTATAGTGGATAATGGAAAAATTATTCAATAAGTAATTAGAATTTCTCATTATATTTTCCTCTTTTCAGCTCAAACTAGATCAAATTGTCCAGCATTCTCCTTTTTCTGATGCTTAGCCTCAGGCATTTCATCAATAGAATAAAAAAAAATAACTAAAAATCACTTTTTAGTCATTTTTTGGGGAAAAAAAGAGGAAAAACTTTTTGAAGGAAAAAAGAGGAAAAACTTGAGATAAAGGAGTGCACCAAGAATTCTCCTACTTTGAATAGGGAAGACAGTATTGTTGGTCATCTGAGAATAGGAGCTGCGTAGCCTTCCAAGGAAGTGGTGAAAACCCAGGGAAAGACACATGACTAAGAGTTTGTACCATATGCATTGTGTACAAATGCTAAGATTCCCATGCATCATGCTTAGCAAAGAAGCAGAAAGCTTTTAGAATATCCTAAAGCCTTGTCAATGACTATATCAGAGATGGTCGTGATGGAGTGAAGAGTAAGTCTTTCTCTCTTTTACCCAGCACCGTATATACCAACTGACTTCTGACTCCATACCATTTATTACCTATGAGGATATAGATAAAGTTCAGACTTGTGTTTTACACAGCTTGATCCAAATTTCAATTCTGAGACTTAGTTGTGTGTGGCATGAAATTGGTCATGTTAAATCTCTGTAGCCCAGATTCCTCTTCAGGGAGAATTACAAAAAATTTTTAAACATGAAAATAAAATTAACTTTAGAATCTGTATGATTGCTATTTTAATTTTCCTTAAAATTATTACTTGATAACCTTTAGTTAGCTGATAAAAGCCCCAACACACTCTTGCTTTAATTGCCAATTTCTTTGATCCACAGATTTCTGATTTAAAATGTTTACTAAATTGTATAAGACAGAATATGAATTATGATTTAAAATTCTGTTAAGTTATACATTGTAGAAAAAATAAAAAGATGATATAACTTTTAAAATCAGCAAAATGTAGTATTCACTTAGGTGTATTTCGAGCCATTGACTTTTAAAAGGAATTAGAAAAGGCATGGAGTAAGATACTTTTAATAAAAGATGTTTGAATAGATTGCAGATATGTTTCCTTAGTTTTGCTATCTAGAAAGTGGAACAATCAAAATTAGCTCTCACAAAAACAGAATTCAGAAGTTAAATGATTAATTCGGCCACATTTTCTGTCACATCATTTAGACAAAGAAGTCAATTAAGTGGAACATTAAAAGCTGATGAATCAAAGAGTGGCATAAAATAGCAATTAGCAAATAATCAGTTAATGAAGTAAAATGACAATGGAGAAGTCATCAAATGTCAGTAACAGAACCAGTGTGTTAATGAGAACTAATGTGGAAGAACAGAAATGCCTCATACAACAGCTAGCATGACTAAAAATATATTTTCATATATTTCATATTCACACAGATAACTGGGGTAAAATGCCTCTGTGTTTTAGGATATTTGGATAGTGTTGATTTGGTATTCTTAACAGCAACAAAAAAACTCTTAAATTTAGTCTGCTCTAGTGATGACCTCCAAGTAAATTCTCTCACTTTTATAAAGCTATCCTCCAAATATCTTGTTCAAACTAGCTTTCTGTAGTTTAAAATATAGGCACAGATTTTATGAATATAAATACATAAGATACATATGCATAAAGCATTAGGAAACTTCTCTTACCTTCATTCTTACGGGGTCTACATGAGTGCAAAAGTCCTAATGGCCACCAAACAGCCCTATGTGAGGGAGAGAGATGATGTGCTGCCAGGTTGAAATGAAAAATGTTGAGAATGAATTGAAGTAATTTAGTTCACAGTATCTCTGTCTTCTTACAAGACTCTTCTGTTAATAAGCAGTTTCTCACAGGACAAAACTCTAGCTAAATCATAATCTAGGCATCAGTAATCAACTCCTCAAATCTAAGAAAATTCCTGTTAGAATGTAAACAATGCAAAACTTACGTAAAACACTTTCATACTTTAAATTGTCACATTTATGGTCTTGGTTAAAAAAAAAAAGACAGTTTTTATAGATAGACTTTGTTTTTTAGAGAAGTTCTAAGTTCACAACAAAATTGAGCAAACATTTCAGAGTTCCCATATACTTGGCCTCACAAAGATCCAACCTCCTCCACTAAACACGTGTTGCACCACGGTGGTGCATTTGGTAAAACTGATGAGCCTATACCGACACATCATAGTCACCCAAAGTCCATAGTTTACTTTAGGATTCACTCTTGGTGTACATTTTGTAGGTTCAGACAAACGTATAATGACAGGTACCTATCGTACAATCACACACAATAGTCTCACTACTTAAAACCCCTCTATGTTCTGCCTATTCATCCTTCCCTCCCATCTAACCCCTGGCAACCAGTGATTTTTTACTGTCTTCTTAGTTTTGCCTTTTCCACAGTGACATATATTTGAAATAATATAATATGTAGCCTTTTCAGATTGGCTTTTCTTCACTTACTAATATGGTTTTAAGTTTCCTCCATGTCTTTTCATGGCTTGATAGCTTGTCACTTTTTATCACTAACACTAGATGTACCACAGTTGATTTATCCATCCTTTCACCTACTGAAAGACATCTTAGTAACATGTAGGAGTAGGAGGGAGAATTCTCAGGCACTTCCATCCACATTGCCTATTTTTCGACATTGCAAATGTAACATGCAAATCCAAATCGTATGATTGTTCTCAACCAGAACTCTAGGTCTAAAAGCAGCTAACTAAACAAATATTATTGGCACTTATATAGACTTAAGGGAGAATATTCTCCCTACCCAGGTAAATCTGGAATCATGTATGTCTTCTGGAAGTCCGTCTTAAAGCGGCCACGAAAGCAGAATAGTGAATATTGCAAGAGCTCACTGAAAGAATTAACCGAATTGATTTGAGAAAATACAGTGCAGGTATAAACAATGGCTGAGGAACTTTGTGAAAAACAGCAAAATTTCAAAGTAATGGCAATGGAAGGAAACTAGACTTCTGGTGGTGAGCACACAATTGAGTATACAGATAACCATATTATTATGTTGTACACCTGAAATTTATATGATGTTTGTTATTAACCAATGTTACCCCAATACATTTTAGAAGAATGGCAACATGGAGTTTAACAAGAATGTGGGACATCTACAGCACTCATGTAAATGAGTATGTAAATCAGTATGATCACATACAGAAAAGTTCTAGTTTAATCTACACTAAACATATTCATAACCTGTGATCCTGAATTTTCTTTCTTAGGTATATATAACTGAAGGAACTGTGTATCATACTTCTTGCATACTAGATTTTATTTATAAGATGGGATGAACAGGGACTTCTATGACATAACATTATATTATCATGTTATTAATTACTTATAACATTGTACAATCTTTATCATATCAATTATTGTTCTATCTTTATTTTAAATAATTTTATTAAAATGTAGAATTATCAGTTCAATACCTACTTAGCTAGTCATTAAAAAAAATCTATCTACATGGTGCATTATATGATTCATTTTGCTGTATTATTTTAATACCTAAAATAAATCCTATTTTTACTATTACTTTTCCTTTATATTATTTATTATTTTGGATTGTCACAAACATTGGCATAAGTAAGATTTGCCCACAATTTTTTTGTTTGTTACCGTTCACTTATTTTTTTCAGTTTTTGAAATTGATGTTGCAACATACAAAGAATAAAAAATATGTTACTTTATCTAAATCATTCAAAATTAATGAAACCATTTCCTTGCTCCTATGACTGTGAAATCATAAAATGTAAGCATTAAAAAGTAACTGTAGAGATAATCTAGTAAAAGTCTGTTAAGAAATAAGCAAATTTAAAGAACCATATAGTTTGTGACTTGGTTACTCATTTTCCCTATTTTAACGCATGCCTGATTTCCATCTCTGGACTAAATTCCTCAGAAAAACATTTAGGGTTGTGTATTCTTCATCTCTGCGCTTTTCAGAGCTTAGCATACTATGCACTTTTAGAGTAATGAACATACTTATATTAAATTGAATTAAAAGAAATTTAAGTAAACATATTTGCTTTCTCCTCCGAATATATATATGAAAATTTTCTCACAGTTATACCACTTCTATAATTTAATTATTCATAATATAAGGCAATTTGGGAATATTTGTTCATATTTATAAGATAGCTTCCATATATCTAATCATAGGCCAACTGATTCTTGCTATACAACACCTTTATGTGTATTGCTTTTTATTCAGTAATATTAATTTGGACACTTTGGCTATCCATCATGGGAAGATAATAGCAAACCATACGCTTCACCTACAGGTGACTCAGAAGAAAAAAAATCATAAAAGCAGGCTTACTCTAAATATTATATTGAAAAAAATATTTCCTTGACAGGTATACTTCATGATAAAAATTAAAAGTGATATACCTAGCCATTCAACTGAAATCAAATATTTGAAAATCAATGACTTTCAATGACCTTGTCAACCAGCAAGATTTTGACGTTATTTTAAGCATATTTTATTATGAATTGTCAAATTTCAATTATTTTTAAATAGATGCATAAAATTCATTAAAACTGACAGGAGGTCCCAGGAAATACTAGATTAAAATACTAAATAGAGTGATGAAATGTGTATTTCTTCTAATATTAAAGTAATTTTTAAATTTTGATAAATTAGTAATATGTTCATGTTTCTTTTCGATGTCTTTCAAGCCAAATGCTAATTTGTCTATTAAACATAAATTATACTGTAACATATTTAAGAAAATATCATGTTCTCCTTTTCCTAAATTGGCACTGATCATTTCAGTTAGTATTAGAGACTAACTGCCCTTGGTTAGTTTAAACTATTAGTGGATTTATTTTTAATTCCATTTTAATAAAACTAAATCTATTTAATTCAATTAAAACCAAATCTAAAATATGTTTTTGAGTTACAGAAAAGGGATTTAACATACAGAAATATAATTATATATCTCTATGTAATTTTTTGTGTATACACACACACATATATATATACATATGTACATACACACAAAGAATCAGAATGTGAGATATCTGCAAAGCTCATGTACTGTTAAATGAGTGTGTAAATTGGTAGAATCATGTAGGAAATATGTATATATGTATACTCTAATGTTCTACATGTTACAATGATTTATAGACATAAATTTGAAATATATATATTTTTCTAATGTTCTATGTATTATAAAATTTAAAGATATTTGGAAAATGAAGATAAATGCCCAAAACAGTTTGTGATATTTAATTTCATTTTCGAATTGGTTAATTTAAATTTTAAAGAAAACTAATAAAAGTAAGATTTCAAATGAAATCAATTTGGGGATATATGGTAAAGATATATCAGTTGAGTTCATAGCTTTTAATTTAGGTAATTCTATAATGAGATAATTGAATATTTGAAACTGTGAATATCATATAACTAGCAAATGAACAACCAACATTTAAGAACTAATATAGGAATCGTTTTTAAAACGTAATTGTTGAAGACCAACAGATGTCCTCAGAAACAACCTGAAGAAATTTGTAGTAAAGAGGTGCAACAGAGCTTCACATTAATATGTATATGAAATATGCAGTCCTTTCTGTAAAAGTAAACCAAAGGTAATTTCATCTTCTTCTTTTTTTTTGGTACTTACTGGTTATGATGTTATTATCTCTACCTTCAAGAATATGTGGAAAAGACATACTTTAATGTGATGAGGCACTTCCAAATCTTAAATAGTCTAGGCAATTAGGATTTTAATTTTTTAATGAGAAAGTGACCCTTGTAAAAGATATCTTTGTATTAGTGGTTATTAGCGATTTTTCATAGCTTTGTTTTCTATGAATGACCTAAGATATCGTGCATATTTAAATGTATCCACGACTCTATTGAAGTATCACCAAAACATTAATCACGTGGTGTTTTCCCTTTTACTAGTGGCTTTTACATCACTTTACATTGGAAGGGACGCATCATATATTAGGTGCCAAGTACGAAGACATGACGAGCATTTACGAAATCACTTAAACTTTTTTAGAAGATTTGTAATTTGGATATGTATGTGTTGCCTAGTTTTTGACAAATCTCATGTGAAATTCAAACCAATTTTTTCTATCAATAGATCTTTAATCTATCCCAGGATGAACTTTGACGCTAACATTTTCTCTGTTTTATGAAAATTTAAGCAACAACACCCTATTCTTTTAGTTCCCATAATTAGTTCCCATAATTATAAAAACAACTATTTTTAGTTCCCATAATTATAAAAACAACTATTTTTAATCTGTACCTAAATATTTTTTTAATAATAAAATTTAAATACCTCCTAATTTGAAGAAAACAGTCATCTCTGGATATTGACAAATTTTTAACAGATAGACAATGTTAACAGTTTATTTTTCTTATATTCTACATAATCTGTCATAAGGAAATTTTAATGTTTATTTAATGTATATTTTGATGTTTGATTTTCCAAATTACAAGGAAAACAAATTATTTTCAATTCTAAAGTCAAATTACTTATCCCTGATTCAAACTTTACTTCAAAACCTTCATCTCCAATAGTGTGACTTTAAGTGTGATAATTCTGAATAAGGAAAATTTAGTCAGAGCAGGTAAAAATATTGCAAAACATGTGAATGAACCACATGATTTATAACAATAGAAAAATCAAGATATCATAGGAATACTATACATATTTATTACATTTCTTACAAACAAACTTTACAACAGTTTGAAATGAAAATAGTTGAAATGAAAACTCAGATTCTAAATATGGCTTGATGAATGTTACATATGTTTAATAAGGTTTAAAACTGGCAAATAGAAGTTATTTCTTATGTAATTGGCAAGAAACTTATAAATATAAATTATTGAATTTTATTCTTTAGTTTTCAAATTTATTCATATTTTATTTTTAGGATAATAAGCTCTCGTCAAAATATAATCCTTATTAGGAAAAAAAACACATAATTTGGAAGATCTATATGTAAGATTAAAAAGACATTTCCTTACCAACTTCTTTTAGTTCTCTAAATATTCCATATTAAAAACTAATTCTAATAACCTTTTAGACCGAAATCTGTTTGAAATTACAGATAAGTCGCAGAAGCCTAAACACGAGGCAGCAAGTGAAGTGATGAGGACATAGAGGAAAATGGGGAAACACTGAGGCTGTGTCCTCCTTCATACATCACAATGAGAGAATCAGTGCCACCATATTAATTCCACTAGCATGCTGAAATAGGTTTTAGTACCATCAAAATTATAGGAAAATATCCGGACAGCACCAATGTCCTATAGAGGTGAAGAGCTAATGGTAACTGACAACCTATCTGCTGGGAGAATCCTTTCCAGGGCTGTCTCCATCTAGGGATCCAAAGAAGAAATCTTACTGTAGGGCTCCTTGCTGTCTTACTCAACTTTTACTTAAGGCTGGAGGTCAACTGTGGCTCTTTGTCCTAAATGATCTTCCCTTCTGTCCACTTAATCTCATGAAAAGTGATAAAAATTATGGTCTGACATATTTTACCATTAGAGTAAAAGATATCCCTAGGGGAATGTAAAACAAACTAACTAGATATTTTAGGAGTATAATGCCTGGAAATGAAGGAGAAAACAGCAAATCATATGTCACATGAGCAGTGATTGGAACAGACAGGCCATTTTCTTTTAATTTAGGTAACTATATCATTAAAAAGATAAGAAAGAATTTTGGTATATAACACAAGATTTAAAATATTAACATATTAATATTCCTAAAGAGATGGGTATAGATTTTGGTTAAAGTACCAGTAGTATAAAAATAGACATGAAATGAAGAACCTAAGCCTGAGAAAGACCAAAATGAGAAAAATAGAAAATTGAAGAATACAAAATAAAGTAAAAAAATGAATATATTTGAAATAATAATAGAAACTTTCCAGAGTTAAAAAATAAAATAACTCAGAGTGAAAGATCCATTAATGCCCAAAAAATAGAGTTAAGGAACAATACTTATTCAAACACATGCTAACAAAGTATACAATGTCAAAACAAATTTCTTAATTTTCCAGAAAATTAGATTACATTAAAAAAACCTCAAATTTTACAACATATCTTTTAACAGCAACACCACAGACAAGATTACAGTTCACTGATATTTTCAAATAATTAAATGAAAATAATTTTGAGAACATAAAGCATCACAGAATTTGCCACAAAGCTGATACACTGAGCAGGAGAGAAAGATTCATAAGATTCTCCAAGAAATGTATGATGGCCAAATTAATAAATAAGATACCTAAAAGTTGTTAATTTCATTATTGAAAGGGAGAGATATTAAGAGATTTAACACTTAAGAGATCATTTTAAAACTTTATTCCCAAAACTAAAAACTTAAAGGAAAAATTTATTAAATATATAAAGTAATATAAAAAATTAAATCCTTCGATTGTTCAATGCCTTTTGATAAAAAAAAACATACTCATAAATAGGTTCAATTTTTCTAAAAAAAATTAAAAAAATGAACACAGTGCTATTCATTTCTAATTGTTTGATGCCAGAAATACTGACACCATAACTACACAGACAACAAAAAAAGACCAATCACAGGTCTAGTTCACTATATTGTACAGCTACAAAAATTCTGTACAGAGTATTATAAAATCAAGCCCTATCATACATAATAAATAAAATATATTATGACCATGTTAAATTATATTTGGTATATATTAATGGTTTAATTTGTATTTAAAATAATCCATGGATGAAATTCATAGCATTGTCTCATTGAATAAAGAATAATTAGGATAAAACCCAGCACCATCATTAAAGACTCTTGACAAGAATAGAAAAAAATTGAAAAAAAAAATATATTTAAAAATAAATAAAATTACCCTGTTAATTTTAGAAAACATTAAGGAATTATTTTTATAATTAAAAAAGATTTCCACAGGCCTAACTTAAATATTAATGCATTGAATGTCTTTGCCAGTTTTATTTTTTAAAAGACACTACATATATGTCATTAGGGAAATAAAAATCAGCACAATAATGAAATACAACTACACACTTATTAGAATGACCAACATCTAGAACACTGACAACAGCAAATATACTGGTAAAGATGTGGAACAATAGAATCTTACATTCATTGCTGGCAGAAATGCAAAACGATGCAGCCACTTTGGAAGCCTGGTGTTTTCTTACAAAACTAAGTATACTTTTAATCCATGATTCTGCAATGACATTCTACAGGATTTACTCAAAGGAGCTGAAAATTTATGTCCACATGAAAATCTGCACACAGATGTTTATAGCATATTCATAATTGTCAAAACTTGGAAACAACCAAAATGTGCTTCAGTAGGGAATGGATCAGTAAACTGTGGCACACCTAGATAATGGACTATTATTTGATCTATAGAAGAAATTTAAATGCATATTACTAAATGAAAGAAAAGCTCATCTGAGAAAGCTACATACTGTGTAATTCCAACTATATGACATTATGGAAAAGGCAATACTATGGCAATAGTTAAACGATCAGTGTTTTCAGGATGAGGAGGAATAAATAAGTGGAACACAGAATTTTTCGTGCAGTGAAAATACATTGATGTTATAATGTTGAATACATGTCATTACACTTTTGTCCAAATCCATAGAATGTACAACACCAGGAGTGGACAGGAATATGAACTGTAGATTTTGCATGTATTAATGTAGGTACATCAACTGTAACAAATACCACTCTGATGGAGGGATGCGTGTGTGGAGATGTGAAGTATATGGGAAACTTCTGAACTTTCTTCTCAGTTTTTCTATGTACCTAAAACTGCTTTAAAATACAAAGTCTTTAAAAATATTCAAACCTCTGAGATGCCAGGATTTATATCTCGCAGCAACTAAAATTATTTACACTGACAAATGAAAGAATTAGTATTTTGAACCTACTGTTGCTTAAAAAGAATCTCTAAACCTATGCCATTAGTGTCTCCCATAGAGAAGATATGAATGATCTGTGTGCGGAAAGTGGGGGACAAATAGATTCTTGAAGACTAGAAGTAGACTTTGAAAGTCAATGTTTCAAGTAAGGTATTGTATCTATACTTAGAAAAAACACGTAGTGAGACAGTGATTCCACCCCTACTTTCAGAGAAATCTTTATTTATTTCTAAATTTAATTGTGGTAAGTAGACATATAATTTACCATCCTAAACATTTTTAAGTCTAAAGTTTAGTTTTAACTCCATTTATATTATCGTACATCCAATATCCAGAATTCTTTTTATCTTGAAGAGCTGAAACTATATGCCAATTAACAACTCCTTATTCCTCCTCCTCACAGCTCTTGTCAGCCACCTTTCTACTTTCTGTTTCTATGAATTTTATTAGTCTAAGAACCTCATAAGTGGAATCATACAAAAATTGTGTATTTGTGGCTGGCTTATTTCACTTAGCATAATGTCTCCAAAGTTCATTCATATTATAGGAAGTATCAGAATTCCCTTCCTTTCAAGGTCAAGTAATATTTCTTTTTGTTAATCTTTTCATGGGTTGCTTCCACCTTTGGGCTACTGTGAATAATGCTGCTATGAACATGTGTGTACAATATCTGTGTGAGTACCTGCTTTCAATTCATTTAGTTATATAGGCAGAAGTAATATTGCTGGATCATATAGTAATTCTATTTTTATTTTAAGAAACCGCCATACTATTTTTTATAGTGTTTGCACCATTTTACCTTCTCGCCAATATTCTCTACAACCTCACCAACATTTATTTTTTTAATAGTAGCCAACCATGAATGAGGTGGTATCTCACTGTAGTTTTTGATTTGCATTTCCCTAATGATTAGTGACATTGAGCATCTTTTTTATGTATCCAGATAAATCTTTATGCATATTCATAAGAGGAAAGTATAAAATTATTAATCATAGAATGTGACAGCACAGTATTGAATGAAATTGATGTTTCCATTATTGCAAAATTGAATATGCAAAATATAGTGGACACACTTTATGATATAATTACAGCATTTAGTTGAAATATATATACAGCACAATTAATAGATTTTTAAGATTACTGAGTAAAAATAGTAA
>NW_011888819.1:5380147-5384031 GCF_000151845.1 Pteropus vampyrus
GTAATATTGCTGGATCATATAGTAATTCTATTTTTATTTTAAGAAACCGCCATACTATTTTTTATAGTGTTTGCACCATTTTACCTTCTCGCCAATATTCTCTACAACCTCACCAACATTTATTTTTTTAATAGTAGCCAACCATGAATGAGGTGGTATCTCACTGTAGTTTTTGATTTGCATTTCCCTAATGATTAGTGACATTGAGCATCTTTTTCATGTATCCAGATAAATCTTTATGCATATTCATAAGAGGGAAGTATAAAATTATTAATCATAGAATGTGACAGCACAGTATTGAATGAAATTGATGTTTCCATTATTGCAAAATTGAATATGCAAAATATAGTGGACACACTTTATGATATAATTACAGCATTTAGTTGAAATATATATACAGCACAATTAATAGATTTTTAAGATTACTGAGTAAAAATAGTAAGATAAAAATTAATACTTTAGCATAAATGTCAATCATAAAAATGTAAAATACATGTATATTTGAATAAAAATAAATATATAAATGAAGAAATTATATCAAACACATTGCATTTTGTTAATTAAAGGGGAAAGTAATAGCATTAGTGAATTAAATTAAATAAGTGAAGAAAAAGAAAAGAAGGAAGAAATAGTTAAAGAGGTAAAAATTCTAGTTAAATGCATGTTAAAGCCCTCATTTTCAAAGTAGCAATAATATATTATATTGGATTTTACTACAAAATCTATCTTCGAATAAAATAAGTTTATGCCTGTATTATAAAGGACAAATTATTAAGTGAAATGTTCTTTATTTGAAAAATACAAAATGTGATTCAAGAACTTTTTACTGAGGCATTTATTCGATTTGGAAAAAAATTGGTAAAAAATTTAGAAATATAAATAGAATATTAAGTTTAAAATTTGCTCATGTGTCTTCCTTGATTTGAAGTCATTAATGATATGTATCAATGGGTAAACACTGTTTATCAGTGACATTTCAAACAACAACAATTTACACATACTTAGACAAGCAGAGAAGGGATGTTTGTGTAGAAAAATTGTATAAGCAAGTACAGACGTAAGAAGTCTAGGGTTCTCAGAGTAATTAAAATCCTCTCTCAGCCTTCTCTCCCACTAAACCATCTTCCCATTACTTAAGGTATACCTTTTTTGGAGGCAGCAGGCCTCTGAAGCCACGGGGAATCCCACACCCAAACTCCTCTCCCTCAGTCTCCTTCCACTCACACACACATGTCACCATCTGTTTACGTGTACCAGCTGCCTCCATCCAAGTGAACACAGACTCTGGCTTTCGATTGTTTCTGTCAAGGAGACAATTACAAGTGTTGATTTGATATTTAGACTTATCGATCAATCAACCAATTGATCTACAAAACCTGTCTTGCAGTTTCAAGAATCCCTTTGCTTTACATTAAATCTCTTTGAAGGGGATACCACTTAATATGACTGAGTCAACATTCTCAATAATTGCCTTTCAGCAAGCAATTATTTAATCCCATCAATAACTTCTTTCTCAAATGAAACAGGGGAAATTATAATACGAAGTGAACTCAGCAACTTCACTAACAGTTAACAAGCAGACAGAGCTGCTCAGCCAGCAGCTGGAGGCAATGACAATGGCTGATTTATACATGAATATGGTTGTGTCCTAAAGATGAAAAGTAAAACATTCCTAACATGCTATGGATGGTGCAACACGAGCAGGGTTGTAATGGTAGCTCAGGCAAATGACAGGTCTACTCATTTCCAATCATTTCCTTTAATTGACTTCTCCCTCCAGATAAGAAGAAAGATGTTACCTGATCCTTGAGGCAATCATAGTTTTAACTATATCATTTACATGTCTAAAATGTAAATTATTTGAAGAGAACAACTTTTCCGTGAATTCAATAAATATAGACAACTGACTGAGCTAATTGCCTTACTTCTCCACATTACTGGACCTGCATAAAAATTGCCTTTAGCCAGTCAATATGCCAATAATTTTAGTAACCTGGTATTGAAAAATTAATGAAGATAGAAGCATTTTGAAATTTAAATGATGATTAGAGGGAATTATTGTGAAATCATCACTAAGCAAGTGCATGGAAATCAACATGGTAAACCAAGCAAACAAACAAACAAATGATGAGAATTTAGTATTTAAAAATTCATTTGGGTGATGGAAAAGGGCTTAAGACATGAGCTAGGCCATACTATATTAAAAAAAATGCTATCAATTTTAACACTTAAAAATAATTTACACACTCCAGGTTTTCATATACATTTATGTAGAAACTTACAAGAAATGCATAAGATGCGAGAGATGATTTAAGCCTAAAGCTGCAAACAACACAAATGTTCTTTAATGGAAGAATAAATAAACAAATTTGGAGTTATTGGTGCAATAAGTTCTCCTCAATAAAAATGGATTAAACTACTAATTCATGGAACCACATGAATGAATCTCAAATGCTCCATGAGTAAAAAATATTAGACACTGAAAAACTATATATTATATGATTCCATTTATATAAATACCAAAGACAAGAAAGATAAATCTATGTTGAGAACTTATTTCCAATTGGAATATTGACTGAAAAGGGTCATGAGGCAACATTTAGGGTTAAATAACGGTTCTAAATCTTGTTTGGGGTATGATAACACGAGTTTCTACAATTGCCTAAACTCATTAAACTGAGTTGATTTAAGGTCTATGTATTTTGTTTTATAAAAATTATACCTCAAATAAAAATTATTTATTTTATGAATGACACATGTATTTACCTAATTTTAATATAAAGGATTAGTCATTATTTAAACTAAAATTTCATGGGCCACCGATACTTATGTAATTATTTTCACAAATGTATTAATTTAGTTAACAATGATAGAAAAGAGGTTTAGATCTGCACATAATGTGTATACTGGTGCTTCTGTTTTCATAACAAAAATTATTTCTATTGTTGACATTCCAAAGTAAATATTTTCACTGCTGAAGCTGTTGGCTTAGCCACACAGAACCAGTATATTTGCATGAATTATTCAAGTGAGATATTGAAACATTTCTGGCTCCTGTTTTTCATATAAAATTGACATTTTACAGTAATTATGCAAAAACAGTTTTCTAATGTGAATTCTTTGTTTTTGTTTATTTTTTTTGAAGAGTATGAAAATTTTTAAGTCATGGTAATGTTTTTAATTGAGAAAAAACCTGGAAGCATTACTTCCTAGAATGTTAAAATATGTGGAAAATTAAGTTCTACATTGCAACTCTGTTAAATTTACCTCTAGAAGTTTTTCTTTTTTTTTTTTCAAAAATGTGCTTAATTAAACACTCTATGCACTTTTTATCCTACTTTTAAATTGCACAGACACAAATTAAAATTATCTATTTACTGAAGGGCAAAATATGTTCAGTCATATTATTTTTCCAGTTTATATTGTGAATAATAGAAACTGTAATTACTAGTCTCAACATAGAAAATTCTACCTTTATAAGGAGTTTATAAAAATGCTTTTGAAAAATTTCATGGCACTACTGTTTTTAGCATTATAAGGCATTTGCTATTCTGGGAGAATAACTCAATTTAAAAATTGAAATATTATAGAAAAAAAATAAAAGACATCACCTAAAGCATGGGCTGTTCTAGAAAGCCTTCCAAAATTTAGTAATAAAAGTTTCGTGTTTTAGGAAAACAAAGTTTTAGGTGTAGGGATACTTGAACTGAGACTAGTCAACATATATACAAAAAATATTTCAAACACATGGGAAAATTGGTGAAAAAAAGTTAGCAAAAAGAAAATAAACAGCGGAAATAAATTTCAGGGAATTCAAACATTTGAATATTATTTTTATTTTTTATTTTTTAGGCTAGGCAACCCTTGGTTGATCTAACAGTTTG
>NW_011888819.1:5384081-5391128 GCF_000151845.1 Pteropus vampyrus
CTCAATAAAAATGGATTAAACTACTAATTCATGGAACCACATGAATGAATCTCAAATGCTCCATGAGTAAAAAATATTAGACACTGAAAAACTATATATTATATGATTCCATTTATATAAATACCAAAGACAAGAAAGATAAATCTATGTTGAGAACTTATTTCCAATTGGAATATTGACTGAAAAGGGTCATGAGGCAACATTTAGGGTTAAATAACGGTTCTAAATCTTGTTTAGGGTATGATAACACGAGTTTCTACAATTGCCTAAACTCATTAAACTGAGTTGATTTAAGGTCTATGTATTTTGTTTTATAAAAATTATACCTCAAATAAAAATCATTTATTTTATGAATGACACATGTATTTACCTAATTTTAATATAAAGGATTAGTCATTATTTAAACTAAAATTTCATGGGCCACCGATACTTATGTAATTATTTTCACAAATGTATTAATTTAGTTAACAATGATAGAAAAGAGGTTTAGATCTGCACATAATGTGTATACTGGTGCTTCTGTTTTCATAACAAAAATTATTTCTATTGTTGACATTCCAAAGTAAATATTTTCACTGCTGAAGCTGTTGGCTTAGCCACACAGAACCAGTATATTTGCATGAATTATTCAAGTGAGATATTGAAACATTTCTGGCTCCTGTTTTTCATATAAAATTGACATTTTACAGTAATTATGCAAAAACAGTTTTCTAATGTGAATTCTTTGTTTTTGTTTATTTTTTTTGAAGAGTATGAAAATTTTTAAGTCATGGTAATGTTTTTAATTGAGAAAAAACCTGGAAGCATTACTTCCTAGAATGTTAAAATATGTGGAAAATTAAGTTCTACATTGCAACTCTGTTAAATTTACCTCTAGAAGTTTTTCTTTTTTTTTTTTCAAAAATGTGCTTAATTAAACACTCTATGCACTTTTTATCCTACTTTTAAATTGCACAGACACAAATTAAAATTATCTATTTACTGAAGGGCAAAATATGTTCAGTCATATTATTTTTCCAGTTTATATTGTGAATAATAGAAACTGTAATTACTAGTCTCAACATAGAAAATTCTACCTTTATAAGGAGTTTATAAAAATGCTTTTGAAAAATTTCATGGCACTACTGTTTTTAGCATTATAAGGCATTTGCTATTCTGGGAGAATAACTCAATTTAAAAATTGAAATATTATAGAAAAAAAATAAAAGACATCACCTAAAGCATGGGCTGTTCTAGAAAGCCTTCCAAAATTTAGTAATAAAAGTTTCGTGTTTTAGGAAAACAAAGTTTTAGGTGTAGGGATACTTGAACTGAGACTAGTCAACATATATACAAAAAATATTTCAAACACATGGGAAAATTGGTGAAAAAAAGTTAGCAAAAAGAAAATAAACAGCGGAAATAAATTTCAGGGAATTCAAACATTTGAATATTATTTTTATTTTTTATTTTTTAGGCTAGGCAACCCTTGGTTGATCTAACAGTTTGGAAGGACCTTGTCAGCTTACAGTCCCTTATTTTTTTTAATTTTTACGCCTACAGTATCTGGTCTTCCTAGATGGTCTCCTATCCAAGTACTAACCACGCCCGAACCTGCTTAGCTTCTGAGATCAGACAGTATCGGGCTTGTTTAGGGTAGCATGGCCATAGACCAAACATTTGAATTTTAATAAAAATAAAAATAATTAAGGAAGCAAGTAATTATTTTTTAATTGAGAGAAAAAATAAAGTAGTATCAAAAAGACCTAGCAGATTTCAAAATTAACTGAAAAATTCTGAATATGTCAATTATTATAAATGAAGTTAAGTATTCAATGTATACATTAAACAGCAATTTGAAAAATAAAATTCTTTAAATAATGACTGGATTTAAGTTTTCTGAATTCTAAGGGCTATTGGGAGTTTTTATATATTAATTTACTTCTGATTTTATCCAAGTAAACTGAGAATTAATATTTTACAGTATATTTATAATTGATAGTAACTATAAAAAGTCATATCAATTATAAAAGTTTCTAGCCAGTACAGAACAAAAATAAATAACACTTGATCTATCCTGCAGAAGAAACCAAAGGAGAGGAAAAGTAGTATAGAAAAGTTATACTGGATTTTGAAAGTGGAACCATTTGCTGCAGCTTCTGCCTATGTACAGACAAAACACAGGCCCAGAAGTCTCTAAATAAAACCAATATCTTTCTGGTTCACTTTCACTCCACTTTCTTCTTCTCTTCTCACTTGCCATTTATGAACATCTTTCTCCTACCTTTCTTTCCTCAGAGGAAGAAAGTGAGGTCAGAAAGAAGATACCCTGAAGAAACTGACAGTATCATCATTTTAAATATATCATGGCAGTAGTTATGAGAGAGACTGATGTCCATTGGTGTTTCTCTTCTCATGTGAAATAAAGAATAGGTGATAAAAGAGCAGATGCCTCCAACAAGACGTAGAGAAACAACACTGCTAGAGAAATAGGAACCAGAGAAATTAGATGCTGAAGAATAATGTCAATAAAATACTATTAGATACTTTTTCCAGGAACTATCAGAAGAGTTTTAATATTAAATTTGTGTTCTAAAATGAACAAATTATATATATTTGGATTATTTTTAAATACAACATAAGTTTTTCCCTTCTGTCTTTTGTAGAAAACCATTTCTTAGGATTTTTATTATCAAAAATCAATTATAAAGTTCAAAAACATTTAGAAGAAAACTAAATATGAATATAATGCAAATAATATATTGGAAGAATAGAATTTGAACTTTCCAGCCCTTACAGAAAAAAAAATGCATAAGAATTAAACTTGTCAGTTAATTAAAGACATTTAGAGATTACATTTCAAAAATTTAATTTCATCAAGTTTACAAAAGGTCTGCCTAAAATATAAAAACAGTTAAAATTATTTTAATTTAAAAATAAATTTACACCTGGCAAACACTGACACTGACTCAAAGAAATATAGACAAAATAGACATTAAGGTAAAATATATCATTAGATTTAAAGAGATTGTACACAACAAAATAAAATTTAATTCACCAACCAAAAATATAAGAATACTAAACTTATATGAACTAATAACATAGTTTCAAATTGCATAAAGCAAATAACTGATAGAAGTGAAATAGCAGTTGACCTTTCCAAAATCATTTTAGTAGTTCTAAGAAATCTCTTTTTCTTTACTTTTGAAAAGACAATTGCCAAAAATAATAAGCATTGAAACTAAAGAAAAAGAATAAGAGAAAGAGGAGAAGAGGTATGGAGGGGATGAGGAGGAGGAGAAAGAGAATTGAAGGAGAAAAGGAGGAAGGAGAAGAGAAGGAGGAGGAAGAAATTTGGCAGAAAGACAAGGGGGAGAATGAAGAGATGAAGAGAAGAAGAAGACAATGACAACATGTGTTGGAAACGTTCACAAATATGAATAGATTAATTGTAATAGCTAAAAATCAGAAGCAAATTAAATGTCTAACAGCAAGAGATTGAGCATGCATATCATGAAGGGTGCAGAATGCACAAGGAGCATTACTGAAAGCAAGGAAGAAAGATGAGGAGGAAAAAGAACAATAGCAACAAGAGGTCAGGGAAAATGCTATTGAGAATAATGTAATATCTTAATATGACTGGTACTATTTCATAATACTCAATATGAACAAGTGCCTAAAATATGATGCAGCTATTCTACAACTAAACATACACTCTCATGAAACTTATTCATATGTGCTCACAGAGACACGTCTAAGAATATTAATAAATGTAATACCTATGATAGCCATGAATTAGAAGCAAACTAAATGCCTCATGACAAGAAATTGAACAGATACCTTTCTGAAGCAAAGGGTGCAGTGTGCATAAGGGGCATTATTAAAATCAGAATAATAGGATTTATATAAGATATTAAAACATCAAATGTAACACTATATATTGTTTATAGATATATACGTATGCAATCAAAGTTTAAATTAACACATGAAAATGATAAGTAACAAATCTAGGATAGCGATTTCCTCCTTCCCCATCAACAAATGAAGCACATTATTTTGTAATGTTCTATTTTTGCTCATTATAATTTTACTATGTGTACTACATTAGAAATAATTTAGTAAATTTTAGGTTGATAAACATTGGCTTTTGTTCTCATTTGAAGTCTTAGACCTTTTAATTAAAATTTATTTATACATTTTTCCAATTCAAATTTTGATAAAAGTAATTTAACTAAATCAAACTAAATAAGAAAAATTATTGAATACTTACCATGATTCTTTTGCTATGAATTTTGAGAGAAATAAGAAAGAATACATTAATCAAGATAAATTCATAGCATGATTTGATAGATAACATGGAAACATTTATAAAGTTAAAATTATTAGCTAGATTGAAAGTAGTATTATTTTAAAAATGATTTTTAAAATAGAACATTAATCATCAATTAATTTTTGTTAATTGTTATAAAGAATAAAATTTAAATGTTTATTCAAAGATAAAATGTTTTATATACTTCAAGAAATTACAAAGCTTTAAAAGGCCACACCTCATTGTTAATCTCCCAAGGGAGATATAATGCATCTTACTTCCCAAATGTACTTCAAAATGAAATATTTTTGAGGGTGTGTGTGAATTGCTTAGGGTTTATTTCAAACGCATTCTTGGAAATAGTGTTTTTATATTCCAGAAGAAGAAATAGTTATGGGGAGGCTTCATGAAAACATTACAGTATTTTGTGGGGAAAGTGGAGATGAGAAGTTAAACATAGTGATTGTTTCCAGTATTGGTAGACTAATTAATAAAGCATTGCATAAATGACAGAGGAATAAAAAACATCACATTATTAAATATTTCCATCAATTCTCCTATAGTAAATCAAGTTGCAACTATGTAACTATTTGTAATTTTACATTAAAAAAAAGTTTTAATTTTTTAAACATCCTATCAGCTGTTTGGCTATACCACGGCTTTTAAAAAAGGAGTGTTCTACGTAATTTTGACTAAAATGTAAATGTTTGACTAGAATATTGTGTTAAAATGGGATCACATAAGAGATAAAAATGTTTGCTTTGTTTTCTTGTAAATACCCATTTTAATTCATGGGTAAGTGTTATTTGTTTTTTTTCCCCTCAACTGAACATCTGTGAGACCTATGTTGAATTTCTAACCTACAGATAAGTTTGTGTTGTTTTAAGCCACTAAGTTTGTGGTAATATGGTACAGCAGCAAAAGAAAATGAATACACACACAGAGAGATCTTTCTTAAAACATTCAAGGGGGAAAAGACAGCTTTCAACAATGAAACATGGTTAGACAGATATGTGCATTAGAAGCATCAAAGGGATTCGGAAGTATGTGAAATAATGTATTCGGAGATTTGAAAGAAAATATCTGTCAATTTAGAATTGTGAAACCAGTGAAAATATCACTCAAGAATGAGAGCAAAAGTTATTTTCAGGTAAACCAAACCCAAGTGAGTTTACCATCACCAAAAAAAAAAAAAACTTCACCAAAGTCAAGTCTAAACAGTGGCAATCGAAATTGGTCCTTGGACCTGCAACATGAGCATTATCTCTGAGAATTCTAGAAGCACAAAATAAAACAATTAAATAATACAAAATAAAATAATTATCAAAACAGATGCAGAAGTATTTGATAAAACTGAACTATCCATCCATGTTAACAGCTCTTAGCAAACTAGAAACAGAAAAAGACTTAAAGTTTGTTCAAAGTAATCCACAGAAAACCTAGAGCAAATGCTGTACATAATGGTAAAGCTTTCCTTCTCTTTTAAGATGAGGATCTAGATAAGTATGCTTACTATTGTCTTTCATATAAAACATTAAACTAGAGGGCTTAGCCAGAACAAGAAAACATAATAGACTAATAAATATGAGAACTGAAAATGAACAAAAATGGTACATGTTGGTAGATATGATTATATTCATAATCATTGCACAAAAGAAATTGCTTCTTTATTCAGTGCATTTACCAAATTAATTCCCAATTTGTAGTAAGTTCTTATATCTCAAGAACAGCTTGCAGAAAAGATCCTCTGTACTTTTTAAGACCTATGAAATAAGAACATGCAGGAGAGAATAAGTCTCCCCTAATTATCCTAAACATCCCTTTGATAATACAACTATTTCATGTATTGCTTTTAATAGATCCTTTTCCCATTATAATTAAATGACAAGGCATAAAATATCTAGAACGAAATTAAGTTACTCTCAAATTTGGTTGGGCAACAACACTGTCAATGCAAAATGGTAGTCAACCTTTATTGAATGAGCAAAGCAAGACCTGGATATTGTGAATGGTGAGTGTGAATATTCAGTTGAATGATTTCTTGATAAAATAATACCATATGAAATTGGTATAAAATTTTAAGAAATGTTATTCCTTAAAAATGTGTATGTATGTGTGTGAAGTAATGAGAGTTACGGTATTATCCAAATAAAGGAAACACAGCTACTTCATCATGAAATTTTCTCTTCCACATTGAAAAATACATTCTATTTCTCTAGCGAAAATTCTTATAATTTAGTGAAAAATACGAATGTACAATTGTGCTTTATAAAAGTGAAATAAATACTTGATATGGATATCACATGGGACTATAGATGCACTTGTGTATACAAAATAATATCTTCAGATTTACATTCCCTATATTAAACCCAAAAACACACACAAGAACATCATGTTTTATAGTGAAAGCTTCAGGATTTGTATTGATAAAAATCTCAAAAAAAAAAAAAAGCAAAGCTCATGTCTCAAATGCCATTGTGCAAATAAAAATTACAGAAATCCTTTTCTATGTGCTATTCACTCAGTCCGGAACTCAGAAACAATAAACTATATTATTTCTTTTTCTCAATGTGGGAAATTTAAAATTAGTATGAAGACTTTCATACTTTTATGAATATATCAGATTTAGTTTAATTTATATATGGCTGGATATTTACAATGTAATCGAAATGCTTTGTTGGCTTGGTTAATTTAAGAAATTTCAAGTTAATCTCTCACTGATCTAATATATACCTGGTAATAGAAATTTATGGATCTAT
>NW_011888819.1:5391493-5397032 GCF_000151845.1 Pteropus vampyrus
TATTTATCTTGATACCTGAAGATTAAAATATAATAAAGCTGCCTTCTGAGAAACATTTCTGCATTCATCTGTTGAGTGAACTAATTACCCACTCTCAGACATCTCAACTAATTAAATCCAACAGAGGAATTTTTGAGCGTATCACTTTTGGAAGATAAAGTGCTTCTTAAGTTTATTGAACTTCATTTCAGAAAGGAAGAAAGTTAGAATCAAAGAACACTGTGAAAATGGTTCTAAAAGATGAGTAAAATAGTTGGATTCAGATTTCACTCTGTTGTTTATATTCTGACCAAAAAGGATGATGTATATTTGCACGGCAATCTTTTAACACAAAGAAGCACGTCACAAAACCTTTAAATTGAATACACAGAAGTAGTCATTACAAAATAATTGTTAATATTTAGATGTCATTATAAATATAGTTTTATCTCACGCAATTGCAAAAATTCGGTATCAAAGAAATTTCTGTATGGTACTATCACTGGAGGAAGGGGCAACCGCCTTCCTGTAAGATCTGCTGTTTCCTGTTTTTTCCTAACAACTTCCCTTAGTAGCTATGATAATAGTTTCAGAAAAACAAGTGACCAATCATTTTTACACTGAAATTTATCCAGGGAAAAAGAACAGTAAAACATATAGAAGGCCAAAAAACATCAATGCATTCCAAAAGAAGTAAAAATTAATGGGCATTTATATAGGTCTCCTCCCTCCTTATATTTAGCAGATGAAAGCAGGACATTAACCAAGTATACCCGGAGAAATAATTTTCTAGAAGGAATAAAATAGTGTTCAAAGGTTATTAGTATCCTTTGTAGGAGGTCTCCCCCCCCAAAAAAAGAACTGTCATTATTGGTGAGAGGACTCCATATTTTTTATATGTATATTCCTTGTCCCAATCAGCAAGTACTCAGCAAGCAAGAAGATTCTTGCAAAAGGGTTGGTGGATTAAAAAATAAAATAAAATAAATGTAATGAGTATATTTTAACAGACAACTATTTTCATAATCAGAATAGTGGAAACACGTTTTATACTTGCTTTACAGACTGAGACTGTGCAGTGGCATTACAGATTCTGAGATGGTAACAATTTCTGAAATGAAAGCAGTAAAATTTGCAGCTCAGTGGCTGTCATTTTATAATTAACTACTTGTTTTTCATTAGCAGTTAACAAAGCATTTTACTGGTGAAGAACTGATGGAGACACATAGAACATCCTCAGATTATTCTTATGATAATTAGTTTATGAAGAACTGCTAATATATATTAAATTCTGTGATAATATTGGCATTTCTATCTTGTTTTTCCCATTTCTGCTGCTATGATTTAACATTAGGAGTTACAAAGTGAAAACAGACTTGATATTGGAAATCAGTTTGAAGCGAAGACCTAACCCTTATTACAATTCATTACTGCCATTCCTAAGATCCATCGGCTGTATTTATATATCAACAGTAGCTAGTTCAATATACATTTGTGGGTAGTGTGAACAGAGAGTTAATAGAGTATAGAACAGACAGAATTTTTAAAAAGACGGTCAAGGAACTTTTGAGCAATGACTTGACAGACATTGGCTAACTTGGGACAGAACTTTCAGTCAGAGGGAGTACCAAGTACAAAGGCCCTGAGGCAGATATGTGTTTGTTGTCCTCATGGAATAATATGGAGACAAGGATGGTTTCAGTTGAAAACAGAGTATCAGCCAGAGGTAAAGAAGTCCAAGGTTCAGATCAGGCAGTGCTTTGCAAGTATTTATATCTCTGGAGTGGTTTGAGTGATGCACTGACTTTAAGCTTTAACTGGATTATGGATTATTTTTGCTTCTGAGAGAAAAAAAGGGGGAAAAGTCAGAATAATAAGATAAATTGGAAGATTATTGAAATAACTCGAGTGAGAACTGATGAACACCTGGATCAGAGTGTTAGAGGTAAAAGATGTGAGAAGTTGGCACAAAACAGTATTATTTTTTTAAATGAAAACTAACAAGATTTGCAAATATCCATGCTGTTAAGTAAGAGAAAGAATGAAAATACAAAGATGGCATCAGATTGTTTTGCCTTGGGTGAGTAAAATGATACAGTGGCTAATAATTAAGATAAAATAAGAAAAACTGGGCAAAAGCAGTACACAGGAAAGACACGATCAGGAGATATTTAGATATGGACATAAATTTGGAAGTTAGAATTATTTAAAAAAAAATATATATATATATAAAGAATAATAGAGAAGATAAAGTATCATAAGTAATATGAAGTATAATAAAGCCTTATGACTGGATGAGAAGACCAAAGGGAGTATATTTAGATAAAGAGATCCAAGAACTGAACCCAGTGGCGGCACAGTATTAGGGAAGCAAGAAAGAGATGGAATCAAAAGGAAATCCAATTTAAGAAAAAGTTACAAAAAGGAAAATGTTTCCAGCTTTGTTACTGCTGCTAGTGTTAGCTCAAGCCAGTGGAGCTGGCTCTAGTAGTTTGCTTGATTGACTGATTAAACTCCACTTGGCCTGCACTCAGGGAGGAGGAGATAACTCTCTTGGTATTGTATAGAGAATGGTATTCAAAAATATAGGAAAGCTAGAGTTAATTAATTAGGTGAGAACTTCACACTTATTCTTCCCTGCCCCTAGATATTTCAAAAGGGTCCAGAGGACATGTCCTTTACAAAAACATTGACACTTACATTAGTTAAATAAGGGATGATGATGGTGGCAGCATAATGGTGGGTGGTTCTGCCTGAGCTCCTCGTTTTTAGTGCAGATGATGGGATCCTGGAGTATCCATTTTGTTCTTCTGGCTATTATAATCATTGTGTGCAACAAGTTGGACACAATGATTATAATAGCCAGAAGAACAAAATGGAACCCAGAATATTTGACATTTTGGATTTTGTGACACTGGATATTTTTTCTGGAATCCGGGAAATAAAACAGAAGGAACACCTTCCAAAGCACAGGTAGGTTTAGTAGGGTTTCTGGACAGGGTTTTCTATTCCATTGTCTATGTGCCTTTCTAAAAACTTTATGCCGTCTTAATTAATACCTCTTTATAATAAGTCACAATATTTAGTAGAATATTCCTTTCTACATTGTTCTTATTCTTTAATGTTTTCTTGGTTATCAGTTAGCTCATGTATCAATCCTCTCCCACCCCCCAAACAAAAGACTTCCACAATTTGGAGGAAGATTGCGTTGAATTTGTATATGGACCTAGGGAGAAATGAAATCTGTATTATGTTAATTGTTCCAATCTATGAAAATAATATAATCTTCTATAATGCTACATCTATTTTGCAAACTATAAGTTTTTCTGAATTAAATTTTAAGGTCTCTATAATTAATGTGAGCCCCACTCAGAGTTCTGTGCCTACAGTTAGGATTTCACTGAAATAAAATTACTTCTTTCTTCATGATGATAGTTGTGAAAAAACAACTATATCCACTGATATATTCATTTTCACTTTCTAATTTTATATAGACAATAGGATATGATATTCTTATTGATGAGAGGACTCTCACATTGCTATGCAAAGAGTAACAGACATGTCTGAGAAATAAAGTATTTATATTCAGACACTATCTGTTGTTTGGAATTGTACTGTCTCTTAGCAATGGCTTCCTAAAGCCTTATTTATTTTTTATTTTATTTTACTTTTAAAATTAAATTTATTGGAGTGACAATAATTAATAAAATTATATAGGTTTCAAATGTATAATTCAATAATACAGCCCAGGCAGCCCAGGCAGCCCAGCTCCAGAGTCCATAGTCTCGGCAGTGGTTCTGCTCTTCAAATAATGTTGCAAAGAATTCGTCAACATCCCATATTTCCTCAATCAACATAGGCAAGTGAAACTATTAAAAGGAACATGCCATATGTGAATTATATAAAACAACAAAAGGAAACAAGTTATTGTTGTGAAATCTAAATTTGAAACATCTTTCCTCATATTTTCATTGGAATTAATGTAATTCAAACATTTAACTGTTCTTTTATGACATGTTAATTAAACAAAAGTTTTTAAACTCTATCAGGCCAGTTTTAAGGTTGAAAACTTGTAACATTAGTAATTAAGCTAAGACAATAGCCATAAACAGATTTATCCACCCCCAGTAAACTAGGACTTTTTCATCATCTTAAGTCCTCAATACATTCAGTAGAATTATCTCATTTCTTTGCAACAAACTAAAAATTCTGATTTAAATGATTCACTCAGGATTCTAAGGCAAGAACTCATTTTTAGCAAAACACCTTTTTATCTTACATAGGTAAATAACTGTCACCGTGTTCAACTAATATCTGTAATTGTGAGCTTGTTTTTGATTGTCTTGTCAGACTCCCTACTGCTATAATTATATTCATTATTCAATCTTTGGGTCGAAAATACAAGCAAATCCATAGAACAGCCACTGTGAAATGGGATAATGATCTCCAGCTTTGAAAATCATGGTTTCAAGATCTCCTTAATGTTTGTTTTCTGAAACTGCTTCAGCATTGTCCTTATGTGTGTATTACAGCTGGGGGCTATTAGCATGGCACTGTGATTGTGGGTGATATTTCTTGGAGGAATGAATACTTGAATAAGTAATTGGGCAAAATAATGTTGATTACTTAAATAGACGTTTTTATGTTTTTCTTAACAATATGATCCCCAAACCCAGCCAGCCAGTCTCATGCGCTCATTCTTTCATTTCCGGAGGAAAAAGAATGCCGTAATACATAAAGCTCAGCTCTGATCACATTACTCACCTGCTCAAAGATATTTAGCCAATATCAATTGTCTACAAATCTAACTTTTTAGACAAGCTTTTAAAGCCTTCACAATCCAGTCCTCTTTCATTAAATGTAACATATATTCCCTCCCCCCATTTTAACATTTATGAACCTGGGAAGAATCTCATAATCACCCTTCCTTCAATACGAATCTTTCTTTATAGTTTAGATAGTTCCTGTTGTCATATTTCTAAGTCCAATGACTTTTCTTCTGCTTTGTCTAATCTGCTGTTAAGCTCATTCAATGCTATTTTTATTTGAGAATTATTGTTTTTCAACTCAAGTTCTACTTGATTCTTTTTCATATCTACGTTTTCTCTCCTCATTATATTAATGTTTTCCTTTAAATCCTTGATCTTATCTAGAATAGTAATTTTAAAGTCCTTCTAATTACACCATTTTTCATTTCTGGGTTTTTGAATGATTTTGTTGCAGATTATGGGTTAAATTTTTCTGACTCTGCATATATGGTAATTTTTATTTGACACTGGTCATTTTGATTGTTATATTTTAGACTTTGTTGTCTTTTTAAATAAATTTGTCATTATAATTATTATTATTATGGTTTTTATTTTATATGTCCTTAAATTACTTGTAAGGGTCAACTTCAAATTGTCCATTAGGGACCTCTTTTTTAAGCTTTATTTGGCGAATCTACTTGGTCCCTTAGTGTTAAAGCAGGATATTCATGGAATCCTTGCTGAATGCCCAAGATATTTAGTAAAGTCCTTCCACTTGTACCATTTGGATCTTTAATGTTTTCTCACTCTGT
>NW_011888819.1:5397082-5413150 GCF_000151845.1 Pteropus vampyrus
TAGCCATAAACAGATTTATCCACCCCCAGTAAACTAGGACTTTTTCATCATCTTAAGTCCTCAATACATTCAGTAGAATTATCTCATTTCTTTGCAACAAACTAAAAATTCTGATTTAAATGATTCACCCAGGATTCTAAGGCAAGAACTCATTTTTAGCAAAACACCTTTTTATCTTACATAGGTAAATAACTGTCACCGTGTTCAACTAATATCTGTAATTGTGAGCTTGTTTTTGATTGTCTTGTCAGACTCCCTACTGCTATAATTATATTCATTATTCAATCTTTGGGTCGAAAATACAAGCAAATCCATAGAACAGCCACTGTGAAATGGGATAATGATCTCCAGCTTTGAAAATCATGGTTTCAAGATCTCCTTAATGTTTGTTTTCTGAAACTGCTTCAGCATTGTCCTTATGTGTGTATTACAGCTGGGGGCTATTAGCATGGCACTGTGATTGTGGGTGATATTTCTTGGAGGAATGAATACTTGAATAAGTAATTGGGCAAAATAATGTTGATTACTTAAATAGACGTTTTTATGTTTTTCTTAACAATATGATCCCCAAACCCAGCCAGCCAGTCTCATGCGCTCATTCTTTCATTTCCGGAGGAAAAAGAATGCCGTAATACATAAAGCTCAGCTCTGATCACATTACTCACCTGCTCAAAGATATTTAGCCAATATCAATTGTCTACAAATCTAACTTTTTAGACAAGCTTTTAAAGCCTTCACAATCCAGTCCTCTTTCATTAAATGTAACATATATTCCCTCCCCCCATTTTAACATTTATGAACCTGGGAAGAATCTCATAATCACCCTTCCTTCAATACGAATCTTTCTTTATAGTTTAGATAGTTCCTGTTGTCATATTTCTAAGTCCAATGACTTTTCTTCTGCTTTGTCTAATCTGCTGTTAAGCTCATTCAATGCTATTTTTATTTGAGAATTATTGTTTTTCAACTCAAGTTCTACTTGATTCTTTTTCATATCTACGTTTTCTCTCCTCATTATATTAATGTTTTCCTTTAAATCCTTGATCTTATCTAGAATAGTAATTTTAAAGTCCTTCTAATTACACCATTTTTCATTTCTGGGTTTTTGAATGATTTTGTTGCAGATTATGGGTTAAATTTTTCTGACTCTGCATATATGGTAATTTTTATTTGACACTGGTCATTTTGATTGTTATATTTTAGACTTTGTTGTCTTTTTAAATAAATTTGTCATTATAATTATTATTATTATGGTTTTTATTTTATATGTCCTTAAATTACTTGTAAGGGTCAACTTCAAATTGTCCATTAGGGACCTCTTTTTTAAGCTTTATTTGGCGAATCTACTTGGTCCCTTAGTGTTAAAGCAGGATATTCATGGAATCCTTGCTGAATGCCCAAGATATTTAGTAAAGTCCTTCCACTTGTACCATTTGGATCTTTAATGTTTTCTCACTCTGTATGAGCTCTGAATTTATTCATCTTATACCACCGTAATAGTGTTTTTTGTTGTTGTTTGTTTTTGCCTTGCCTCTTGGAGTTCCTATTTGCATGTGCAACTTAACATTCTGCAAAAACTTAAGGAGCTTAGATTCTTGTCTCAATCTGCATATTTCTCTTCTCCTTGGTACCATATCCCAAAACTTCTAGCCATCTCTGCCTGACTCTTTTCTTCTTCTTCTCAAATCAGTGAAACTACTATGATCTTTTGGGGCTCCTCTCTTTGTTTTTCATCTTGGAAAGTGCTTTCAGGTTGAAATTCTGAGTGATCATAGGGCTCAACTAATTTCTTTTCTCTTATTACACTCTCCAACACTATCTGGAAATAACTGATTCATATTTTTTCTAGGTTTCTAATATAAGGTATGAGGGGTAGTACAGTATAAATTATTCTTGTGGGCAAAAGCAGGAGTCCTCAGTGTGATTTTAATGAATAAGAGTTTTTAACTTCAAGATGATTCCTCATAAATATTTTGATTTATTGTTTCTTTTCTTCTTGCATCTATCCAGTGTTGTTGATGTCAGTCTGGATTTTGTTTCTTTGTAAATAATTCTTTTTTTTACATTGCATTTCATAATTTTTAAATTACTATTTCAATGTTCTAACATTATACTCTGGGGTTTTTAAATTATTATTACTTCTGCTGTAATTATTTGCCCTTTTGATTTTTTGATATATTTTAAAGCCCTCTCCTACACTTCTCTTTCTTAATCTATGTAAATAGCAAACTTCTGATAAAATTTGGCCCTTGAGAGGTCCTTTGGGAATTGAATGAGGAAATCTGCCATTAAATTAATCTCCTACTCACTGTTTCAAGTATTGTCCCAGACAATAATGACGTCTCCTCTTTGCCTCCAGTACTTCTAGGAAAGCCCCTACTTCTGTGTTCCTTGCTCCAATTCATCACTGTGTTTTCCTTGCTCTGTTACCTTGAAACCAGCTGTGGCACTAATGTTTTTCAACCACATCAATCAAAGATATATTCATGTTTACCTTGTCAGATCAGCTGATATGACATAGACCATTTAATCAGAGTATCAGACTAATTTTACATTAATATGACAAAATAATTGATGACTTTTAAAAGTATTTTTTTTAATGCTTGTCTGTATTTTAAATTGGATAAAGTTAGATACTATTTATAAAACAGATTGAACATTTCACAGCTCTTAAGAGAGCTGATTCCTTCGTAGTGCTTTTAAATCAAAAAGAATAAGTTATTCTGTAATTCATCACTCTATTGTTTTTCTAAGGTGATTCATCCCTTTACTGAGTACGAATAATCTTTTTTAATATTACTAAAAATTTCATCAGTGGCACATTTAAAATAAAAATTCAATAGATTCTGGGTTTTTGTTTCATTATTTAAGATAACTTTGAGAAGCGTGGAAAGTTTTTCCTAGTAATTATGAGGCTTGTTGAGAACTAAACCAAATTAATATTTGGAGCTTATTACAATCTTATTTATACAGTTATCTTAGGAACTCTATTAAAATTGGTGAACATTATAGACTTTTGTTCCAAAATAAATGAAATAGATAAAAAGAGTGCAGAGTAATAAAAAAATCACTTAACTATCTGGAAAAGAAAATGTTAGTTATATTTGCAAGCAGCTTTTTCTGAAATAAATCTAACACATATATATGTATATACACACACACACACATACATATATATACTTTATGAATCATTTATGTATGTTCATATTGATGAGTGGTATGCTAGAGCTACTTCCTAAGAGCTCTTGAAAGTCTACTGTGTGTATCTCTTCTCGACTCTATGTTTAGGAACGTTACATTGGTAGATCGAAATCAGCCATATGGGGTGGTATAAACTCCATGAAAATTAGCAAATGTTACATATCAAGGCTTTTTTCCCCCTAAAGATCTAGTTCTTAAACATTTACCAGTAAGCCACTTGGTGTACATGTTGTTTCCAATATAATACTATTATGAAAACAACTCAAATCTACAGCTTGGTACATGTACCAAGGTATGCCATCCTTATATATGTCTTCATATGCAATACTTATTAGGAAATACACTGGGAGATAAGTATTGGCTTGCTACATTGCTATGTCAATCAACGGCTTAAAGGCTATTTGCAAGAAATATGGTTACATTGCTCTTCAAAGAATGTACAATTTGCGCAGCCACTAGCAAAATTGGAAGCTCTTGGCCTTTCTGCCTGTATGCCATCATTAGAAATTGTCAGATTATTATATTATTATTTTTGTTTTTTATTCATTTACTTGACAGTTTTATGATTATAAATTTTTTCATTCATTATTCCTCTCAATGTAAATAGTTCATTGCTCCCTTTGTCTGCTTGGTGTTTTGCATTTTAGTTCATTTTTATGCGCTTTTTATCTTAGAAATAGAAATTTTTGTCTTTTATATATACTGAACATAAATTCTTCTAGTGACTTACTTCATTTTAATGTTAGCTTATAAAATTTGAATTATTATTAATGTAGTCAGATTGATCATTCTTTTCCTTCATGGCTTGCATTTTTCGTGTGCTTTATTTCATAAAATTTCTCAAGTATCATGTTTTTCCTAGTTCAGTGAAAGACTTTATTTATTTTTCATTAGAAATGTTAGTTGTAGCATCACTATGTATTGAATAATCTTATCCTTATCTATAGATTTTAAATCACATGACAAATTTGTATTCCGCCCACTGGATATTTATCTTTCCCTGCACCTATATATACTGCTTTGTCTATATTTATTTTCTAATGGGTCTGATATCAAGGAACACAAGCATCCTCATATTCACTACTTATTTTTTTCCTTTTAAAATATACTGGTATCTATGGTACTTTACTCATCATACAAATTTTAGAATAATTTATAGTTACATTAAAAAATCCTGGATATAATTTTAATTAAAGTTTATTACTATTATATTGAAATTGCCAATTACTTTTGAAAAGATTTACTACGGTAGTATAGTGAATATTTCCATGTATGGATACAATGAGTTTTCTCTATTCAGATCTTCTATTAGGGCTATCTATATTTTTAAGTTATATTCGTATTACTCTAGCACATTTTTTATTTACTACTAAGTACATTATAAGTTTGTTGATATAAGAATGATTTTGTTGTTCTATTGTTTATTGATGGTATATAGAAACACTGTTGATTTTTGAATTTTTAATATTGATATTTTATGAAAATCTGTCTGAACTCTTTTACTTTAGTTTAACTATTATAGATTTTCTTGGATTTGTCTAATTTTAAATAACTAATAAAATAATTTCAGGACTATTTCCTCATTTACTTTCACTTATAGTTTTGTTTTATTTTGTTTTTAGTCTATTACTTTCTCTAGGGTCACCAGCATAATATTCAACATTGAGCTTCATAGGTCAAATTCTTATTGAAAATGGCACTGATTCGATGATTAATCATTAAGTTTGGTATTTCATGAAGTTTATTTGTAAATACCTTTTGAAGTTTAAGAAAAATCTTTTTGTATGTGTTAAAATTAAATGTTATTCAACACATTCATCCGCTGGCTATGAGAGTCATATAATTTTTTTCCTTTAATCCATTAAATCATTGGTGAGTTTGGATATCCTTTCAGATCTGTGTGAAACCTATAGTCTACTATACAATAGGCTGCTTGGTTGCTTTGGTCCGAGGCCAACATTAAAGTGAGTTATTGAATTTTTCAATGTGTAGAGTCAACCTCTAAGTAATGTCAACTAGTGAAAAATGTGATGTTGTCAACCAAAAAGATATATTTAAAATTTCATGATTTATGACCTACTATGGCTTGACCAGAGTTCATCGAAAAAATAAAGTAGTGTGTTGTTCCAAGATGTTCCCAAACATAAATATCTGGTTTCTCATACATATACATAATAAGAAAAATATCTTTTTTTCTTTTTAAATTTTTCACTTAGATTTTCATAGATTATCTTCCTTGGAGTGATTCACCATAGAGCCATTTTAGATAGGAAATTTGCGTTTCTTTATTATGTCTTCTTTATTTCTTTTTAACATCACTTATAACAGTATGCTTCTCACTAAACTTGTAACATTTTACCTTGAGAGCAGATTGTTTTATCGTCTTTTTATATTAAAAAAAAAACACTTTAAATCCACTTTTATATTTTATTTTTCAATTCTATAATATCTGATAATGGTATATTATTTTAATATTCTACTAGATTATTTCATTTTTAATCTTATATTTAAGGGAGATTGCTTTCTGTTTTAATTTACAAAATTAGACTATCCTCATAAAACAAACAGATTATTTTGTCCTGTTTTTCCATTCTCTGTTATTAAAAAGAATTTTCAGAAGATATGTCCTTTGATAATTTAGTAAAAATTCCCTGTTAAACATTTATTTTGAGTAGAATGATTTTTATTACCACATAACTTTTAGTGAATATTATACTTTTATATATTGTATTCCTTTGAATTGTTTTTCTTAATTTAATTTTCTCAAATAATTCCCATTTTATCTTTAAAATATATTTAAATGCATTTATTGACAATGTAATCATATTTCAATTTTTTTCTCTAGTGTATTGATATATTTGTTTCATTTTTTCATTCTAGAAGATGTTTATGCTTTAGTCTTTCAAAAATCTTGAAAATTCTTCCATTGTTTGGTTGTTTTCTTTTTCATGAATTCTTGCCTTTATGATTTTTGACTCCTGTCTCTTGTAGGGGACTACTTTACCTAGTTTATTCTCATGTCCTTTAACAAAATTATTTAATTTATTTATTATTTTTTGTTAGCTTTCTTTCACTTTTTTTTTTTTGGTACTTCTTTAAATATTGACATTACTTCTTATTATAACTATACATACATCCATAAGTTTCTTTTTGATGTACTTCTTTTGTTAGCCTTCATTTTTATTCACGGAGAAAAGGTAGTACTAGAGGAGAGTTTTCCCTGTCAACAATGAAATTTTGAGGACAATATGTAGGTATAAGATAAGGGACTAACTTGCTGTATGCATTTTATAAATTATTTGATTGGAGAAGCATAGGTCCCTCTGCTGCTATGATAAAGACTTGCTTTCCATGCCTTGAGGTTGCAGCAACATGATCTAGTAGGAACTTAGTTTCCAGCTCACTTTTACCTAATTGGCATTCATAGCTGGGAAAGAATCAGCCAGCCCATGACCACTGTGGCTGAATGAATTCCAGTCATGAATTGTCACCTGCTTAAGCACTTCTTTATAGCTGGTTTGCATAGAACTCTGTAGAATACCAATTCTCTCTCTAGGGTGAGTTATCTCTTAAATACCATAAATATTTCATAATTCCAGAGCGATTGCTATTTAACCTATTAATACCCAGAGAGTCATTTGATTTCCAAATGTTATAATTGTATTGTTTATATATGCTATAGAAAAATAAAGAAGGGTAAGTGGGACTGTAAATGCCAATGTTTTTTCTCTTTTTCTTTATATTTCCTTTGTTAATTAATAAGTTATACATTCTAGTCCCATTTTTTCTTAGATTATCATTAAAATGTTGACATATACAGATATGTAGATGTAGATACATGGTTGTATTGTGGCTGTGTTATCAGTTTTAGATCAACCCCTCTGTGTCACTACCATTTTAAAGAGGAGCTAATTTTTTTGAGCTTAGTGTGAGACACTATTACTGAGATATAATTAAGTCAGTTAACTTCCATATGGTTAATGAAATGCATAAGAAGTAAAGAAAGATGAGTAATCTCTCTCAAGGAGGAGACACCTTATGAGAGTGCAAATGTAACTCAAGATGGTTGTATTTTTATAGAAGTAGACTTCATAAATGTTATGTTTAGTTTTCAGAACAGGAGGAACTATTTCTTAATTTTAAAACTTAAAGGGCTTAATTATCTATGGTTATATAATAGGCTCTAAATATTGCTAGTTGACAAAATTAGGCACAGGTTCTGTTGATTAAAGTATGTTTTTAATAAATTAAAAATGTTTAAATTTGAATTATATATATCAAAATAAAAAGGGTTAATTATTGTGATCAATAATTATGACCTATAAAAGTTCTGTACCATGCATAAAGACATATTCTTTTTATAAATATATAGTTTTATTGCAGCAAAACAGGACATATTTCAGGGTAAATAAAAGAATAATTAAATTATATTCATCTGTCTGATAATACTGTATGATCTTGAACTTCTTTCTGGATAAGTACATAAATTATAGATAACTATTACAGGAAATGATTTTATATTCTATGATTAAGTAGCAGACAATAAAGGTGTCAGACATAGCCTCGCAGTATTAAAAAAATGATATCATTGTTAGCAGTGTTTCTCCATATCCACCGTAAAGAAGCCAAAAAGGTTATATTCAAATCTAGGTGACATACATATTTCATTAGAGCAAACTCTAAACAATATTTTATTAAGTTACAGGCTTGTCAGTATCTGGATTTTAGAAACCATTAAAAAAATCCTGAAGACTCTACTTATTCAATCAATAATACTCACAAATACTCAAATGTCTTCTGTATGAAATAGTTTCTTGACATATATTAGCATATGGAATAGATTTAAACTATTTTTTGGTATTGAGCTTATATAAGCATTTGAAACAATACATTAATAAATGATATAGTGTGTTAAGAGGTTATATGTGCCATAGGAAAGTAATGCAGGATAGAGTAAGAATTAGAAATATCAAAATTCAGAAGGATGGCAGGTCGCAATTTTAAATAGTGTGGTCAGGTAAGCCCCACTAAGATATGACTTAAGCATAGATGTTAAGGTCAGAAAATAATTAGCCATGAGGATGTCATTATTGGAAGAGGGAATAGCCAGTTTAAATACTCTATGGCAGGAGCATATGTGAAACAGCATGAAGGAGAATGTCCCTGGTAAGAGTGAGCAAATGAAAGCGTGACTAGTGAGGTTAGGGAGTTTATTTAAATCTCTATCACGTAGGGTATATATGTAAGCCTTTGCTTTTACTCCGATAGAAATATTGAGCCATTGAATGATTTTGAGCAAAGGAATGACATACATCAACTTAAGCTCAAACAAACACTGGCTGCTAAGTGGAGAATTTACCACAGGAAGAAATACTAGATGTATTGAGATCAGCTATAACATTATTTAGGTGAGAGATAATGTCATCTTGAATTCAGATGGCAGCAGTAAAGGTACATGAGAAATATCTATATTTGTTTATGTTTTGAAGGTAAAATAAATCTGATATACCAACAGATTGGATGTAGAGTGTGTGAGCAAATTGTAGCCAAAGATGATCTCAGGTTAGTCAATTAATATTTTCATATATTATGAGATTTAAAAAATAAAAATAAAAACATAATATAAACTCTTCTGGAAATGTATTTAATCTATAGGCACACAAACAATGGAATACCATCTTATTCTAAGATGCTTATCTTCTGGGAAAATGTAAAGGATTCTACAGTATATTATTGGCTGTATTGCTCAACTGACAACAACACTGACCTTATTATAGTGCCCCCTTCCAGATTTGCAACCCTACTCTTTAGTAATGAAAATCTTCGTTTCTATTCTTATCATATTTCCTTATTTAATCAATATGCATCTATGTAATCAATTTCTCACTGTCTCCTATACTTTCTCCCCAACACAGATACCCTTTGACCCATATACATTACACATATGAGCTGGGCCACCTCCCACATGAGAACCCTTCTAGTTGGATTAGCCTCTGTCAACCCACAGCTGGCAATCTCTCCTCATGGGTGCCTTTTTCTTCTTTTTCAGATCCTAATGTCCTATGTCATCTGTCAATACAAAAGGACAACTTCCTTGTTTAACTTGGGCAATTAGATACTGTACCAGGCCACCTCTCAACCAATGTAGATACCTTTCCATCTCATCCATCCCATATAAGACGGCCTAACTCAGGTTCCAACAAGAGAAGGCAAGGAAAGGGAGAAAATGAAAATTAAAGAAAACTTAAATATATATATTAAATATATATATATCAGATATATATATTTAATATACACACACACATGTGAAACAGCATGAAGGAGAATGTGTGTGTGTGTGTGTGTGTGTGTGTGTGTGTGTAACATCTGCCACTGTTTGGAAGACTCTTGTTGTTAAGGTGACAGTTCTTTCCAAATTGATCTATTACAGGGATTAATAAACTTTTTCTGTAAAGGTCCAGACAGTAAAAAAAAATAAAAAAAAATAAAAAAAAATTAGATTTTGCTGTACATACCATTTCTCTTTTTCTTCTTCTTCCTGTACCTTTTTCTCTTCCTTTTACTCTTCCCTTTCTCCTTGTACTCACCTTCCTCCTCTTCCTTCTCCTACTCTTCTTCTTTCTGATCCTACTTCTTCTCTACGGAAATATGAAACCTATTTTCATATCATAGACCATATAAAAATAGTCTGTTGGCTGGTCATCTAACCTATGTATTCGAAAAAATTCCAATCAAATTCTAGAAAAAATTTTTTAACGGAAATGAAAAAGCTGATTCTAGATATCATATGGAAATAGAAAAACCCAGAGTAGTCAAAATAACTTTGAAAAAAAAAAGTTGGAAGGATAATACTTTCTGATTCCAAGACATTAGTCAAAACAATGTAGTGTTGACATCAAAACAGATCAATAGAAAGAAAAAAAAGAGCATCCTGAAATATTCTCACATGCATATGAATAAATAAACTTTGATGCAAAAAATAGGTACAAAGACAATTCAGTGATGGGAGGACTGTCTTCATCAAATGGCAATGGAACAATTAGATCCACGTGCATAAAAATTAACTTTGATCCATATCTGGCACCATGTAAGATTAACTCAAAATGGTTTACAGACCTAAATGTAATACCTCCACCAATAAACCTTCTGGAAGAAGACATAAGGGAAATAAATGCATGGTACTTTGTATAAGGCAATACTTCTTTACATAAAATATTAAAAGAATGATTTTTGAAAGAAATAAATGACTCGATTAAAACTTAAAATCTAATTTCTTCAAAGATTATTATATAATGAAAAAAACAAGTCACAGACTGGAGGAGAAATTTACAAAATAAACATTTAATAAAGGATGTATGATCAGAATTTTTTTTAAAAACCTCAAAATTCAGTAATAATAAAATAACCCAGTTTAAAAACGGGCAATGTGTGAAGAACAATTTATCAGAGGAGCATATGGATATCAAATGAGTATGTGAAATGATACTTAATAATGAATAACATGAATCATTAGACAAATGCTATTTAAAATCCCAAGTTAGCACTGGACAATTATTCGAATGGTTGTAATGCAAAAGACTGCCTATATTGAGTATTCACAATGATATGGAGTAACTGTAATGCTGGTGGGAATGTAAAAAAGTACAACTATGCAAAATAGATGGGCTATTTATTTAGTAGTTGAGCATATACCTACCATATGACCCAGTCATTCTACTCCTAAGGGAAGTGAAATCATATTTTAATGCCAACACATATCTGAATGTTCATAGTAGCTTCATCCATATTAGGTAAGAATTGGAAACAACTAAACATTAATATAACGGAACAAACTGTAGTATATTCATACAACAAATAAATACCATTCGGCAATAAAAAGGAACCAAATACCCATAGATGAATTTGAAAAATGTCACAATCCATAAAAAAGGCCAGAAACCAAAGGTCCTCCCCCTCTTCAAACACAGTATGAAAGAGCTATTTCAATCAGAAATGGTCTTAACTTTCACTATTCTTTTTTACACACCAATTTGTCTGTAGAGTCTATCTTCTGTTAGTACATATCAGACACAGCATTCAGTACAATGAGGTATTTCTCATTGTTTTAATTCTCTGCAAGACATATTTTATGATATTTTATATAAACCGTCAATATAAAAATAAATTGAATTGAGCTTGTTATAGCTCTATCAAAGAAGGATCCATTTGGAAAGAATTTTGACTGAAGATAATGAGCAGGTACTTATGTTTGCATCACCATTCTGAAAATGGTACATAGAGGTTTTTCTTTGAAAAATATGAACATAAAACATATTACATTGCTGTTCCACTTGGGAAGTATGACAATTTAGATCTATCATTATAATTTTTTCTCAATCAAATTATCTTCTGACTCAAGATTAATAAAGATTAAAGATTAAATTTCTAAATTAAAGTTTTTCATAAAGTCTTCCCATCCTTTTTCCATATGAAAGGAGATGTTTAGAAGGTAGAATTTTTTAATGTAGCAACCAAATATTAGTTCTATCAAATTATACTTATGGACTCTGTATCTCTTCTCCAGAGAATGTACTTCTAGTTCCCGTGTAATGTGTTCTTCACAGCATAATTTTCATAAGAGGGAAATATAAGTCTCATACAGCTCTAAAACAAATTATTTATAACTTTTTTCAAGCAATCTACTTGTTTATCAAAATTAGAGTAGCATCATCTTCTTGATTATACATTTAGAGTGAAAATATTTTTGTAGAAGCGGTTTTTGGTAAATGTGTGCAATACGTTTAGGGGGTTTGAAGTTTTATTAAGTTTTTTGAGAAAATTATAAGAAATAATACAGAGATCCTATTAATTCCTCACCATATTTAGGAAACTTTACATTTTAAAATGAGGGTTGGTGTGTTATTTTCATTTATGTTTCTCTTTTTAAAATTTTAGTTTATTATTAGTTTCAAGTATACAGTACATTGGTTAGACATTTATACAGTTTATGAAATGGTCTTCCTGATTGCTCTTTCTCTCCTCTGGCTCTACACATAGCCATTACATTACTGCTGACTGTGTTCCCTATGCCGTGCTCCCCAGCCCCGTGAACACCTATCAGCTACTACTTTGTGCTTCTTTAACCCTTCACTCCTTTTTTCCAGTCCCCCAAAACCTTTCCTCTCTGGCCGTCACCAGATTGTTCTCTATATTTGTGGGTCTGTTTTCAATTAATTATTAATTTGTTCTTTTTGTTCCGTAGATTCTGCATATGAGTGAAATCATATGGTATTTATCTTTCTCTGTCTTATTTCACTCAGCATAATAATGTCTAGGTCCATCCATGCCATTATGAAATGTAGGATTTCATTTTTTTATGGCTGGGTACTATTTTATTGTAATATGAATCATAACTTCTTTTTAAATTCATTTGATCATTCAGTGATTGGAAAATTATCCTGGTGCTTTGGGGGTTCTTTTGGTGATTGAAAAACAGTTATAAAATTAAATACTACTATGGGGTACCTCTTGCATTTTTAAAGAATACTGAGATTAAGGAATCTTTCAGTTCTAAGTGATTAAAAACTAAATCTGACTCAACAAACGAATGTGGATTCACTGGCACACATAAAAGTAAAAATAGAACTGGGTTTTGATTTGGATGGTTTTGCCAATACTTTTATGTTTTTCCATCACTCGGTCAATTTTCTCTGTGTATGTCAATTATTATGTAGACTCAGATTTCCACACTAGTCCTTATATAACTAGTGAAATATTCATAGATTCCTTTCCTCCAAAAGGCTCTGAACTCCAAAGGAGAAACTCACCTGAGTTTTCTATTGTTTGAGTAATTTTGTGATATAAAGGCCAAACCACTATATGTACACATTAGATGATATTTGACAATCAAATTTAATAAATAGTAACATTTACTTACAACAATGTATCCAATACAGCCTTAAACATTTTTACCTCCCTTAATAATTACAACTCAACTATCCCCATAAAAGATCAATATAAGAGAGTTTGTAACTAGTAAATACAGCTGTAATTCCATGCTGTTTCCTTGGAATAAGTGATGCATTTCATTATCTATTAAAGCTTTTCACATGAGTGTCCTGAGTTTATCCAAAAAATTCATGATACCAAGAAACTCCAAATAAAATTATATTAATGTTACATTTTAATATTTGTAATTAATTTCTTGTTCCATACAATGTTATCTGTGTTTTATAGGGAAAATATTTCCTAAATTCTTCCTTCCCTCACTAAACAAATGTTGAATATATCAGTATATTTTTAGATCATCAATTTAAAGGAGTACCAAGTTACTGGTAGTCTGTGGGTGCCCGATTTCTCAAATCAGGCATGTGACTGCTTAGAGATAGTTCCTAATTGGATTATTGACCTTTTCCAGAGTTCTCAATTTCTCTGTCCTTACTTTCTGATGAAAACCACTATTTTTAAGAATAGGAATTTCTATTATGAAATGGCCTATTTTCTTTTAGTCTTTCCTATTTAACTTAATGTTTATCAGTTTCATTTTTATCTCTGTTATTCTCCTTCACATTTGAGAACCAGTTTATTTCTTATCAGAACTCCTTGCTCCTATGTGTTATTCACTTTCCTGTTTTGTTAATGCTTGAAAATCCAAATTATTTTCATCAAGAATGCTGATAAAAATATTAAATAATTTTTTACCTTGCCACGTGAACCTCTGATCATACTAATACTATGATTTCACAAGTCAGACTGTCAACTCTGAATCCTTAAATGTGGTATTCTGAAATAAAACGTAAAATTTTAAAGTTAAAAACAGAGGCTAAATACACGTAAAAACAAGATGAGATTTACTATGAGTTAGATTGAATACATGGTTAGAATTTGTCCAGAAGCAGTCATACTCCTAGGGCTCCAGGACAAACATAAGAAGGCCCTGCACGTAACAAAAATAGTTTTGTCTGAGATGAAGCCATCTTTACTGGTCTCTTGTTTGGTCCTGCTCTTTAGCATGAATTCTTTATTTTGGAGAATTTAAGCTCAAAAGCCATGACCACTGATAGGACTGAGGCATCCACTTTGCTCCTCCCTAGAGGGATCTAGAGGGCCCAGCTACCTGGCACTTTGAGGATGGATCTGTAAAATTCTCTGTGACAATGATCTTTAAAATACTGAATTGAGTCCTCATGCCCAAATGAGGAGATTGGGAATTCTGACAGAGATAATCAAATATAGAAGGCTGGTTGTGAGAGAAGAAAATGTAAACTCTTATCCACAACAACTCACCCTCCACATACACAAACACATGCGCAACACACACAGATAACCTTATTCATTTATAGCATTATGATATTTTTATATATTGAAAGTATACTTTTTAAATTTAGATGTTAGCTTACCACTAGACATATTAAAACAATACAATGAAAAGCCAAAATTTGTGATGTTATTTGGGAATGCCATGGAGATATAAATTATGGTTTTAGCAAAATTAAATAGTCATACAAAATATTTTTATTTGAGCATGATTTTAAGCTTATTTTTCATTTATTTTCTTGATGCAGCATTTGATTATGTTAATAATCAAATTTGTGAGTCTTGTTCTTGCCTTGCTAAACTATTATTAGCTAGAATTTTTAATTAAGTATTTTTATAACAGCTATATAAAGTATTTATTGTATTACACATAAATGCAAGTTTTATACTTATATCAATTTCTAGAAAAACAATTGTAGATTAAATATTTCCTCATATTGAACATAAATTCTTTCATTTAAATTATTTTCCTTCAATTTTACATCACAAACAGCTAAGAGTAATGAACTGCAGTCTTTTCAAATATTAGGTAAAACTAAAAAGTAAAGATTTATTGATGGTATTAACCTAAATATATATTTGCTCGTATTTTGTTGACTTCACTTTTAATGCAGTCTATTTTCATAACCTCCACTTATATTTGCTGTTGTCTACAACAAAACAAATAACAATCATTGATGTCCCCTTAAAAGTAAGCTGATTTAGCACATATATTTAGAAATGCATCCTTCTCTGTGATTTGCCTCTTTTTAAAATATATTATTTTGAAATGGATTACACTTAAGGTAAAGTAATTTTTTTAGTGAACGCTTGCTTTCTCAGTGCACGTAAAATACCAGAAACTTTCCTTCAGTTTTAACTTGGTACCTGATCTTTTATTTTAAAATTGATGAATCAACATTGGCTGATTTTCTTCAACTACTAGTTAAGATTTAATAGGAACTGCACTGTTAGAATTATATATACATAACACACACACTGACACATAAATAATTACTGATACCAATATCTTCCATTTAGTTGTCCCTTGTTGGGCTCCTAGGGAAATGCAATGGCAATGCAGGGATCTTTAAAGTGAGACATGAGAGCCATCAGACTATAAAATATCTAGACTATAACATATCATCAGACTATGAATTTCAGACATAAAATGAATTCTGCTGGTTTGGCCCATATTTGTTTTATTGACATTTCAGCTCCAATCAAAAACATCTCAAGTAAACTGAAAACATTTCAGAGGCTGGTTTACATACACTGACTAGTCATCAGGCTTCTTGGTCTGCATGTAGCAGCTATGAATTTACTTATCTACTCTTCCCTTATTTTCTCTATGCAAGAGTAACAATTAAGATGATGACCCCTGCCTAAGGCATTGCCTATGCTGGGAGCCAGAGCTTCTGTCCATTCCAGTATCACTGATGACTGAACTACTTACTAGTAATGATGTCAGTGCTGAGAACCTTTTTTCCTAAGACACCAGAGTTGCTCCTATTTCTAAAGTCTCCTCATTATTCACCACAGTCTCCACCAAATGGGCTTGTCAAGTGTACTCTAAAATTCCATTGTAATTTT
>NW_011888819.1:5414815-5420251 GCF_000151845.1 Pteropus vampyrus
TAAAGGTGTCAGGCTGCAGTTCAGCCAATATGTTCACCTAAGATTTTCTGCAACTTGACCTACAGAGTTGCTCCTATTTCTAAAGTCTCCTCATTTGAAAAGCTACAGCAAGAGATTTAAGACTGAAGAACATGGAGTCAAGGTAACTGCTCTTCAAATTGCTAATTCCTACTGATAAATAAATAAAGCTCAGGGGATGCTCAGAAACATAACTAATCTTAAATTCTCCTCGAGCTGCTGATGTGATTTTGACTCAGTTTCTGTCTTTTGAATTTCTTCATGGCTAAACACATAGATATTACACTAAATAAGCATGTAATTATGTTTATATTTACTAACCAATGTATTAATATTTTGATTTTTTTTCAAAAAGTTCGTAAAGGTGGAAAGTCTTTTTATACCTCAGAATAAGATATATATTCTTTTTATGTGTAATAATAGTAGCTGTACTTGTAGTTGTACTTGTGAGCAGTACAAGTATAGGTTGGAAAGAGGATTCCGAGGCTGTGGAGCTGAGATTGTATTACTTGTCTGGGACTCTAGGCACTGTCCTCGGTGCTGAAATCAGATACCCGTACAGAGGGGAGTCGCTCTAGGTCCTAGAGGCTATTGAAACAAGAATGCTTGCTGTAGTCAGGGTACTTAGATTGGTGCAAATTAAGGAGTTCATAGAGATTTCACTATTTATATTTTAAAATTGTGTTTTTAAGTTATTACAAATAAAATTTAATAATTAATTTTGTTGCGTATGTGAAGATTTAAATTGTTATATTTGTTTTGCATGGACAACTGAAGATTCCCAACAATGGTGCAGCACAATTGCACACAAGAGCTCAAACTCCCATTGCTATTATGCCTAAAAAATATATATTAAATAACTATGCTCATTTTTGTGATTATATCCTTTAAACTTAGGCTCATGGTAGAGAAGAGACATGTCGCCTGGCTGTTTTGTCAGAGTAAATAAGGATAAAAATGGTCTCATTTGATAGACAGACATAGATTTGAGTTATGAACGCTAGTTTTAGACTAGAAAATCTGGATTTCTCTTTTGTCTAATCAGATTCTTGAACTGACTAAACTAAAAGGGGGTTTTCATATTTCAAAACTGGAAAGGAATTTTTACTTCAGAATTAGGAACAGAACCTTGATTAAGCCTAACATGGATGATTTAAATTTAGAAATTTTATTTAATATAGTCCCTACATTCACTTTTTTGATCAGAAGATAAAGAAATCTAAATCACTAAACAGAAACAACTTACCTTTAATACTCAAATTGAAGCATCTTCATTCAATTGCTCATTAATTTAACTACATATATTCTTCCTTTTTTTATCAAATGGACTTCATATGCTTTCTTGGCTAATGGATATGTATTTAATTAGTAGTCTCTATCATTATTAACTTATTTTCTTACAACAGCAATACAAATTAAATTTTAATTCATAGAAAATAAAAATCTTGTGTGATATTCGACATTTTTAAATAAATATTTCACTTATTTCTTATCGGAAATAGAAGACTTATTTCAATTTTTTTCCATAAGGTTTAGTCCATAAGTAGAAAGAACTGCAGAGAAATTGCCTTTGTTTATATATAATTTTGAATTATATATTTGGGGTTTGGTTGTTTTGCAATTAACCCTCCATTTATTTATATCTGTTTTCATGGTCTCTAAGTCACTGACTCACTTTCTTCTGACTTTGCATTTTTGTGAATACATTTATATTTTTATAGCAACTCTATCATGAACTGATTTAACTTTAAATCTGGTACATTTCTGACCTAGTATTTGTTTAGATTACCTGCCAGATTAATTCTGGGATGAGTAAACAACAGGAATATGACTTTTGACTATTACCATTTAGCAAAGAGTTAAAGCTCCTGCTTAACCATAATCACTATCACATACATGAAATGACAATTTAAGAATGTAGACATATGGGACCATTAATAAAGTTGACCCTTTATCTTGGCAAGGGCAATGATACTCTCTTGTTCAAACAGTTAGATTTGGCAACGTGATTAGAAAACAAGCCTGGTAAACATATCCCTGGATAATTTTGCTGAAGTACAGAATGTCCACAGGGATCTGCTAATTGAATTGTTACAGGCATGGCTGAGCAAGTTAACTACTGTGGTTCCACGTGTTGAGGGATTCACTGTGTCTCATTATGTCAACCAAGACTGATTGCCAGAAGAGGAGTGTGTGTCACAGTTTAAAACAGTTTGTCTCCCTGGAGGTGGCTTCAATGTTGGTGTAGCGATAATTGAAGTTTACAGGCAAGGCCACTACGTTCTTGTCTTGGTGGATAAATTTTATGATAGGGGAGCAAGAATGCTTCCATTTATTTCTCTTATCATTTGATTAATGTTCCAAACATATACAATTAATTAATCATGAACAATCTGCAATATTTTTGGTCTGTTTGTACTATGTTTACAAAGCAAACTCAGAATCAGAGGACTTATATTATTAAATCATTTTCTTGATGAAATATAGGCTATTTTATTTATAGTTCTTAGTTGAATACAACTTAGATATGTAGATTTTTAACAAACTCCTATATAATCATAGCAAATATTTCTGGAGAAAAAAATGGAAATCCACCAAAATGCTATCTTTCAGGCAATAAAACAGATTTTATGATTCCCTGTTTTTCTAAATCATCTAGTGAGTTCTTGTTTGTAGTGCTCAGTCTTCTTATAATAGTCATCTACATTTATCCAGTTCTTTCATATTGCAATTATATTTCAATGAACTTAATAGTGTTTTGGGATGAATGTACATTTATGTATATACAATATTTGAGAGTTTATTGCTATTTAGTTAAGGTTCTTTGTTGTCTTACTATTTTTAAAGTTGTTTTCCCTCTTTCAATCAAATATCAATGTTTTTGATTCCTCAAAAAATAATTTGTGCAACCATGATTAACATTTCAAATAAATCTTGCTTATTATATTTTATATGATAAAGTAAAATAGAATAGAAACTCATATAAAAAGTTTCTTCATTTGTTTTTAAAATCGAATTATCCTTTCTCATTATATAAGCAGATATATTCTCAATTGGAGATTAAAGGATGTGAAGAATTTGGAGAAGGGAGAAGAGTGTCATTTTCTGTAGCAGATGCTGCTGAGGTCCTATCTGTATTGATTCATCACATTATTCCAGTGTACAGTGAAAATGTAAATAAAAATACTAGCTAACTAATATGTCGGAAAGATTAAACAAAATCCTATATATAAAATATCTTTTTTTTCTAAAAAATGTTGCTTGTCCAATCATAAATCATTGTATTGTTCTTAGAGATTACGTGTAGTTAGTAGAGTTACTGCTCTTTGCTAAATTGAAAATAAAAATGGGACGTTCCCATTGCTTCCTTCCATATATACCCTGAAAAGAACTTGTATAAATAATGAATGACTTGTCATTTAATCTTTTAAATAGTAAGTTTTAGTTTACTGAGAAGCCTTTAGGAAACTACATATTCTGAGAATGCTAAAACAATAATTATAGACTAATCATAAGTATTTCACAAAAAAATCTTAGTTTATAGTTGACGAAATTTTCAACCTTATTCTAACTACTTTTCCTTTACAACCCTGAAAACCATTGAATAAAATAATGAACTAGGTTAAAATATGGAATAAACATCAGTGATGAATGGAGAAGATGAATGATGAATTTTGAAGACTGACTTTGTATATGCCTCCCATTTTGGTCTTGGTCATTGCTGAAAAAAATTATAGTCAGTCTTGTGTCTGTGCAATCAGATTGGGGGGATTACGACTCCATGTTCTAGAAGATTTTCCACTCTCCCTTTGCAATCTCTTTGCATGTAAGAAGCAGGACAACTGTCAAGACATCAAGATCTTCCAATATATATCAGAGATACATGACAAATGTTAAGAAAACACATAATAAGAAATTCCTCAGACATTTCTTAATCTTCTGAGAGTTATAAATTTCCTAATTTATTTTACATAGAGAACTAACCTGCTGTCTAAATTCTCCTTCAGATTCACAGGTTTCCTTCAGATTATAAAGAAAAATATAGATGGAGTTTGAGAGCTCTTAAGTATCCTGAGGTACTGTGTGGTTGCTATAGATATAACCTATCTCAGCCTACATTGTTCAAAGCTCTTAGCTAACATAGGCAGTACGGTATTCAAAAATTGATCAGGACAAAGATATCTTTCCATGTCTTGCTCTCAGTCTAAATGCTTCTAGAAGAGTGATGAACAATCAGGAAGTTGATGGGTCAGTCCAGATCTCAAATTCCATTCCTAAAATCATCCTCGTCATTGGGATGGGCAAGCATAGTCAGAAATTCCTTTAATTATCTCTGTCTTTCTTTCTCCCTTTGTTTTCTGGTTAGCCTGTCTCCATCTCTCTCTGTCCATCTTTATATTTCTCATTTATTTTTTTAGTCTTTAAGTTACTTCCAATTTAAGTCAGAAATATAAAAATACACATTTCGATGGAGCTAAGCAAGGAAGATATAAGCTTATATTTATAAAAAGTATTTTATATAAAGGATATTGCAATAGTCAGTAATATTGATTTATTGGTTTTAAAGTTGTATTTTTTAAATATTAGTAAAAATGGCAGTTAATCTTTCCTTATAGAATTAAAGCATGACTTTTAATAGAACTTCTGTTGACATTTTTAAACAGAAATCACTCTAAAAAATTAATTTTGTAATAATTTCTTTCATATAAAACGCTTTACTCTAGACCCTTTTTAGTAAATAATGTATATTTTATGAATTACACTTATAAAAATTAAAATGCAAAGAAATCTGATATCTGCTCATAAATATACATCTTGAGTCATTTTTTTTGTAGTTTTAGCTGTATAATCAAACTACAGCTCAGAAATCCAACATTAAATCTGATTAGACTAGATAAAACATACAAAAATAATCATCTTGATTTACTGTTGTTTTCACAAACTTCCTTATTATTTTTTTTTTACTCTTTCTCAATAGTGATTATGTCTATATTGTTCATTTGTTACATGAAAAGAAAAAACACAGTTTGAAGAACTATTTGTTAACACAAAGATAATATTATATTTATACATGCTATTTGGAAACATGTGTATTTTAACATTGAAGGAACCATACTTATAGTTCTTCATTAGAATTTCAAGTAAAATTTTTGCACTATTGGCTTTATGCATCTTTCCTGTGAATCCTCCATTCAGTGAATAACAGTATAATAAATCCTCTCAATGATTTAAACATACATGCGCGCGCGCGCGCGCGCGCGCACACATACACACACACACACACACACACCCACCCACCCACCCACCCTGAAAAGAAAAGAAGGAAGAAAAGAAAAGAACAAATTAAACAAAAACGGACTCACAGATACAGAGAACAAACGTAATTGCCAGAGAGGAGGGGGTTTGAGCGGCTGGGTG
>NW_011888819.1:5420446-5424069 GCF_000151845.1 Pteropus vampyrus
AAAAATAATCATCTTGATTTACTGTTGTTTTCACAAACTTCCTTATTATTATTTTTTTACTCTTTCTCAATAGTGATTATGTCTATATTGTTCATTTGTTACATGAAAAGAAAAAACACAGTTCGAAGAACTATTTGTTAACACAAAGATAATATTATATTTATACATGCTATTTGGAAACATGTGTATTTTAACATTGAAGGAAGCATACTTATAGTTCTTCATTAGAATTTCAAGTAAAATTTTTGCACTATTGGCTTTATGCATCTTTCCTGTGAATCCTCCATTCAGTGAATAACACTACAATAAATCCTCTCAATGATTTAAACACACATGCGCGCGCGCGCGCGCGCGCGCGCACACACACACACACACACACACACACCCTGAAAAGAAAAGAAGGAAGAAAAGAAAAGAACAAAAGTCTCTCTCAATCTGTTAGTTTGCTACTTTAATATTATTTTGGTTAGCTGAAACATTGTTATTGGTCCTATTTGAGCTCGATTCATGTTAGGAAACTGTAGACCTTAGATTTTCCTTTCTTTTCTTTGTTCTTTTCTTCCCTGCTCTTCTCTTTTCTTTTGTTCTCTTTTATTTATTCTTTCCTCCTTCCCTCCCCACCTTTTTCTTTCTTCCTCTCATCCTCTTCCTCCTCTTCCTTAGAGTTATTAAAAATAAAATAGGCTGCTTGGACAGTCATAGATATTTGAAAGATAACAGGCCAGGATTGAACAATACAGGTCATCTACTTAAGGCCAACTTGTCAAGACTGAGAGATGTAGCTGTTTCATTTAATGCATGAAATCAAACACAGAGAGTCAAGAAGAATGAAGAAATGTAGGAATGTGCTCCAAATAAAAGAACAAAATAAAACCTCAGGAAAAAAATACTTAATGAAATAAAAATAAGTAATTTATTTGGTAAAGAGTTCAAAGTAATGGTCACAAATATGCTCACCAAACTCAGGAAAAGCATGAATGAACACATAGAGAGTTTCAACAAAGGTACAGAAAATATAAGAAAGTATCAAACATAAGTTACAGAGCTGCAAATTATAATAATTGAACTGAAAAATACACTAAAGGGGTTCAAGAGTTGACCAGATGAAACAGAAGAAAGGATTCCTGTCTAGAAGACAAGACAGCAAAACTCATACCATCAGAGCAGCAGGAAAAAAAAAAAAAAAAAAAACAAACCAAAAAAAACCCAAGATAACTTTAAGAACTTATAAAACAACATCAAGCAGAGTAACATGCACTTTATAGGAGTTCCAGGAGGAGAAGAGAGAATGAAAGGGGTAGAAAACTTATTTAAAGAAATAATGACTGAAAACTTCCCTATATGGGGAAATAAACGCATATAGATCCATGAAGCCCAGAGAGGTCCAAAAATGATAAAACCAAAAAGATCCACACCAAAACACGTTATAATTAAATTGTTAAAAGTTAAAGACAAGGAGAGAATCTTCAAAGCAGCAAGAGAATAACAACTTGTTATGTACAAAGGAATCACCATAGAGGATTAGCACATTTTTCCAAAGAAACTTTGTAGGCCAGAAAGAAATGGCATGATATATTCAAAATGCTAAACAAACAAACAAATAAATAAATAACCAAGAATACTCTAAATGGCAAAGTTATCATTCAGAATTGAAGGAGAGAAAAAGAGTTTTTTGGACAAGCTAAAGCTAAAGGAGTTCATCACCACTAAACTGGCCTTGCAAGAAATGTTATGCTTTATGCTGAAAAGAAAATGACACAAATTAGTAACGAGGAAACATATGAAAGAATAAATCTCAATAGTAAAGATAAATATATAATAAACGTAGAGGATTAACTACTCATTATGAAGGTTAAAAGACGAAAGTAATAAAAATAACTATAGTAATTAAAGACTACACAAGATAAACAAATATAAAATGTGATATTAAAAACAGAAAACGTGTGGAGGGAGAGTTAAAATGTGCAAATTTAGAATGCATTTAAACTTGTTATCAGCTTAAAATAGACTGCTATAAATAATAAGTTATATGTAAGTCTCATGGTAACCACAAAGCAAAAATCTATAGTAGATACAGTAAGGATAATGAGAAAAGCATCTAGGCATATCACTAAAGAATGTCATCAATCCCTAAAGGAAGCGAGAGCAAGAGAAGAAAGGAACAGAACTACAAAACAACCAGAAAACAATTAGCAAAAAGGCAATAAGTACATACCTATGAATAATTACCTTCAATGTAAATGAACAAAATTCTCCAATCAAAAGACATGGAATAGCTGAATGGATAAAACAAAAACAAGACATTTATACGCTGCTTGCAAGAAATTCACTTCAGATGTGGAGACACACACAGATTGAAAATAAAGACAGAAAAAGGTATTCCAGGCAAATTGAAACCAACAGAAAGCTTGGGCAGCTATGCTTATATCAGACAAAAGGGACTTTAAAACAAAGACTGCAATAAAAGACAAAGAAGGATATAACAAAGATAAAGAAGTCAATTAAACAAGAAGATAAAATGGCAGTACTCCCAAATTAATTTACAGATTCAACATAATTTCTATCAAAATCCCGGCTGGCTTCTTGGAAGAAATTGATATGTTGATACTAATATTCAAATAATTGTGCAAAAGACCTAGAATAGACAGAGCACTCACACTTCCTTATTTATTTCAGTATTTACTATTAAACTACATTAATCAAGACAGAGTGGTACCTGAATAATGACAGATATGTAAGTCAATGAAATAGAATTTGGAGTACAGAAATAAATTTTTACATCTATGGCTAATTGATTTTGACAAGGATTTCAAGGCAATTCAATGGGGGAAATAATAAATAAATATTCAATAAATAAATAATAAATGATACTGGGACAACTATATACATCCAATGGAATGAATTTAGACCCTACCTTACCCCATATACAAAAATTAACTAAGCAAAGACCAAAGACCTAAATTATAGGGAGGCTCTGGTTCTACTGTGATGGCTAGTTTAATTGTAATGACTACAATGTTATGATTAGCTGACCTGGACAATCATAACAGCTGACCAGGTCTGAGTCTCTGCGATGTTCTGAGGCATAGGGAAAGAAAATTGGACTTTATCCTTTGATCGACAAGTATAGAAATATCTCAAATAACAATGATGCTTTTGTCTCATTTTTTATGCAAAATTATTAAGTGAAAAAAGAATGAAATGATTTTGGTTAAATATAATTTTGACATGATTTACTTGTAAAAATCAAAAAGCGGTGGCATGTTGCTGAAAAGTGCAAAAAAATACAGGTTACTTCTATGTCTTTGTGCTTTTGTGCTTTTTTTTGTTCCCAAGGCCAAATCATGATTCAAGATGGCTCCTCCATTTGCAGCAATCATGTGATATTCCAGCCAACATAAAGGAAGTAAGAGAAAAAGAGATTAATATCTCTTTTAAAGAGATAAGAAAATCGGAAAGAATGTATATATTAGGAAAGATGATGATCGGTTTCATTAAGGGCATTGGCATAACATTCGAGTGACATATTCATGGTCATTTAAAACTCAGTATTATTTTGGAAAAACAGATTTTAGAGTTATCAATATTTAACAAGAAAAGTAGATTAAAAAGTACCAAAGAGT
>NW_011888819.1:5424119-5430210 GCF_000151845.1 Pteropus vampyrus
GTGCTTTTTTTTGTTCCCAAGGCCAAATCATGATTCAAGATGGCTCCTCCATTTGCAGCAATCATGTGATATTCCAGCCAACATAAAGGAAGTAAAAGAAAAAGAGATTAATATCTCCTTTAAAGAGATAAGAAAATCGGAAGGAATGTATATATTAGGAAAGATGATGATCGGTTTCATTAAGGGACTACTGAGTTCAAGGCATTGGCATAACATTCGAGTGACATACTCATGGTCATTTAAAACTCAGTATTATTTTGGAAAAACAGATTTTAGAGTTATCAATATTTAACAAGAAAAGTAGATTAAAAAGTACCAAAGAGTTTCCCCAGTTTTAAAGCTTTTAGTTGAAGACTGCATTTTATTTATCTTTCTGTAACTCATAGTACACATTGCCTTTTGTTCGATACATTCCAAAGATACAAACATACTCATGCGCATATGGTAAATGAATAAAAATACTTTTTAAGCAAAGAAACACTGATTAATACCAAGTAACACAGTGAATTTTGCACTTATTACACCTTAAATAACCCATAGAACATATGAAATATCCCAAAACCTGGATCACTCCCCAATAATCCAAAAATATTGGTGGTAGGACACACATAATTAGAAAATCTCTATTATTCTCATCAATAAAAAAAAATAAAATAAAATAAAATACAAGCTTTGGTAAGTATTTTAACTATTAGAATCTGTTTTGAGATTAAGAAACACTGGGAGACACATTATTTTTTTGACATGAACCCAAAATTTACCTGACAGATAAAATGATAGAATTACCATATAATTAAATATGATTTTATTATGCTTTTATTGTACTGGGCTACACAGTTTCTATTAACACTGAAAAAAAAAAACTATCCCTCATAAAATAAATTAATATGTTGAATTATTGTCAGAGATAAGCTTTCTCATAAAGTGAAACTTGCTATTGTAAGACTCTTTTCTAAAATTTAAATTTAATAATGACCATCCAGAGACATGAATCAAAGCATAGCTTAACTAAATTATTAGTTAGCTTAAAAATTAAAGTCTAATAAATTAACTATTTAAAAATTGTTCTTAGTAAACAGATACATCTAATTAGGGGATATTTTTTTCTCATCCACTTATTTTAATTGGGGTATATTTATATATTCCATCCTATTTTTATTGATTTAACCAAGGTATTTATTATATTTTGTCTGTGTATTTTTTTGGTTCGCTCATAATTATGCATTGAGATAGAAAGAAAAAAATACAATCTTTCAAATGCCGAAAGGTGGAACTTGGGTTATATTCTCAAAATAAATAACTTACCTTTCTAAAATTACATTATCTTGGAAATTGAAATCACCTCTGTGGTTTAACATAAATTGTCACAAACTGTTGTGACACATTTCATGAGGTTCTTTTGCAGTTTTTCTCTTCTGCTCACTTGGTGATTAGATACATCTGGCAACTCATTTATGTCAATGACATTTATTAATCACTTCCCATTATTTCAGTTATGATGTATGAATGCTTTCACAGTTGTGAGATTTCAAAAGTATCTAAAACTGATGATTCCCATTTCCTCATTTAAAACCTATTATGAAGTACTCTCCTGAGAAAACAGACACCTGTGTCCAGTTAGCAGTTTATGGTCCTCTAGAATTCCTGAGCGTAGATCTGAAATTTGTTTATTTTCTATTCCTATTTTTCCGCTACAATGCTCTTCAACTAAATTGACCTAATTCCTTTGTTATTAATATATCTTTTAATATAATTAACCACTTCCCAAGTTAAAAATCCATTTTCTTTTCATGCTATTTCTGCCAATTTTTGAATCAGTAGAAGTCAGGGAACCAAGTAATGTGTATATATCACAAACAGAATGCAGATAACCAAGCACCCTAAGTAAACAAAAAATTTAACATCAATTGCTTCTTCACATTTGTATATATAATGCAGAATTAGCTTGCATGGGATAAATGGATAACAATAGGGAATATGTTAGGCTAAATAAATACTATATCATGAAAAAATCGGTTTATATCATTTTTAATGTTTTTAACAAAAATAAAGAACATAAAATATGAAAGGACATTAAAATTTTTTTTCAATAGTATTCTCACTCCGCACTCCAGAAATTGATAAATACACTTTCAATTAATTTTCTCTCCATATTCAGATCTACTGTACATATAATTTAAAAAGACTGATGACAGACAGACAGACAGGAGATACTCTTACAAAATAAGGTATTTCTATGTAATTGATAGTCAGAATTTTCAACACATAACTATCAAATCCCTGGTCATTGATAACTGACAGCAGCAGCACCTTATAAGTTTCACATGTACTAAGTTGGCATTTAGTTATTTGAAACATTTATAATAACAAATATGAGGAATAATTGTTTGAAAACTAGAAATTAAAATACAAATGTAGGAAAAGTCTGAACATAAGAAAAGTAGAAATATATGTAAAATAACAAAAGGGTTTTACATAAGTCTATTTTTGCATCAAAATTAAGAATGATAAAAGCATCAATATTTTAGAATATTTATTGTTAATAGATATAGTTCATGTTTACAAATTAATTTTGGCCAAATAATATGAATTTCATTTTCCACTTACACTGAAATTAGTTATAATATGTTCATTATCTTAAGTTTGTACATAACTGTATACTCAGAGTATTCCAAATAGAGCACAAATATGAGCATGCTTAAGTTTCAGTAAGGTCAGAAAACTCCCACATCTAAAATAGAGCTAACAATTCAAGATAATTGGGTATGCTTAGCCATCTGGACAAGAGATAGTTTGCAAATGAGATGAGAGTGTTTCATATACATGTTGACAAGGATCATGACATATATTCGGAAAATCATCAATAGCTATAATGAAAACGTACGATATAAGCTAGAATCTATTCATTTGTAACCCCTTTAGCATGAAATAAAGGCATTTTTAGTAATGGGTAAAAACAGAAATCGAAAGGCAAATTTTCAGTAGTAATTTGGCCATTTGTTTAAAAGTACAGAATACACTGATTTCATAGGTCAGATTAGCAAATCATTTCACTTCCACTCCTTGATTAAAATATCTCGAAGGGCACCTTACTTGCTTGAAAAAAAAAATACAAGAAATCTTTTATATTCCTGCTGAGTAAAGTTAAACAAAAACTGGGACATAATCTAATATAGTTCAAAAGTTTAAAAAACTATATAGTGGATAAAAGAGAACCAAAGAGAGGTTGTACTAGACTCTAGCCAAGAGAAAAACAGAAAGATTACAAGACCTGGAGGGTTTTTTTATTCAAATACCTTGCCAATCAAAAAGGTGAAAATTGAGGGTGATTCTTATTTTAAATGCCAGAGTTGAGGTAGAAAGGCTACAATCAAAGAATGCAAGAATCAGGGGATTTAAGAACCACAGTTCAAGGGAAATGTGGTTTAAGAATTAAAAACAGATAATTATATACCCTAATTACATAGTATTTGAAAGAAAAATCTTTTACTGCTACTTGAAAAGGACTTGAGAAATGAGTATGCATTTTCCATGGGATCAAGTAGGAGAGGGCATGTCTTGTCAATGGAATAGTAACTATGGCTGTTGCTGTTACTGTAACATGGTTGAGGACAGTCCTCTGAAGGCAGACTGCCCTAGATCAAACTCTACTCCTGCTGTTAGTTAGATGTGTGACTTTAATCTTGCGCAAGATATGAACGTCAGTGAGCCTTAGTTTATGCAACTAAAAACTTGAGATACCTTCCTAATGGGTACGAAGGAGTGTATAATATATTTAAACACTTGGAATACACAGTAAGCACTAAATAAATGTCAGTTACTATTACTAAATGTACAAAAGTGTGTCTGTTACATCGATCTTCCAAATGTTTATTTAACTTTTTTTAATGCAACTTTTAGGTAAATTTTATAACTGATAATGGATCCCCCATATTATTCCTCAGTTTTGCTTTAATATGTCTTGGCTATTCTAATTCTTTCATCTTTCATGGAATTTAGAATCATTAATTAAGTCTCTTCCCAAATTCAACTGGCATTTTGATTGAGACTATATTAATTTGACGAAATCTGTTCTTCTTATAACACTTTCTTTTAATCAGGGACACAGTGTCCTTCTAGTTATCCAAGTCAAATACTGTAATGCATATACATATTTAAAATGATATTTAAAGTAACATTTAATATTCTAAGTAAAATTTGCTAGATTGTTTTTTTCTTTTGGGAAGTGGGAAGTAGAATTAAGTCACACTTCTGCATTTAAATTTAAACACATATATGTGTTCAAAATTTCAAGTATTAAAGGTTATAACAAATGAAAATTAATATTTTATTCATTATTCTATTTCTTCTTTTCCTATTTTCTTTAGTCCCTCTTGCTATTTCCAATAAATTACTCATTTTTCATGCTTTGAGTATAATCATTCGAAATAAATTTTTCTCAATTTTTCCATTGCTTTGTTAACATACTTAGCAATGGAATCATCTTGGATATAAGAAAACTTTATTTTATTTGAAAATATTTTTTATTTTAGACAAGTCCTTGTTTTTTCCTAATTTGAACTATCATTGTTTTTACTATCTATTTGTTATCTATATTGTTGCTGTAAATGGGTTCATTTCTTAGCAAGCAGCATATTATAAGAGAAACCCACAGTTGCATCATCCACTCTATTGAGTGCATTCAGACATCAGATTGTTTCTTTCCCCAACTATACTCCAATGATGTTAATAAAAGAAACTGAATTTATTTGACCCTGTAGTAGAGACTCTAACAAAGAATATTTACAGTTTTCAAATATTTTAGTTGGAATGAAAACTTTCTTAATACATTAATATTCTAAACATATATGTTTATTATATGTTATTATATATTATATTATCTATTATATAAATAAAATCAAGGCAAGACTGTAATGTAAGAGTAATATTTACAAATTGTTCTTTAGCCCCAGAACTAAGTAGTTACCTCTCATGTTACATTATTATAAGCCCTGATATAAAATAATTAATTAGAATAGTATTTATTCTCTGAGAAAAGTGATAGGAATTATATAGTTTACTTAGGTGTTTTTTCTTATAAAATTAACAATCCTGTTAACAATTTCTGTTGTGTGTGTTATTTTCCTTTTTCATCTGGAAATAAACCTATTTTTATAATTGAATAAATACTTTTTCTACCCTACGAATGTTTACAGGAACAATAATAGTGACTGCGGGTTTATCAGCTGATGAAGATCATACTGCATTTGTATGATAGACATAAATTTCAAGAATATATAAATGTTTTTAATATTATCACCATTTCTTCATTTATTTAGACTTAATTATTTTTGTAGATGTGTCTTTGTTAAAAGTTATTTTATTTATTTTTTTCTAATTCTATTGAGTCTCAGGAATATTTTTAAAACTGTACATAAAATTCAAACTATGATCTAAAAATTATCATCCATTCCAATTTTAACCCATGTTGACAAAATGGTTTTTTCTTTTTTTTTTTTGAGGTAAATTCTCTCCATCTTTTTTCCTAGCGTCTGTAATTGGCACTTTCTGTCAAAGCAGCCTACTAGGTAAAGTGCAAACTTAAAGAGGCTTCTTTAAAGCGTTCCCAAGAAGTATAGTTATTATAAGCAATCTACAGAACCCAACAGGAGTTTACAAGAGAATGTAAAATAGTAGCTTACTGCTAAGTAGAATGTATATGAAGAGAACTGTATTTTTTGATTCTTTCCTTTTTCCTGCCTTATAATTATTTATTTATTTTATAATTTTCATCTGGCACACATGGAGAAGAGTGGAAACAAATCACAAATAAGAGTGTAGCAAAATAACAAACTGTCCTCATTTTGTATCTCACTGTTTCTGCTGTCTTTAATCAGGTTTATTTTATACTGACTTCTTAAATGTATTAGAGGATGTTTTTCAGTGTAAACTGTGGCTTTGAATGCAAATAGCAACTAATGCAGATGAATTGTCTTTTCTAATCATTCTGACATGCTCAACTAACAGCATTATGATAGAAAATAAATCTAACACAATAAACATAAGGCAACAAAAAGAAAGAAGAAAGGAGAGAGGGTGGAGGGGAGATAGG
>NW_011888819.1:5431165-5437703 GCF_000151845.1 Pteropus vampyrus
AGTATACTAGATTCTACGATTTAAAAATTTATATGGCCACAACTTGTTTTTCTCATATTTAAATATCACTACAAGTATTATTCACAAATATTACACACACAGTATTTTAAGCTGTAGGTAAAAAGCTAATTCAAGTGGGATATAAATTGTGGACCTTCCCACCTTCTTGCCTTGGTTTAGCATTTGCTAAACTTTTGGTACTCTTATGCAGATAACTCCACTGATCAATACAGAGCACAAGTCCCAGTAGAATCACTATTTTATGTTCTCACTCTCAGCTGTTTTCTTATATTTTAACTTTCCCCTACTGTTCACCTAAAAGTAAAAAGCCGAAGTGAGAGAGAATAAGTGTTTATTTAAGGTCAAAACGAAGGAGGTCTGCTTTTCCGTTAGGTTTACAAATAGTTGTTTGTAAGACAATGTTGGTTTGGCCCAGTCCAAAGATTGTTTTGTCCTATGCAAACATTACAGAGGTTCAAGAAGCAAAACATGCAAGGCTGTTCCTCTGGGACGGCAGCTCCAACTCCCTTTTGAAATGACTTTGTTTATACGGATTTTCTCACTGCTATAATGTTGGAGGTATAAAAAGCTGTTTTGATACAAACATTTTTGTTTGTTTGTTTCTTCTAAAGTCTGAGACCTTAGTGAAAGTATATGAAGAATTAAAGTGAATGACAGAAAACATCAACAAAACCTTCAGGCAGATTTCAATAAATTTTAAAAACATAATCAAATAATAATAAATACATTAAAAGCTTCGTACAAACTAATGCAATAACATACTACTTTGGCACTACCTGTCAAGTACTTAGTTTGACGGTCAGAATATGTACAATTATAGCCTATATTTTATAGAAAAAGCTTCCTTTTGCAACTTGAGAGATTTAAAAATAATCTCTTCTGTTTCCCATAAAATATTCATGTTCTTTATGTTTTCTAATCTTGCTTTAATTTGGGAATAAAAGTAACAATGAAAATCTTATAAGAAATATGATTATTGATAATTAGTACAAGATCACTTGCAATCTAGTTGTAAAGTAAAACTACAAGGCTGCCTAATGAAGAACAAATAAAAATATTCCATTATAGATTTAGAAATGTAGAGAACTTTTAAAAGTATGAATGAAAAATGAAGGGGAGTCTACGGTCATGCTGCCCTGAACAAGCCCAATCCTGTCTGGTCTCGGAAGCTAAGCAGGGTCTTAGATGGGAGACCGCTTAGGAAGACCAGGTGCTGTAGGTGTAAAAATTAAAAAATAAGGGATTGTAAACTGACAAGGTCCTTGCAATCTGTGAGGTCAACCAAGGGTTGCCTCGCCTAAAAAAGAAAACTTAAGGGGAAGAGGTCGATAGCCAAGAGCAGATGAGAGTTTGAAGGAGATTCTTTTAATCCATTCAGGAACTTGTGAACAGCATGCCCTCCCTTCTACTACCTAGTGTTTTCTCTGATTTCAGGCCTATGAGGGAAAATAAATACTTCTACAGCTCCTCTCTGACTCTATTATTTGCTATCGTGTAAAATACTCTTCATCTCCCCACAAATTGTATTGCTAGTAGAACCCGTCGCAAAGTTATTTAAGGCTACATTTAGCACTCTATAGGGTTCATTTTGCTAATGTAAAACAAACACGTATATGTATGTACACATATATATATACATACACATACACATAAACATATATATGCACACATATATCTCTCACAGATTTAGTACTTAAAACTACACAAAGTCATTATCTATAATTCTGGAGTTCAGAAGTTCAACAGGGTCTCATAGTGCAAAAATCGAGGTTCTAACAGCAGTCCCACCAGATGCTAAGTGAATCTGTTCCTTTGCCTTCTCCAGCTTCTGGAGTCCAGTCTGCCCACATCCCTTGGCCCTAGGGTCCCTTTTAGGCAGTAATAACTTCTATCCTCACATCTCCTTTTCTGGATTTCCTGTTACCTTTATTCCCTTATGAATATATTGGGAACACCCAGATGGTCTACAATCTACTCCTCTTCTTAAGATCCTTAACTTAATCACCTCTGCAAATTCTCTTTTGCAGAAATTAGGCCATAACCATTTTTTTCTTGGGGGAGCGGGGCACTATTCTGCCTACTACATGATGTATATGCTGAACTTCACTCACTCAACTAATATATGTCCCCGATGTTTTTTAGTTGCTCTCCTCAACAGATCGCACTGACTTTTCTTTTTCTTCCTCTAGGTAAAAGAAAAAAAAAAAAAGCATTTCATGAATTTAAGACCTTCCTTTAAATTCCAATTTTTAAACTGTGAAGTTGGGCAGAGTTTAAGTCTCAGTTCAGCAACATTTCAAGGTTAAAAAAAAAAGTGATATTAACGATTATTAATCAAGAATTTTCAGCCTTAGGAAAACTAGCGGGGCTCACTCATTGAGGTTACTTTAGAATGATCCCTGAGTTCTCTTTCTGTCTTCCCTCACTCTCCCTAGGAAATTGCTTTTATCAAATTTTGTAGATAGAGAAATAGTACATATAATCAGAATCAATATTATTAAAATTCTTTATGATTATATAATTCACATAAACTATTAAATTTGAATAAAATAAACACATTGTTAATGTAAGGAGATTAATCTGAACAGAAATCCCAAGATTAAAAATATTATATGTTTCCTAATTGTCTGAGAAGGGTAATTACTTCTGATCAGGCTTTATATTTTGTATTTCATTGTCCTTTCAGTGTTTCTCTTCCCCTCTGGCCCCTCTCCCAGAATCTCAATAACAAACAGAAGGAGAATCACACACAATTCTGAATCCAGTAGGGAAGATCTCATTTCAGGCATGTCACCTTTAAGCAAATCCAATTTTTTCATGGTAATTATCTGAACCAAAAGAGTCACCTCTATGTTCCACATCTTTTGAAGATCAGGTCAAGACATAGTTTCTTGATGAAATCTTCCACAAACCTTCTAAACTGCATCAATCTTTTCTTTCTCGGTTTTCTTTCAGAAATAGAGGTTATTTTTCTCCCACTTAGTTATATACTTTCTCACATTATACTCTTTTAGGTGTGACTTTCCCTCTAAGTTCTTTGAAGTCAGAGGTCTTAACTAGTGCTTTTTATCAACTATAATGTCACTCAGAAAGTTAGATATATCTTATATGACATAATGAAATCAAGCTCATTATTTTATAATAATATATATTCAATGTTCTTTCTGAACATTTTTCTATGGCTTTGAGTAAAACAATATTTAAAAAAAACTTGTAGAAATAATTTAATTACCTCTAGTAGGATAATATTTACTGTAATATATGTATTTCTGTCTTCTGAATATAAAATATTTTAATGCAATCAGAATTCTATAGTTTTAAAAGAACAAAATTCTTTAGAGTATATACTAAAACTGACATTCCAAAAGTTGCTATGAATGTTTTCATAAATATTATTCCATTTAAACATAAAGTTAACATTTCTTTAGATGTATGTAATGAGAAACATTACCTACTATTACCATTTGAAAATGTCGATTGCCATTGCTAAAGAAACTTAAAAGTAAAAGCAATTATTTCATATGTGGGCTCAGGAGACTCTCCTGTAATTTAAATAAAATCCTCCTAGCACATTTTTTTTTATTGCTTTGTTCGAATAGTGAAAGTTAAATATATGTAGATCTAATGTTAATATATTAAATTATTATTCATTTAAGAAATGCCAAGTTTTATAGATTTTATTTTTATCAACGTTTTTAGTTATTACATTAACATTTATCACAGACAGTCATCTATGAAACAGAACTCAACTTAGAAAGTTTAAATTAATACTTTATTGTTAGAGGTTCCTCAATATCTAATACCTTAAAAAGATGAACACAATACAAGAAGAATGCCAGCATAATCATTAAAATAATTTTACTAAATATCCAAAGAAGATATAATCAGGCTTGAATATTTTCCAATAGTACAGTCAGGGAACCATCTGAATCTGGTGATAGGAGAGCTCAAAACATTTTCCTATCCTCTTTTCTGTTCTCCAATCTCTAAGGCAGGACAAATTTTCCTTATTACTTTTCCTTACATTCTGAAAAGAGTATGGCCAGAATTTTTTCAGGAGAAAATTCAATGAAATATATTAAATTTTATGATGCTTATATTATTGTGAATGTTGATCAGTTTCTATACTTGGGACCATTAACTTAATTAAAATAAATCAAAAAATCAAGGTGAGAAGATTATTTGTATAATACATGACAATTTTAATAACAATGCACTTTACATTTCAGATTTTACGTTTAATAGTAATTGCTTTCTGGTCTCATTCCCAGAAGCCCACCTAATTTTAATCAGTGTTTACAAAACTTCTCATTATTTACACAGCTACTATGCTGGCCTAAGTCACCATGACATTTTTATTGTTGCAACAGCTCTTACAACATCTCTTAGCCTCTCCTTTTGCATCTCTGCAGTGTAATGTCAACAAAGCAACCAGGATGATTCATGTTAAACATAAAAGTGCCATCATGTCACCTTGCTACTCATGAGCTCCAGTGGTTTTCCATCTTATCAGTATAGAAACAAATAATTCATAAAACATTATCGAGGGACTCTGTAATGCCCCCTCCTCACCTACCCAATGCCACCCCATCAACATACACACTACATAGGCTACTTTACTACTTTCTCCTTTCTTCTTCTATTCTGAGCTACCTTAGCTGAGTTGTTGTTTCTCAATCGTAATATGCCTGTATGGCATCGTAAAAACCTTATGGTCTTTACACATGTGACTTCCTTTGCCTTATGCTCTCTTAACTCAGATAACTACATCACACTTCCTCCTTGTCTGCACTATATGTCACCTATCAGTGAAGTCTACACTCCCCCAGACCAAGCCTTGGCACTATCTCCCCACTCTCCTGCTTTAATTTTCTTAATAACAGTATTGCCACCTAACTTGACATACATTCACTGTTTTATCTATTAAGGGTCTACCGCCAATAGAATATGCAATTGATACAAAATAAATATTAGTTGCATGGATTAATATATTAACACAAGAAAAGGATGAGCTTTTCTTCTATATCAGAGGCAGAAAATCTAAAGACCTCAGGTTAACTCCAGCCAGTCACCTAATTTTGAAAATAAAGATTTCTTGAAACACAACCATGAAAACATATTTACATATTATTTATGGAAACTTTTGCACCATAATGGCAAAATTGAGCAGTTATAACAGAGAATGTGAAGTTAGCAAAGTAAAAAATACTAACTGCCTGGGCCTTTGCAGAAAAAGTTTGCTAACTACTATTTATATAAATGATATCTATTCTCTTCACCTTCAAATAGGCAAAAATAGCTATTATAGCTTTCAATATTTTCATCAAGATGTTGAAATTAGATTTTGATAACTTATAGAAACCAAAATTTATACTGGATCAAGAATGTTGTTTTGAAATCACAAATTTCACTTGGAAATTGATGATTATATTAAAGGAAGTTCAACATTTCTGTTCCCTAAGACTATCTGATAAGATTGAAACAAAACATCACAAGCTACTCAGTTAATCAAAAGAATTGAAGGGATCATTGAAAAATAAGAGGAAAGCAATTTGGATGCAAGGGATGACATTTCACTGATATATGTTGTTTTATTTTTCATCTTTCAGAACTTGTGTGGAAAACAACATTTGATGTTTAGTTCCATTGAGCAATTAAATATTTAATGAGAAAGAGCACTAATTGGTAGGAAATGCTCTCATTGATTGTTTCTTAGCCAGTTAGTAATTGCATATAAAAGTCATATATTAGAGACTTAATGAGCAATACAAATTACTCTGCCAAAAATGGCATATCATTATCACAGAATTTATGTTGTAGTTGTCCGTATTTTCCTCTATGGTTTTGAAACCTTAGCAGAGGAAAGTATACTAAATTTAAGTTGACAATTTGTATTTTTTTTCTAAATCTGTGTAATTGTTTGATTGTCAAAGTCATTCATTCTCTAAGAATTCTCTTCTCGTATGTTGAATATTATTAGTTGTTTATTCTTCCAGTTCTTTAAAAAGGAAATAATATGATAAATAAAATAAAGCGAGGTTGATGGGTGGGAATTGAACTAAACAGTAAATATTTTAAAATTTATTCTTAGTAAATCTATGCTATGATTAAACAAGTCCATTTAACAAATGGAAGAATGTAGTAAAAACAATTTTATTTAAAACTTGATTGTTCTGAACTTGTGATAATTCAGTCAAATAAACTTTCTTTATTTGGCTTAGTGAATCATTATAAGTTGAACATACTTATATTCGCTGCGTAGGTTAAGAAGTATAACTTTCCAGTCAGACCCTACTTGTGTGCCAGACTAATCAAAGCTCCATTCCTCCCTCTAATCAGTGATATAAAGAGTAAGATCAAGATTAATTATCCTGCTATTTATAAAAATCAGTTCCTTGAATTATTTTCATGATTTATCAAGCAAATGTGTATCACTAAGCATTAGAATTTATTTTTCCTATTTTTCAGCTTACTGTGTCTGTTACTCTACAGGTTAGATCTCCATTTCCAGCCCCCC
>NW_011888819.1:5437753-5441521 GCF_000151845.1 Pteropus vampyrus
TCCAGTTCTTTAAAAAGGAAATAATATGATAAATAAAATAAAGCGAGGTTGATGGGTGGGAATTGAACTAAACAGTAAATATTTTAAAATTTATTCTTAGTAAATCTATGCTATGATTAAACAAGTCCATTTAACAAATGGAAGAATGTAGTAAAAACAATTTTATTTAAAACTTGATTGTTCTGAACTTGTGATAATTCAGTCAAATAAACTTTCTTTATTTGGCTTAGTGAATCATTATAAGTTGAACATACTTATATTCGCTGCGTAGGTTAAGAAGTATAACTTTCCAGTCAGACCCTACTTGTGTGCCAGACTAATCAAAGCTCCATTCCTCCCTCTAATCAGTGATATAAAGAGTAAGATCAAGATTAATTATCCTGCTATTTATAAAAATCAGTTCCTTGAATTATTTTCATGATTTATCAAGCAAATGTGTATCACTAAGCATTAGAATTTATTTTTCCTATTTTTCAGCTTACTGTGTCTGTTACTCTACAGGTTAGATCTCCATTTCCAGCCCCCCACCCCCACTCTGCCCTTTTGTTCATTATAGTTTGTTTAGAATTCGGTGTTTCCCCCAAATCTGAATCAGGCTGACTGCAAACTCATAAATTGCTTAACATGTTTCAGACAAAGATTTGATAGTCTTTAGATGATAATGGATCCTTTTAACAGGAAACACAACATATTTGCCTCCTGGCTTTCCTTTTTTTTTTTTTTGTTCCAGCCATTTATACCATTTCTCATTAAATTTCTCATTCCATCTACTACTGGAAGTATTAAAATGGTAATAATTTAATTTTATCACTTTTTTTTAACTTTTCAGCTGAAATAATTTTGAAGAGAAATGTTACCTTTCACCTACTATTTGGTTCTCCTATGGTACAGTTCCTATAGGAAAGGTGGAATGATCACCTAGATATTTTCTATCATTTACTGTTTTCAAAAAAATAGATTGGTTCACTGTTATTTTCATAATTTGATCAATTATTATTGTTCCATTAATATGAACTCAAAGATTTATGATGGATTTTGATTTATTATATCTCTTATCGAGATTGAATCTCAAATTGTCCCATCTGTGACACGTGGAAGCCTCAGTAGATTGGCTCTTGAATCCTTAGAGCATTATCTTCATGGTTCTTAACGGCTTTATTATTACCTGGTAAGCCTACATCGTCCATGCTCATTATACATTTCCTTCTCTAGACAGAGAACCATCTACTTCCCCTCAAAATCCATTTTTATTTTAATTACATATTTTAATTTTAATCTGAGTTGATAATTTTTTCTTGGTCTTTTTAGAGGATTTAGGATCAATACATATAAAGATATTCAGATAAAATTGTGAAGTCATACTAATGAATCCATTTCTATTCCACTCCAAAATTATGGAATTTTTACATGACTTCATCTGTACCACCTCTGTGTCATATGTTATACACCTTGATAATTCTGGTTTACAAGGACGCCAGAGATAACAGAATGAGAATTATAACAAGTCTATTCATTTGTTTTATTTCACGTGGATATACAGCTGTCGCAGATGACAATCCTAATACTACCATCTTCAATTATGACTACTAACAAGTTTTTGTTGTTGTTGTTAGTTTGTTTTGCGTTTTTTCTATTCTCCAATTTTTATAACTTCTGTCTTGTGTACCTTCTCTCCTTATTCCTGATCAGTTTGACTAGAAGATAATTAATTTTATTGATCTTCTCAAAGCACCATTTTTGGTTTCATTAATTTTATTTATTTACTTTTTTGTAGGATTATGTGTTCTGGGCATGTCCATTGGATCAGTGAGGCCTTCTCTCATGCTCTTCTGTCACCTTTGCTAAATTTCCCTTTCTGCTTTGCTTGGTTTTGTTATTTTTACCCTTTAGGTGTCAAATCAAATATAATTTGATATTTATATCAAATAAGTAAGATATGCAACAGCTGATATTTATAGAATATTTACCACTTGTCAAGCACTTTTAAGTCTTTCATCTTCATTAACTCATTAATCTACAGTAAATATTCAAAATTTGTATTTATTATATCATGGTTTTATTCAAATCACTCAAACATTAAAGACAAATTATTACTACATTTTCAAAATAGTCTGATACTCCTCTCCTAACTCACTCTCCCCAATCAAACATGTCTTCAAACATTTAGAAATAATCATTCAGTAAAATCTTATTCTAACAGTGAAGCACCTATCCAAGTTTCCCCGTGACATTTTTGAGCTTATTTTGTTGGCTGAAAACATGACTCTTTTTCAGTATGTGAAAAGTACAGTGGTCTCAATTTTGTAACTGTTTTATCAAGCAGATGTAATCTAACATAAAAGATTAAGAGCAATACATTCATTCTGATGTATGTTTAAGCTATACGAAAAAAAAATTCTGAAATGGTCAAAAGGGAAGATTGTTTTTATGTTTTCATATTTAAACTTGAATTCAATGCTAGCAAAAGATAATTTATAGCGAGTATGTCACATGTAATATTGTCTATAGTTTTTCTGCCAAAATTCAGGTCATTCATAATAGCAAGTTATGTATTTTATGGGACATTAATCAGGCAATAAGCTGTTATGGGATACTAAAAAGGATCTAGCTAAAGGAAAAAAGTTAATGAAAGATTTCTTAGAAAAATTCAATTATAGATACAACAGTTCATTTATTTCAACTGGCTGAATATCAACCCTACAGGCAGTAGCATGTGGGAATGGCAGAGCTCAAAATAGAGGATACTCGGTCTCTGACACCATCAAACTACCTAATTAGTGATATTGGTAGATGAATGATAATCTTATCATTAGCTTAAATCACTGTGTCTTAGAGTCTCTTTTATAGCAGCTTCACTTATACCCTAAATATAATTATTCATTATTTTATACTAATAAACACTAACCTATTAGTCAATGAATCTGAAACTTTGCATAAGGGGCACATTTTATATAAAATTTATAGTTGGTTTCTTTTACTTCTTTTAATCATTTCTACACTCCAGTTCATCTATTATTTATCTATCTACTATCTATCTATCTAACATCATCATCTATCATGATTAAATATACATAAATATATCGATGATGGTAGCTCAAACATTCAGTTTGTGCTTTTTTTATATGTGAATTATAGTTTTTGGTTGATTTGTTAATCTAGAAGTGATTGTACATAGAGGAAATTTTATGATTTCTATACAAATCCTATTTTTAATACTATCCCAAACCCAACCATATGAGAAAATAAGATTTCCTTCAAAAGTGGCTTTCTGCAGGGAAATTCCAAAAGAAATTGCACAAAAGAGAACAATTTCTCTCCTCTTGAAAGTCAAAGTCCTGGCATGGAGCACATAGACTTCTATGTATTAAACAATGAAACCCACGTGGTCTGCTTTTCTTGTAGCTTTGGCTTTCATTAAGCTGGAAGCTGGGTTTTAGTTTTCTGTTCATTTCAATAGCTTGGTAGGTAATGGAGAATGAAGTCAGAGAGGGAACAAGGAGCTCGATTTATTATGTGTATGTTTATTTCAAAAGATCAACCCGTGGCTGTTGTACTCTGCCAGAACCTGGAGTAAACAGCAAGACCAATAAGGAGGTTCCTGCAATAAAAGAGATTCAGCGTAATACAGATGACCCCAGAGTCACAGCCGGGGAGCTGGAGAGAATTGTCACATTCTGTGAATGACGAAGTGAAATACATAAGGGTCTTGCTGAGCTGTGCTCATTTCTAAACTTCCAGGACCATACTCTCTTCAAAGCCCTCTGCTAA
>NW_011888819.1:5442076-5444230 GCF_000151845.1 Pteropus vampyrus
ATAATCACACTATAAAATATATGAAATACTTTTTGGTATAAATCATCCAATATATGTGCAAAGTCTATATGCTATAAACTATAAAATACAGATGAAAAAAATCAAAGATGTAAAAAAAAGATAGAGATATCATGTTCATTGATTAGAAGACATTATAGTGTTATGTCATTATGTCATCAATTATCCTCAATGTGATCTAGAAAATTGCAATTTCAATAAAACTCAGCAGATTTTTTTTTTTGTATTGGAAAAACTGATTAAAAGATTCATGTAGAAAGACAAATAAATCAAGATAGCTAAAATGCTTTAAAACATACACACACACACACACACAGAGATGACTCACATTATCTGATTTTAAGAATTAATATATAGCTACAATAATTTTACTAAAATACCTATTTTTTTAAATTTTAAACTTGTCTAGTCACTACATTGTATATCTGCAACTAGTATAATATTGTACATTCATTGTAAATGAAAAGAAAATCATAGCAACAGAAAGAAGGGTGGTTGTCAGGATCTGAGGGAAGAGGAAGGGCGAAGGGGGTGTTATTTGTTTAATGGGTATAAAGTTTTTGTTTTGCAAGATGAAAAGAGTTCTGGAGATGGGTGGTGGTGATGGTTGCACAACAATATAAACGTACATACCATTGAATTGTACACTTAAAAAGAGTTAAGATGATAAATTTATGTTATATGTATTTTACCACAATAAAATTTAAAACATAATAAAAATGAGGGAAAAACCTTGTAGAATAAAGCATACAAAAAATCTTTATGACTTAGACATAATCAATGATTTCTTAGACATGACACCAAAAGCATATTCCTTAAAAAAAAAAGGAAAAATTAGACTTTGTCAAAGCTAAGAATTTCTGTCTTCAAAATAGGGGACAAAAAGGTCTCCCACAACCTGGGAGAAAATATTTTCAAATTATATATCTGATAAAGGATCTGTATCCAAAAAACTTCAAATACACAGATAAGAAAACAAATAATTCAATTAAAAAGTAGATACAAAATCTGAAGAGATCCTTCACCAGATAAGATATACAAATGACAAAGAAGCACATGAGATGTTCAACAACATTTGTCATTTGGGTGTTACAGATTAAAAACCACACTGAAGTATCAAAAAAAATATATCTATTCAAATATCTAAACAGGCAAACTGACAATACCAAGTGCTGGAGAGAACAAGAATACAGACTAAAGAAACTCTCATGCATTGCTGGTGGATACACAAAATGTTGTGGAAAATTGGCAGTTTTTTACACAGTTTTTTTTTTTTTTCAACCTTAAACACACACTTACAACATAATTTAGTAATCCCACTCCTAAATATCTCCTCAAGTAAAATAAAACCCTAAATTTACACAAACACCTAGCAGCTTTATTCATAATATATCCATAATATACCTTAAAGTTTCCTTTTCTGGTCAATTTCCTCCCTCCTGTAGTAATTTACTTCAATCTGAGATGATCTTCCATCTTTAGTATTCCAATAGAGCATGTTTGCTAACATCGAATCACCTAAGCTTAATTCACATTCTTTTCTGAAGAACATTTTTGCTGGTACAGGGTTTTACTTGTTATTTTTATTGTTGTTCTTTTCTGTTTATTTGTTTGTTTTGTCTTTAACACATTTAGGACATTATTCCTTTATTTTCTAGCATCAATGGTTTGATTAGAAATGGGTCTAAGGAGATAAACTGAATCTCTAGAAACCAGCTTAGCTTTAAATATAGTCACTTACCTTGGAATAAATTATGAGACAAAATAAAATCTAGGGCAATACTACAAGTTGGAGAAATACTGCAAGAGGATCTTAACACAAAGATTTTTAAGTATTTCCCTTTTTCTTCCCTTCTTCAAGAAACTTTTGCATAAAATTTAAAAATTCTTAATGTGGTTATATTATATACATATACACATTCAGATCGATTTATTTGATTTCTAAGGTAAATGCCACTAAAACACATCATCCACTCTTATAGTCAGTATTCATAATATTTTCTATGGCCAGTGTGGTCCTTCACTCAGTTCTTGTGTAGAAGATAGAAAACTTCTCAGAAAGAATATAATTTTGATAAACTAAAGCTATCCCTAAAAGATAATACATATCATAAATTTAATATATGCTATGCATAA
>NW_011888819.1:5445265-5454670 GCF_000151845.1 Pteropus vampyrus
AAAAAAAAAAATGGAGTTACTTTGGGAATTACTTCATCTTTTGGGCATTTTAAAGTAGTGTTAAATAATTTTAACACTTACTTGTAACAGTAGCACCAATAATGACTGATTACACATATCTTGGTCACTAAAACTATGAATAGAATTTGTAGAAAAAAACTAGAAAAGAGCTATATTTTATAGTGTAGTGGGAAAAAATGTGAGGTCCAACATAAAAGACTTTAAAATAGTGAAGAAATAGAGCATCTATTTGAATTTGGAGGGAAAGAAGAGCAGAAAGAGTCAAATTAGGGACATAAACCAAGAGACTGGTGTCACCTGAATCAGGAACGTTCATCTGAAACCTTGTTTAGCACCAGATGTTCAGATTAGACATAAAGTTTAGCAATTTGTTTCTACACTCAGAGAATATGAATGCTGAGTGGATTTTTTTAATTTTTTGCTATATTGAAATTATATTGTTTTTCTAATTGAACGATAATCTTCCATTTGTCGGAAAAAAAAAAAGATGAAGGGACTGCTTTTCTATGTTATCTTCCGTACAATCTAGAAGGTAAAAAAGGTAGAAGTGGCACAGACTTCAGAAGCATATTCGATTGAGAGTAAGCCCTTATTTCCTATAGAAAAATTATGAAAAAATATGTAATTAATGTTCCAACATTAGATATTATCCCCAGAACACAGTTACTTTATATGATTCATATTAGTTTTATATATATTTAGAAACCTTCGGTTCATTTTGATTTAAAAAAATGGTTCATTTAAAGAAAGTTAGTTGACAAAATAATAGTTGAACAACAGTCAGTGCTTCATCTGAATTACAGATATTTAATTATCTTATTCTTTGGAGTTCAAAATCAGATATTATCGATTCAAAAGTTACAGTTTCTAATGAAAAATGCTACAACTCAGGATAGAAAGATGGCAGAATCAGCTGATTGATGTGACTAAGTTACAAATCACTTTCTCTGTCTTCTGCTTTCCTGAGAAGAGTTCGAAGTGACTAATTAATGCCATGACATTTTTGAAGACTGAAGCAAAAAACAGTTGAATGTTCCAAAGATATGATATGGGGTTTTTCAAAAATAACCATGTTGGGTAAAATATTGGACATCAATATATAAGGGCTTATTAACTAAGAATCTGTATTGGGGGACAAAAAACTCTGCCTTTTTGGATTCCCTCAATTTCTAAGTTCTTTACCTTTGCTGGTGCACTTTCTTCTCACTTGTGCTTCCCCTAGTTCAAACTTCAACACAACAGCATACAGGATGATCTAGGATGGTTACACAGGGAAGACTGGGGTGACTTGGCCCTGCTCCTATGTGTCATAGTCCAGCAGGCTGGCTAATGCATGCTCTTATAGTAATGGCAGAAGAACAAATGTGGAAGTACACTCAAGTGATTTGTCGAGTCTCTGCATCTGTCACACCTTCTAACAATTTGTCAAAGAAAGTCACATGACCAAACTAAGAATCAAGGGCACAAAGGTGTATTCTACTTTTATAATAAGATAAATTGCCAAGTCAAATGAAAAAGGGTGTTCAAACAATGAGGAATGAAAATTATAGGCCTGCAATTCTATCCACTAAGTTTACCTTGGGCCTTTAGACCTAAAGGAAAGAATGGATTACCACTGGTGCCAGTCCTTGGGTGCTTGACCATCTGCTGTCAGTTCTGTTAACAGTGACATATTTATAGTAAATAGTTCCTTCATTATATTATTTTCAACTAAATCTATTTGACTGTAATAGCTTTTTTTTTCCCCCTCAGGAGCATTGTCTGATATATGATAATACATTACTCTTATATATGACCCGTTGACCTAGGCTTTTAGCATTTGTTATTATTTATCCACCCTTCATTGGAACTACCGATAGTTAATAACCTCAGGGCTCCTGTCAATGAGTGTAAGTTCCCCATTCTTAGGAAGTTAATGGTTCTGTGTGTGTGTGTGTGTGTGTGTGTGTGTAATGTCTTACTGCTCGGTTTAAAATATTGGTGATAATTTAACTCAGGATTTCTGTTCAGTGATTCAGCTCACACTGCATGTACAGGTGTTAACTCACCTTCTGCACATTGAGAACTGAGTCTCAGGAAACTGTTGCAGAAATGCTAATACTCTGGATATGGCAATTGCTGATAGTAATAAACTGTTCTTTGTCTCTGACTCAGTGGTCTTGTGTCTTCCACTAGCATTTGTGAAATTTTGGCAAGATAATTAGTTAGCTTTCTGGTAAGGTAAAAATCTCTGGATATAAACCATGATCGAAGCAACAACAGGTACACTACAGTTCATTAAAACTTATTTTCAATGAATTAAAAATAAACATAGATCTATTATAAAATTTTCTTAGGACGTATGATGGGCAAAAGGAGAAACTGACCTTGTGCAAGATTATTAAGTTCAAAATCACATAGCACACAGTATGAGTATGCATTTTACACTGTTAAGAAGATGGATCCAGAAGACTCCCTAGTAGTCCATTCTCTTAAACAATGTAGTATGTTGTTTCTTAATAAAATTATAGTTATTTACATGTAATAAATTATATATAAAAATATCTGTAAATATTTATTTGATGCCTTTATTTTTCTATATAGAGCTATTAAGGTATAACATTTATTTCTAAATAGCTATCAACAGTTAAGTAAAACAAGATGAAGACAGCTTTATCCTAAACTACTTAGTTACAGACAGCCAAACTACTATATGGAAGGTTACAGGAAAATGCAGAAGCTCTGAATCACATTGAAGCTTTCATAAACCTGTGATTATAATGACCAACATCTGAAAAAGCATCTACTCACAGGAGGAAAAACGACACTGATTGGATTAAAAGTAGAAAGACTAATGTATTTTTGTCCTTAAGGATTAGAAGAAAAATGGTTCTCTCAACCCTGTAAGTGAGCACAACAAGCAATCCAAAAGCATTATTGCGTGAGGCAGTTTAGAATCTCTTCCATTTGTCACTGGAACTAGTGGTTGAAGCTCAGGAAAATTTGAATTATAGTTCAGCTGCAGGGTCAGTGGCCACATATTCAGAGCAATACCTTAGGTTTAAAGGTTATTTACACCCTCAGAAACACTCAGCAGTATCATCAACCCTAAACTATCAATCCTTAACTTGCAGTGCCTTTTTAAAAGAGAACAGAAGATTACTTGACCAGAGTAAAGCAAATGACAGTTATTTCTGAAGACTGTTCTAGACATGATGCTTCATATTTTGTTTTTAGGGGAAGACAGAACAATGAGATAGGAAAAAATCATAACTTTGCGATTATATAACTAGCAGATTCAAGTACATTTTACTTAGTGTGTGTGTGTGTGTGTGTGTGTGCGCGTGAATATACATATGTCATATATATGAATTTTGTTTACAATGACAGCTGTTAAACATTTTTTGTTAATAGTTAAATTATATCTATCTCTGAGGATTTTTCCATTTATGTATACTTATTTGTTCACCTTGAACTTGAGACTGTAATGCACGAAAAAGTTGTTCCACCTGCATGTAAAGTGTCTAAGAAACTATTTGACAAATCTTAAAACGGAAAATAAAAATGGCTCACATCCAGTCAATGACTTTCTGAGGTAATTTGTACATATCTCCCATTCCCCTATGATTTCAAGGTTATAGGGCCTATAGAAACAAAGCATGTTTCAAGCCACCAACCATAAAATTTTATAATGATTTAAAAATAACTAGGCCATTCTTTGGTCACCCTCTGTGGAACCATCAACTAAAATATAGAGCAAGGACAGCATACACTCCACCCCAATATGGATAATTAATGTCTAACTATATTAAAAGTTATTAAAATGCTTTACACTATTTTAACTATTTTCAAATAAAACTATTTTGCTTATATAAATGATAAGCCAAAAAAAATCACTGTCAAGAAGCAAATCTATACTGGACTATTTATATGTGCTAAGCATCGTTTTAGACTATTCTATATGACTAGCATATATCACTTCTGCTGTGGTTGGAAGAATTCTAAGACAGCCTCTGAGTCCTTCCCTCTATTATACATGCCCTATAAAATCCACTCATTTTAACCTGTGGATGAACGGACATACTTTTCAATATGACAGAATAGTTACTCCTTTAATTAGTTTACATTATATGGCAAAGGTGATGAGACACAACCGATTCTCCAATTCTCTGACACCAACAGGGTATACTACAACCCAAATCGATTCTGAGACTAACTACCTGGAATTAGTGCAATTAAGGGCTCAGTCCCAAAAGACCACAACTTCAGAGCCAGGGGAAGGCGGGGTCCTCAGGCAACCAACACTTCTATGGTTCCGTCCTGGCGACTACGAATCTGGGGTTCCCACAAATCCACCTTAGGTTTGATAACTTGCTGTGACTCACAGAACTCAGAAAAGTGCTCTATATTTACAGTTTTATTTTAAAGGACACAAATGAACAGCTAGATGAAGAGGTACATGGGAGAAGGTCCAGAAGGGTCTTGAGCACGAGATCCTCTGTACCCGTGGAGTCAGGGTACACCATCTTCTCATTAGGTGGATGTGTTCACCAACCCCGAAATGACCCCAAATCTTGTCATTCTAAGTTTTTTTTTTTTTTTAAATTTTCATTAAGTAGACACAATTGATTTAATCACTGGCCATCGCAGATTAAACTCAATCTCCAAACATTCTCCTTTCCCCAGGGATTGGAAATCGGAATTCAAAGTTATAATCCTCTAATTATGTGGTTAGTTTTGTGCTGAGCAGTTCCCATTCTGAAGCTACCTAACCCCCACTCCTGTCACCTGAATCATCTCATTAATGTACATAACTCATGAAATCCCAAGGGTTTTAAGAGCTCTGTGCCAGAAATCAGAGACAAACCAAATACATATTTTTATTATGCTATATTCATTCCAGTGATTGTTACATTATGTAAGACTGTTTTAGCAGAATGAAGGTAGAGATTTTCCAGCTGACCTTAAAATGGCATATAAGTTCAAGTTGCTGGGAATGGCTCCAGTTGACAGCCAGTAAGGAAGGACCTCAATCCTAAAACTGTAAGGAATGAATTAGGCTACCACTTAGTGAACTTAGAAAAGAATGCTGAGCCTCTATGATGAGATCATAGCCCTGGTTGACACCTTCATTTTAACTTGATTGAGACCAGCACCAGAGAACTCAGGTAACCCCTGCCCAGAATCCTGACCTAACGAAACTGAGATAATATTGTTTTGTTCTTTTTAGCCACTGTGTGATGTCTTATATAGCAATAGCAAACTAATTCACTTGTCCTCATGAAACTTTATTGAAAGAAACAGATAATAAATACCCAGGCAAAAGCTACACAATGCAATTTCAGAAGAGAAGGTCTTTGAAGTACTTTAATATAGACTGGGTGTAAGAGGAGATGTATTCCATCTCAACGATAATGAAAGAGGGTACCAGGAGATCACTGCAAGAAACCTCAAGATCTGGAAATGGGGGTGATGAGAACTCACTGAACTACAAAAAAAGACAAAGGGGTGTACAGCAGAACAAAATGAAGCAGAAGGGAGTCTGGTAGACAGAAAGGAGATCAGATAATGAAAACTCATGACAGTCATTTATTTCTATATTTTGGAACTGTTACAACATTAAATGAAATCTCTCCTGGAGATTTTTTAATTAAATTTAATTTCAACAACCACAATTCGTGAGAGAGAATTCTGATAGCTTATTTATTCTTCTCCTCTAGTCAATGTTGATGATGTATATTATTTTCACACAGTGGTCTATTTAATCACTATACCCAACTTTACATAGAATTATAAAGAGCTAATGCCAATTGGTGATATTTTGTTTTTCTGAGTGAGCTTTGAAATCGATTAAAATGATAGTGTTTTTCCTTTCTTATGCATTAATTTCATGATTCAATCATTACAAATTCATTCCTAATTCATGTTTGGATTGCTTTATATTTGTTTATAAACTTTATGAACATAATACCTATAATTTCATTAACTACTATCATTTGATCATAATAAAATTTTGTAGTGACAGTGATGTGCTGAAGCTGGCCTGTACCAGCTCATGTGAACCCATTTTGAGCATCTCTTCCCAACCCATGTTCAGTGATTTCATATTTATGGTTAGAAATTGTCTGTGGTTGAGAGTAGTTATACTACAAAATCAGCAAACATTACAAATATGTTATTTCTTTCCTCAGAGAGCCAATTGTTAAACTTTACCAGTACACCAGATATATCATTAACATATGTTGATTAATATAAATTCCAAAGAGAGACTTTTCTTTGTCAGTTATTGGCATACTTTGACTTTCTGTTATTTGTAAAAGCAATTTTTGAACAAATATGTACTTTGTTTGAATTGCAACTTATGTATGCAAAGTTATTTATACATATATCTTTGGTAGTTGCATTTAATGTACTAAAATTTCATTTAATTTCAGCACCCATTAATTAAACAATAGTTTATTCCGGGTGCTGAAATTAACAGATTTATTACATTCAGTTACATTTACTAATTGGAAAATCACTTCAGACCAACATCTTCCTATTTTCAATTCATTTATCACTAAGCAACACAGTGTAGCTTTCTGCTGGTTGATAATTGTTTGTGGAAAAATAAAAAGTCAACATTGTCATAAAATATTCCCACCATATTAATTGGAAAGGAAAATACGCTTTGATCCACTTTAAACACCAGGAAAACTTAGAGAACAACACTATTTCCTACCTTGCAATGTTTAATTATTCAGAGGAGAAAGCTAAAAGGCAAAAAAAAAGAAAAAGATATTTTAAATAACTTGCTGATTAAAAGAAACACAGCATCTGTATCTCTGTGAAAAACAATAAATAATAAAAGAGAAATATGATAGACATTTCTATACCTTATACAATTTATGTATGAAGTGTCAGAATAAAGAATCAAAAATCGTAAACTACAATATCTATATAATATTTATCTAAATATTTTGTATTAGTAGTTTATTTCCCTCTTCTAATAGCTATGAGTTATACCCAGTTATATGTTTCACTCCCAAAACTTTACATCCAATTATTTCTGGAAATTTGATTTGGGATTCCAGTCGCTTGTACCAATTTCTGCCTAGGAAAACACTGAAAATAATCAAATTGGAATTTTTATTGTATAGAAAGCTCTATCATCAAGGGCCTCATTTTCTTCCCTGGCTATGCCAATTTCTATTACTTCTGATATGAAAGAAAAGTATTTGATGCCTTTGGAATGAGCAGTTCAAAGCAGTTGGCTGGCATTTAATGTACAAGACCAATGCATAAGCCATTTTACACACATCCATTCCTTTTCTCAGACTTTTAAAAAATACACATTGGTTATTTACCATCCATAAGATAAACCATTTTGTCATCTTCTTTGACAATCACAAAAATTCCTACAGAACTATTACTGAATCTTGTATGTGCTCTAAATGTGTTACTTATCAGTTGCAAATATATAAACGTTCTTGTCTTTTATGAGTCGAATTAAATATTCTGTACAATGATCATCATTTTTTTATTGTTTTTACTTATAAAAGGTTTAATGTTTTCATTTCTCATGAGGAGAATATTCTGAGGACAATGCTAGCTATAATTTTTCCTTCTTGTTTCACGCCTAAGGAAAAAAAGAACCAACTAAAATGAGTTATTTCTGAAAACTATTCTAAACACAATGATTCAAATTTTGTTCTCAGGGGAAAAACAGAGTAATGAGATGAGAAAAACCATAATTCCTTGATTATATAACTAGCAAATTCATGTATATTTTACTTAGTATTTGTTGACATATATTAACAATGTCAAGGTTCAGATAAAGGCAAAGTAAAACCAAGGAATCACCAAGGTAGTAATTGGTAAAAATTTGTTGTGCTCATACCAAATATACAGTTTGCAAACGAGAAAGAAACTAAAAGATGGGAAGAGGCGAATGGGTATACTGTCATAAAGCAGCTTATATAGTAAGAAAGCAATGACTTTATTACTCATAGTAACTGGTCACAGTGTTAGAATTTTCAGTGGTTACCTCATATCAACCTTGGAAAACAGTTCAAATTCTGTCCATGACTTCCAGAGGTATAAGAAGAAATGACCAAGGTTTAGTGGAACTTGCAAAATAAGCTAAATTAAGCTTTGTTTGTATAAACTAGTTTTGTATGATTAAACTAGTTTGTATGATTAAACTAGCTTTGTAAACCTTCAAGGTTGGTCTCCATGTTTTTTAACAATAAAAATATAAATTAAAAATAAAACACCTATGAAGACAATATATGACTGATGAGTTTAAAAGCAACATATTTTTTTCAAGTGCATCTATAGTCTTTATTTTTAATTGTCAATAACTATAACATCAGTACTAAACCCTGTAATAGATAATGTGATATAATTTATCATTAACCACAGGGCAAATGTGAAAGTGAAAGAGGGTGCTAAAATAAAAGATAAGTATACTTTCATTATATTTATTAATGAAATGATCTGTGGTTTTAATTTTTTTTGTTCCTAACTCATTTCAAGTTTTATCAAAATTATTCACTTTACAAAATTATTCTCTTACACTTTTTTCATTATCACCTGCATTTGATTTAGATAATTTGAAAATTATTTCTGGTGAATGCTGTATTATAGAACATTGCATATATTTAAGTACAGTGAATAGTTAATTGTTACCAAAACATATACTAAAATGTACATCATTTACACAGTGTTTTGGAATGCTTCTTTAAGTTTCATATATACAAATAAGTTCCATGTACACTGAGGTAGAAAAGTGCTTGTCATGTACTCAGTATAGTTATTGAATGAATAAGTACAAACTTCTCTTTTAGGACTTTCTAGTCCATCTATTGGTCAATTTTCCCATTTCTATTTGGAGCTACATGTTTCATAAAAGTTTACTATAGACAAAAAATAATTGTGGAATGAATTAGGAAACGAAAGATGAAAATTTTACTGGCAAACTAGCTCATTCCACTTTATTCAATAACTCAATATAGTAAGATAGAAATTTTCTTCAAATAAAACTATTACAATGATCTAAAAAAATCACTAAATTTTAATTTTAGAGCTTAATGATCCTTTTAAAAATTATTCTAGAGGAAAAAGTATGCAAAAATAATGTGAAAATTTTGGCACTCTGTTTAACATGCAAACTTTTCAATATGTTTAGAAAATTTAATTTTTGTCATAGTGTTTCCTCATATTCCTTATTATGTATTAATATTTACTTTTTTGGCTAATATGTATATATTTTTTCAGAACAAAGTAAGTTCTGGTATCTCTTTTTTACCTATATCTTATTTGACCTGTTATATATTGATTTCTCCCATTAGTCCTATATGATTTCTTCTACTGTCTTGGGTTTTCTGGTTAGAAATTACTTGGAAATAATTATACTATCCAATA
>NW_011888819.1:5456535-5458596 GCF_000151845.1 Pteropus vampyrus
GGGGGGGGGGGGGGGGGGGGAGGGATGTAAATAAAATATGGGAGCCATATTATTTTTAACTAAGTTATTAATCTACTTTTGTTGAATATAAAGCAAGACTATTGAATGATATAAGCATCACACAAACACACAAACATGTATGGACAATAACTTTGATATATGTAGTCATATATGGTTATTTTATTTCAATAATAATGATATAAATCAGAGTAGTTCAAGGGACAAGCTTTGGTAATTGTCTTCAGCATTTGTGGCCCATTAGGGGTAAAATATCCTTTCTCAGTGGTAGTCAAATTATTACTTCTCTTAAAAAATATTCAGAAAAAAATACTGTGAGTCGAATACAGTCTGGTTTGCTGAATTATTATATCGGTGGTTTTCAAATTCTTTTCTAGTCTAGAATCCTTTTTCAAAAAAGTGAAATATGAGTGATTCTTTTAAATATTGCTTTTTTTCAGCATGAGGGACTGCTCGAAAATGCAAAATTCCCTTAGAATATAAATATTTATCTAATTTTATTTGGCCATACTACATTACAGTGAATATATTAAACAGTGGACACAGCATATTGGATAGGATAGATATTAGTGTTTTAAAATTTGGTTTTCTCTTAACAGTGAGCTACCATGAAAGCAGTAGAGATTGACTTAAGAATCCAGTTAGAGGTTTGTATTTAACTGGCCATACAAATTTAAATCATACAGCTGTTTTATCTTTGCCATTAACCTGTGATTAAGTACAGTCAAATATAAATTAGATAATTAGAAATAGGGGTACAGTCTGTGACCATTGGGCTGCATAAATGGATGGAATAACTGCTTTTTTTTACATTATTTTTAAATTGAGATTAAATGTATATTCCCTATAACACATAAAGTACACATATATGCAACTATATATGTATTACTTGACTCTGAACATAAACATAAGTGAGTATAAATATTTTTACTTGATAACCTAGATTGTGTCTAAATATTTTAAGGAGAATAAACCAGAATATGTGTTATTACATATGTTCGATAGTCTTCACAACACGTTAAAATTTTTACTGAGGCAAAATTCATGTAACATAAAATTATCCATTAGCCATGTTAAATTCTATTATTTCTTGGCATTTGATACCTTCACAATGTTGTTCAACCATCACCTCTATCTAGTTCCTAGATGACATCCCAAAAGGAAACTGTACTCTTGCTTTTTGAAAGTCAGCGTTATGCCACTTAACTTTTATGAAAATCTACGTTAGTAACCTGTTTTCACTAATGAAAGAAATCCAAAGATTTTCGCTTTTGCAAAAAATGGTGAAAAACAAAAATAGCATTCAGAATTTGTTTTGCAGTGTGTGTACCGGCAGCAGCCAGAATGGCCCTGCCAAGCTTCTTCCCTAGGACCACACTCAGCACCTCAGCATCAGCTGCCATGGCTTTGAACTGTATCTGTGAGCATCTGTGCTTTATCCCGATTTATTTTGTGCATATGTTAGCAAGAGATGTCCTAAGTTATCAGAATAGTCTAAAGGAGCTCATCAGGGTGTTACATTTAGTATAAAACTGGATGTAATTAAGTATTTTGACCGTGGTGAACAAAATAGTCATTGTTCAGGCACTGAATTTGGGATCTGGGAATGTTCAAAAATGTTTCCACATAAATTAATGGTAATTGCGTCTTCTCTTTATGCCGTTTCAGTTTATAAAAGGTTTCACAGGGACACGCTACATTTGAATAGCCTATACCTATCTACTAAGCAGTCATCACTCATTTCCTCTTCCCCCAGCCTCTGGAAACCATTAGTCTGCCTTCTGTCTCTACCGATTTACTTCTTCTGGAAGTTTTATATAAATGAAATCCTACAATACTGTGATATTTTGTGACTTTTAGCATGTTTTAAGTTTCTGAAAGTTTCTGAACTTTCTCCAAAGTTTTAAGGTTCATCCACATTGTAGCATAGCAGCATTTTATTTTTATTTATTTATTTCTATTTTTTGTATTAAGTTTATTGAGGTAACATTTGTTAATACAATTATATAATTTTCAGGTGTACATTATAATTTGACTTCTGTA
>NW_011888819.1:5459921-5465613 GCF_000151845.1 Pteropus vampyrus
ATTTCTATTTTTTGTATTAAGTTTATTGAGGTAACATTTGTTAATACAATTATATAATTTTCAGGTGTACATTATAATTTGACTTCTGTATATTCTATTGTGTGTTTACCCCCAAAGTCCAATTTCCTTTAGCTACTACATATTTAATCCCCTTACCCCTACCCCCTATAATTGGCCCCCTTTAACCCATCTACCTCCTCGCTCCTCCCCTACTTCCTACCCTCTGGTAACCACTAGTCTATAGTCCATGTCCAAGAGTCTCTGTTTGTTTGTCCTGCTCATTTGTTGCTTTTAGGTTTATATCCCACATATAAGTGATATCATGTGATTTTCAACTTTTTCTGTCTGATTTATGCAGCACTTTATTTTTATAGCTGAATAATATTTCATTGTAAGTAATAGAATGGATAATATTGTTTATCCATTCATCAATTGATGGACACTTGATATCACCTTTTGAGTACTGTGATTACTGTTGCTATGAAAATTCGTATCTCATTGTGATTCTTACTTGCATTTTTCTAATGATTTATGATGTTCAGCCATTTGTATATCTTCTTTGGAAAGTTATCTATTCTGGTCAACTTTTAATTGGGTCGTTTGCCTTTTTCGCTATTGAATTGTAAGAGTTCTTTATATATTTTAGATATCAGATGATTTACAAATATTTTCTCTCATTTTGTATACTGTCTTTCACTTTCTTGATAGTGTCCTTTAATATACAAAAGTTTAAATTTTGATGAAATCCAATTCATCCATCTTTTCCTTTTCTTGCCTTTGCATTTAGTGTTATAGCTAATACAGAATTAATTTTTATATGATCTATCGGGTCTGTCATCTTCATGGGTACAACTAGTGTTGTGTTCATACTATGCGACTGATGATAGCTCCAAGTATGTACACCTTATTCAATTTGAGTCAATGAGTGCCTCTTCATGGAACTATTGATTTGAGTTTAAATATCTCAGACATATTCAATGGTGGCACCAGAAGCTCTGGAATATAAAATGATCATCTTGTTGATAGCCACGTTTCCCATCCCATTGTAGAAAGTCTGCAGTTAGAGAGAATCACATTAGTATAAGAAAAGAATCAGAGACAAATGCCTGAGCTACAATCCTGATTATTCAAGGCTTGGGTTACAGTGGTCCCTAAGGCCCACCTCTGTCCTTCAGTGTTCTTTCAGTAAAATTGATTATTACTAAGTAAAATTTTTATAGAAATTCTTATTTCTTTATTTTTCAGCTAAGACACTTTGAGATTTCTTGCCATGCATGCAAATGAATCTTTTTAATAATGGCTTATTTGAGCTATGTAGAGCATTAAAATGGAAAGTGATGCTTACTTAATCAACTAAATTACCACTGCATTGATTTTATTTATCCTGTAAGTTAAATAATTAGAATCACTTTCTTGTCTCCTCAACAAGCACCATTCCTTCATCACTATAAATTTCACTTGTTCAATATTATCTTTTCTTAAATCCAATTTCCGTTTCTGAACTTTCTCCAAAGTTATGTCTTAATCCCTAAGAATTATCCATCCCAAATACTCATAGTTCTCTCTTCTTTTCCTTAATTAATTAATGAAACATTGCCTATGTTTCAATTATATAAATATGCACATTGTCTTTGTCAGTGTTAGTTTGTTTTCAATAAATAATAATCTACTAAAATTAGCTCAAGAAAGCAGGAATTTATATACTAGAAAAACAGAAAATGTTTTTGGTATCCAAAGCCAAGAAATAAAGTCACACAACACAAAGAAATGGTTAATGAGAGCAGAAGATATTTCATCTTTTTATACAAAGTTATCATTCTCTCCTATTTTCCTTTTTCTGTGTACATCTTCATGGTCATGCTTCTCTCTACATAATAGTGAAAACTGCTCCCTTTCGGATTCTCTAACAGTCAAAATCTGTCTGTTATCTATAGCAGCATAATGATGCCTCAAGATCACAAGTCTACACACTTTCATTATCTCAGTTTCTATGGGTTATGAATCTAGGCATAAATTAACTGCATCCCCTGCTTCCGGTGTCTCACAAGTTTTAATCATTGTGTGGGTTAAGGCTGGGATTGCATTTGAAGGCTTAACTGAGGAATACACAACAACTAAGCTCACTCATGTGCCTGTCGGTAAGATTTATGTACCTAAGAGGTGTTGTACGGAGGGCATCAGCTCCTTCCTGGCTGTTAGACAGAGGCCACCTTCAGTTCTTTTTCACATAAACATCTTGCTTCAACATGGCAAGTTGCTCCAGCAAATCAGCAAAACAGTCTGTTGAGGTTCATTTTTTTCTAAATATAAAAGTAACACCCCATCATTTTTGCCATATTCCATTGGTTATAAGTAAATCACCAGGTCCAGTCTATATTCAAGAGGAGAGGCATGTACATAAGGCCATGAATACCAAGAGGCAGGATTCACTGAGACTACCTTAGAAGACTATCACCACAGTACAATTAATGTTTTTCATAAAGTTTAAGTTAATGTTCGTTTATTCACTTACTCATTAAATGAACTGATACTATTGTATATCAAATAACACAACAGAGTTTATAGAATCAAGAGTGAATTTTATTTATTTATTTCTATATATGTTTTTGCCATCTAGCCTGCCTTAAAAGAGCTTTAGAACTATAACAAACTCTTAATTTGCCGTATTGTTGCTGCAGATAAATAATCATTGCCATGGGAAATCTGGATCATTGATCGACCTTTGTACTTTCATTCCTAGAGATGTTTTCCATTCACATGAGTTAAAAGCTGCTGTCCCAAAGTGATGGGTGTGTGTTTTCTTACAAGCAACAAGTCGGGGTAGCAGAGCTGAGAAACAAGAAAATAGCATTGTGAAGTTTTAAAGAAAAGTACTTCCACTGAACTCCCTAGGGAGTGTGCTTCCCTGTGCTCCCTCAGTGAGCTCAAAGTCTTCCTGTCCTTCCGGGGCGTTCCTTTTGGCAAATATACACTGTAATCTTGAAGTTTATATATGAAATCATACCATTAAAAAAAGAAACTAAATAAAATTATTTTATTATAAAAAAAAGATGTAACCTGTTTGCCTTCATGTAGTTTACATTCTTGTCTGGAAATAAGAATTCCAAAGAAAATGATTTAAAAATAGTCATGTAAGATCAATAAAAAAATACTAAAGAGGTGGACATGCAAATATCTTGGAGTACTGGAAGCTTCTCTAAGAAAATAGAATGTAATTAGAGACCTAAAGACCCTTTGAAGAATCAGAAGAGAAAATACCAAAAAAGATGGGAAACTGTTCTTTGAAAGTTGAACAGCGTGTTCAAAGCCATGAAAGTAAGATATAGAATGACACCTTTATGGACATGAAAGGTCTGCGTTGCTGAAGCACAGTAAGCAAGACAGGTAATGGAGGTGGAGACACTGACCAACTGGGCTTATATGGGTCCTGTATGCTCTAGTAATAAGTGTAGATCTTATTCTAGGTAACTTTCAATTGTATTAAGCAGAGAAGTCACAAGTACCATTTTTGTTTTGTTTTGTTTTGTTTTGTTTTGTTTTGTTTTAAGAATAATCATGTCTTATAGAACAGCTTTTAAACAATTTCATGATTTATGTCATCTTTCTCAAAACTATAGATCACTTCCCTTGAACTTGATCTGTACACTTCTTAGCCCATTATCATGTGCAGAGTTTGGAAAGCTATTTTCTAACACTTTCACTCCTCCAAACACTTACAGAAATTCTGCATTGCAGTCTAATATTTAAAAAATTTGAGGCAATTAAAAAATATGATTTTTTTTAATTAATGTACTTACATGTGCATATGTTCATTTATTTTACATGGAGTTTAACTTTGAAAGCAAACATGTTTAGCTTAGAAATTGTTTCTATTTCATTACTAAAACACACCAAAAATCGAGTGTTTTAAAATATCACTTGCCATCATTTAAGGACCAAATGGAATGAGTTGATCTCAACATCCGTGTTTTAAGTGCTTTCATCACAAGCTAGCAATAAGACTGAGGTAACTGACTCCCTCGAAATGAATGCCTCGCAAATGTGTTATTTAGTCTGTTATTGTGTTCCCACAAAACTTGGATAGTGTCTTATTAACAGAGCAAAGTGTAGAACATATATCACTGCAATAAAGTTGTTGGATCTAATCTTAAATTGTTAGGGGTAGTTTGTATAAGCTTAAAGTAAAGGTTTTTGTTGCCGTTGTTTTAATTGCAAACCTTGAAATGCTTTAATTATTCAGATGTTAAGACCATAGAGTATCTCAGGAAAATACATACTTAATTGAATCTTCATGCTATTTTCTGACAAGTAGCTATCATTAGCCATTAGAACATATAATTTATGAAAACACTATATTTTATGTGTCATTCTAATTGAGTTCATTTTAACTGCCAATATTCTAAAAAGAATTCTTAAAGAACATATGGATCTCCTCACTTTTATTAACTTTTTAATACAATAATAACAATTATCATTTTTCCCTCCTGTGGGTGGGACCCATCCTGCTGCAAATATACATGATTTATAAAGTAAACAGTGGCCATAAGGATTCAGCTTAAGAGATCCTAGGCTGAGTTCCAGTTTCCATGCCAATTATTTTGATAAGATGTTCAATATTACATTACTTCATCTTAATATATCTTTAGTAGAAGTCAAGATTCAACTAAATTATAATATTCCTACAACTGGGTATAATTAAGATCAACTTCAAGATGCTGAAAAAAATTATTGTACCAGTTACTTTCTAACAGGTCTCTCTTTCTTGTCTGTCTCCTCATGAAGCCACAAATGCTTTCTCACATGATGCATTGAAGTTACTTTTAGGGAAGATAATAAGAAAGGTGAGCAAGTGATATCAATAGTAATGGGTGAGCCTGTGATACCAATAGTAATGATACAAGTAGACATTACAAAATTCAGAGATTTTAAGTGCTATATAGAGTACAACCAATCTTGGTGTTACATATGACACATCAATAAACTATTTCCTTTTCGTGCAGCAAAGTTGTCTCAGTTTTCATTAAGATTGATAGTAATAACTTGTAAAATCTCCCATTTTATCGTACATCTTTCTTTAAAGAAATTATATTTGCCAAGGTATGGGAGTAGTTTTATTAATCAAGTTAGGGTATTATTGTGCTAAAAGAGAAGTATATTAGGCCCCTGGGTTTATATAATTTAAGAAGTTCCCTTTAAACACAACAGATTTATTTTACCTTCTCATAACCACACATAAACAGAACATTCATGTTGTAGCTCATAACTTCATTGCTGGAAGTAAAGTACAAGAGCATTTATGACTCATGGCTTATTGGAGAAGATAAATAAACTCAAAATTAAACTCAGTTCCAATACATGTCAAAAATTAAGGAAAAAAACTCCTGCTGCTGGACCTAAATACTTTTATATATTTAAAGGAAAAAAAATGATCTTTTAGGTGTCTTTCAGATCCATTTCTATGAATCTATAAAATTAGTAGCCCCTTAGTGTCTATCTTGTCTAAAAAAGATTCTATCTACATGTTGTTTTTAAATGTTAAAATTATAAATATGTAAATGAAAATATATTGACAATCTTATTTACATTTTGTTAAGAACATCAACTCACTAATTATGTTAATTTTCTCTGTTGTTAAAAGATTTCTCCTAGATGCTTATCCTTTTCTCATTTCAATACCTTCTATATATATATA
>NW_011888819.1:5466663-5478100 GCF_000151845.1 Pteropus vampyrus
TTTTTTTCAGTGTTCATTATGTAAGATCGTAGTAGTTTTAATAGAAAGTTAACCTGAATATTGACATATAAACCTATAACTCTCCATATAATATCATTCCAGAGAATTGTATGAGCTACTCTCTATATATTTCAATTATAAAACGACTTCAAGAGGAAGCACTTTCGGCATTGAGGATAACTGCTTATTTTTTATGGGTAATATCCCTAAGATATTCTGTAAGAAGGGTAACAATGGGAAAAAGATGCATTATTTCCTTCTTCTCCAGTGTTTCTCTGTTTAATGAGTAAAGGATGTGCATACCAACAACATTTCTCAACATAATGCTAGTGATACTTCAGTTAATGACAGATTTTCGACATTTCTTACAACACATTTCTTGGCAATATTAGTTTTCTTGCTGAGAATTTCACCATTTTCTGTTCCGTGATGAGTGTTTACTATAAAATTGGGGAAAACTGTACTTGAGCCCATGTGTTAAATGTCATTTTAGAATCATTTGTCATCATAAAAATATACTTACTATCAAATGAGATAATGTATATGAGTATGCATTAGACAAAAATCCATCTATAATAGATGAAAGTCACTATTTAGAGATAGGAATAGATTTAAACTTTAGTTTCACCCAGGTGTCTGCGTAATACAAAAAATATTATTATAACAAATATAGGTAGGAACTGAATACAGAGTTTTAACTGTGAAAAACTGCACAGAACAATTATTATTAGCAGGGGATTTGCACAGAAATAATGTCATCATGTGAAGATGCTACTTTTTTTCAGTCTTATTTAAAAATAATTGACATAAATCGCTATATAAGTTTAAGGTGCATAGATTGATAGTTTGATTTACATATACTGTGAAACGATTATCACTAGGTTTAGCAGACATCCATCATCTCATATAACTACAATAAAAGGAAAAAAAAATTCTCCTTGTGGTAAGAACTGTTAGGATTTAATCTCTTGAGTCCTTTCTAGAATCCAAAGTAAGCAGAAAGAAAAAAAATCATGAGAGAGGCAGAAGGAAAGGAAAGGGAAACATATATACACACAGAATACAATACATTTTCTGTAATATGGGAATTCACCTACAACAGAATTAAAATGAAATCTTATTAGTAATTCCTGAGAAGATTTTGTAATGACCATCACATAGGACTCTCCAACACAAATATCCAAGCTCGCCAGTTTTAATTCTGTTGTAGAAGAATTCCTGTATTACCAAGGGAAATGATCATATCCTATGTGTTATGTTTATTTTCCTCTCGTTTCTTTCTGCCTCCCTTGTGACCTCATTTCTTCTTGCTTAGATTGGATTTTAGAGAACACTTAGTTTATAGGAATAAATTCTACATAATCATGGACATAACTTAAATTAGATTTACGCCTTGTGAAGAAAATTGCCTTTGGTTGAGGAATCATTACATATAACGGTCTACTGAGGATTTTTTTCCACAAGAATGTAATAGTTTTAAGCAGAAAATATTTTATTTTTGGTCCTCTTTCCAATACAGAATTAGAAAAATTCAACTCTGAGTATAAAATACCCTAAACGGATTCTAAAACATTGTGACCTTTAACTTTTTCATCATAGTATAAACGTAAGAAGTTCAATCAGTAAAATACCGAAGAATTGATATTATTTCCCTTCCATAAATAAGAAGTATTAGCTTCACAGTGATTACATAAATTCATCACTTTCACACACTAATAATTTATCTTACTGCGATGTATATTCACTTCAGTTAGGCTTCAAAATCAATGGTTTTACCACTCTGCTGTACTGTTTCACAAGAAGAACAAGAACTGACACCAATGTCCTTCATGTAACTAATGATAAAACTGAAGACAAAAGTCATTAAATGATATACCCTGGGACTCACTACCAGGTAGTACAAGATCCGAAGGAGAAATCAAGTTTTCTGAAACACTGTCTTAAGGATAAAAAAGAAAGGTGGGGGAGGAGGGTAAACAATTTGCTTAATGACACAGACACTTTGAGAAAAATCAGTATTCAAGATATAAGACGTGATGACTAGAAGTCACAAATGATCCTTATGGCCACAAATGCAGACAATTGCAAGGGCTAAAAGGAAAATGAGAGACTGATTTGTAACTTTATGAGAAAGTGTGCAGGAGGGAGGTATGTGTGGGTAGGCATTATGTTTTCAGACAGATATATTTTGAGTGTGTTATCTCTAAAGTAAAGGCGTAGTTGAGAAAATTATGTTAGTGGGCAATTAGAAACAATGACATTCCAGAGAATGCAGGTGAGAGAGAGATTAAGAACATCCATGGAGATTTTCATCCTCATTATTTTTTTTGTAACATATTAGAGATAGCTGCTAGAAATAACATGTGCTCTTCAAAAGTACTTAGGAATGATTTAGGTTGTATTTAGAAATAACAGGTTGCCCATGCTTTTAATATTTGGTTTTAGGGATTGACAGCAAGGGGGCAAGGGACTCAAAATTAAAATATAATAATAATGGTTGATATTTGTATACCTAAAAATGCAATAGATTGTTCCTCATACATGATCCTTTTAGTAAATAGATTTTAAATTTTACCGCAAAAATTCTTACACAGCTTTTTCAAATCTAAACCAAATTTCTTTACCATATTTATCTAGCTGACATAAGTTTATATTTGTTGTTTTGATTATGTGTTTGCTAGTCTGTTTTTAGGATGAAAATGAGTGCCAGAATTTAAAAAGTGTGGTAGATAATATCAACCATTTAAGACATCAAGTTCATTGACAAAAACTATAGTCTTTATAAAAAATAAAATGTCAATATATTCTTGTATTTGGCAATTATCAGTTAACTGAATTTGCTTAAAAAATGTATACTTTCCCACATGAATTTAATCATGTAATTGAGCTGGATCATTAATATTGGACCAATTTTTTTTCTGAATTTCAGCATAACAGACATATATTAGAAAAACTGTTGACTAGAAAAACATGCTGATAGTGAACCAAAAAGTGCACAGTACTCATATTCTAGAGACTTTATTTTGTGATGGAAACACAGAATAAATGCAGCTAGTATTTTATCATGAAAAGTATGTGCCTAAACTTTTTCAGTATTCATTTTATTTTCATTATTAAACAAAAATAAATTTAATAATACTTAATAATACATTTAACTTTTTAAATGCATAATTACAGTTATCTTTCATCATATTTGATGATTATATAATACATGCCTAATAAAACGCATGATTGATTTCTCAATTTCAAAATGAGTACACTAATTGTCCAATAAAAGAGTAAATACCATATAATAAAAAGTTAACGATATATAGGTTTGAGTATGATCTAACTCATTCTGGCAAATCTATTTAGGCTCCAGAAAAATAATCTCATTCTCTACATTAATAACTTTTAAGTAAGTGTTACAAAGGATATTTAATAAAATAAATATAACTGTTAATATTAAAATATATTAACATTATTTATGTGCACAGCGTATTACTATTTTAAAAACATTTTCACATGCGTTTTTTTCATTGAAATGATATGTAACTATATAAATTATTTCTCTCTCTCTCTCCTTGTCACTGTGGGATTGGTGATCCACTTCTCTAAGTCCTGCACTTTTTAAGGATTCTCATTTTCTCACAAGTTTCTCTTTTGGCACCCTTACCATCCTGTATTTGTAGCTTTGCTTTAGCTAGATCTTTTCGTTCTTTGGATTTTTTGATTTTTTTTTAAATCTCACATTTAAAATTGAGCTTCCATAGGACCCTTGTCTTCTCCACAGCAGTCAGACTTCTGGAACATAGTATCTGTATTGCAGTCCTCATCTCTCACCTCACTTTCCCTTCTTAACCCTGATCATCTGGTGATTTCCACTGTTTCTCTTAACCTGCCTTTAGCCTCTTTACCTGAGCTGCAGCTAAACTTTCTTCAGTCAGTCTGAATAATTCAGGGCTGCTATGTGTTGAATTGCGCCTCTCATAAATTCATATGTTGAAGTCCTAACCCCCAGTGCCTCAGAATGTAACTGTATTTGTAAATAGAGTCATTGCAGATGTAACTAGTTAAGATGAGCCCAAACCAGAGTAACTTGGGCCCCTAATCTGACTGATAGCCTTATAAAAAGAGAAAATTTGGACAAAGATACACATAATAGGAAGAAAATACGAAGACATGAGGGAGAAGATGATCATCCATGAGCCAAGGAGAAAGCCAGGGAACAGATCCTCCTCCCACGGCCTTCAGAAATAACCGACTATGTCGACAGTATACCTTGGAATTGGACTTCTTGCTCTAGAACTGAGACAATATGTTCCTGCTGTTTAAATCACTCTGCTTGTTGTGCTTTTTGATGGCAGTCCTAGAAAACTAATATAGTACGCTTATTTGACTTTCACCATATTTATATCAACTCTATCTAACCACTTCTTCTTTCTTCAAATTCTCCTTTCATTTTTCTATGACAGTTTTCTTTCTCTTTCTTCCTTTGATAAATGCTAAAATATTAGTGTTTATCAGGAGAATTCATCCATTTCTATGATTCAAAAGCATATTTTAAATTATAAAATATGAATCCCATTTCCACCAATATCTGTCCTCTAAGTTATAAATCCATGTAGATCTCAGTCTATTGGATGTTCTCATACAATAGTTCTGTAAGCAGTTCACATCCCAAACTAGCTTTCTCTTCCTGGGTTCCTTAACCTTGGTTTCCTACTGCATTAATTGACATCACCATTCAAACAGCTGAGTCTATTTCAAATACACAGTACCTTCTTTTACTCCTCTCCCCCTTTGCTATGAACAGCAAGTCACCAAGTTCTTGATTCTGCTTCTTTCTCTTAATGCTCCCGATGTATCATGGAAGGACACCATCATCACTCACCTGGATAACTACTACACCTTCCCAACTGATCTGTCTATAACCAGATAGATAGAATCTCTTCTAATTCATCCTCCTCACTGAACCCAGAATGCTACATACCCTCTTCTCAAAATTGTTAACGTTTCGCCAGATTTGTTTTCTCATTCTCCCTCCGCCTATCTCTCCTCTACCCTCCTCCATATACATCATTTATATTATTTGTTGTGAAAATATTTAGAGCAGATTGCATGCATCATGCACCATTATCCCTTAGTGCTTCTTTGTGCATTCCCTAAGAATAAGAATATTTTCTCATATATCTATAATTTTAAAATTCAGAGAATTTATAGATAATTTAATATTAGCATCTAATCATGCACAATTATATTTTAATATGTTACTTGTCTCAATAATGTCCTTTGAAGCAAATGTTTTTCCCAGCACATGTTATCCCTGGAATTTTTTATTTCATTTAGTTGCCTTTCACTTTAGTCTCTTAATCTGGAAAACTTTCTCAACATTTCTTTGTCTTTCAGAAAACTGACATTTTTTCAAAACTATAAACTAGTATTTTTTTTTATTTTCTGACATTTTCTCATGATAAAGTTCAAGCAACTAATTTTTGGCTGCGATATTACTGAAGTAATATCATGTTCTTTTCAAAGTAATACATCCAAAAGCACATGATTCCATCAGTCTTATTTGTCATATTAATTTTGATCATGTATTTAAAGTGTTCATTTAGTCGACTCTGTAGTTATTACTTTCTAAAGCATTTTTGTAGTTAATAAATAATTTTAGGGGAGATTTCCAAGATAACATTAATACTCTTATTGATTAAATTTTATGTCCTATATTGAACATTCATTGATGATTCTTGCCTGAATCATATTTTACTCACATATTCCTCTTATCAAAATATTCAGACGTCTTAAATGACATCTAAGACCCTGAGTGATTTATAGCTCCTATTTACTTTCCCTTACGTTTTTTGGAGGCATAAGCTGCATCTTGTGTACTTGAAATTATTTACTATTTTCGCTTACATATATGCTTCTGTGTATATATGTGAAATATATTCTACCACAGTTGATGTTCCCTCATCCTAATATCCCTTCATCAAAAACCATAAGAGGCATTTACAAAAACTCACAAAATTCTTATTCTCAGTTTATGTAAAGTCATTCGATATGCTACTTGGGGAGAGATGCATAGTCTTTCACATACAGTTTTTTTCCCCAATGTATTACATGGGCCACTGACTTGTGCCATGATCAAAGGTAATGAAGAGCTGACTACTAATGTGAACTTTACAATATACAGTATTACTTGTTATTTCCTTTTTCTCCCCAATATAGGTGGCTGCAATCTTTACTTGCTTATATTTTGGGCTAAGTGAATTTATTTTTTTAAATTTTAATCATTTTTAAACACTAGAAAAGTATTTTTAAATGAAGTATTATTTTACTATATAAATAAATAAATGAAATAAATCATTAATTTAGTTGATGTTTCTGATTTTAATTACAGAGAAAGAAAAAAATATATTTCTGGGCATAAAACTTAGCAGCTAATGAAAAACTATACACAAAAATCAGGACATACCAGCTCAGCGCTTCCATTTCTTATCAGATGTTCATATAGTTTGAAGTGCTGAGAGCAAAGAGAGAAAAAGCCAATACACAGTTTAAAATGATTCCATCAGTCTTATTTGTCATATTAATTTTGATCATGTATTTAGAGTGTTCATTTAGTCTACTCTGTAGTTATTACTTTTTAAAGCATTTTTGTAGTTAATAAGTAATTTTAGGGGAGATTTCCAAGATAACATTAATACTCTTATTGATTAAATTTTATGTCCTATATTGAACATTCATTGATGATTCTTGCCTGAATCATATTTTACTCACATATTCCTCTTATCAAAATATTCAGACGTCTTAAATGACATCTAAGACCCTGAGTGATTTATAGCTCCTATTTACTTTCCCTTACGTTTTTTGGAGGCATAAGCTGCATCTTGTGTACTTGAAATTATTTACTATTTTCGCTTACATATATGCTTCTGTGTATATATGTGAAATATATTCTACCACAGTTGATGTTCCCTCATCTTAATATCCCTTCATCAAAAACCATAAGAGGCATTTACAAAAACTCACAAAATTCTTATTCTCAGTTTATGTAAAGTCATTCGATATGCTACTTGGGGAGAGATGCATAGTCTTTCACATACAGTTTTTTTCCCCAATGTATTACATGGGCCACTGCCTTGTGCCATGATCAAAGGTAATGAAGAGCTGACTACTAATGTGAACTTTACAATATACAGTATTACTTGTTATTTCCTTTTTCTCCCCAATATAGGTGGCTGCAATCTTTACTTGCTTATATTTTGGGCTAAGTGAATTTATTTTTTTAAATTTTAATCATTTTTAAACACTAGAAAAGTATTTTTAAATGAAGTATTATTTTACTATATAAATAAATAAATGAAATAAATCATTAATTTAGTTGATGTTTCTGATTTTAATTACAGAGAAAGAAAAAAATATATTTCTGGGCATAAAACTTAGCAGCTAATGAAAAACTATACACAAAAATCAGGACATACCAGCTCAGCGCTTCCATTTCTTATCAGATGTTCATATAGTTTGAAGTGCTGAGAGCAAAGAGAGAAAAAGCCAATACACAGTTTAAAAAGCCATTTGAACTTGTTCTGAAGCCATTGCTTGCAACCTGAAATATTTTAGTTGATAACTGTTTTATATTGTGCTTTGCTCATGTCTTTCACTGTCAATATTGCTGAATTTTTTGAAATTTTTAGGAAAAACTTATATTTAACAAGAAACACTTTATATTCAGCTTTTAATCAGAATTTACTATTCAAACAAGGTATCTCCTACTTAAGTGTATATATATATATATATATATAAGTATGTATGTATATATGTATATGAGAAAAATAGCTGTTTCTTTTTGAGAAAGCTAAAATTATAATGCATATTTTGTTGCTGAACTGGAACACTATTAAATGTCTCACATTTACAATTTGAAGAATCAAATACATGGTTATATGATTCTGACTTACAGGTTTACAAAAGAGCAAAAAAAATAGAAAGAATATAAGTACTTATATCTTGATGAAACAATGATTTACTCAGTACAGCTACTGAGTTCATTATGTATGTATTACATTATAGTTGTAACAACTATTTTCTGTAATGTTTTGCAGTTATGATTTAGATATACCTTCATAATTTTAATATTAACATGAGAAAATACTCCTGATGCTCATTAAAAATTGTTTAAAATTATGTACTGAATATGAGTAATATTTTCAAATGTGGGAATTTGCTAAGAAGTTATTTTTTTAGAAATGCAGTTAACTAATGACCACTTTCTTTCCTCTCTCTCTCTCTCTCTCTCATTCTCTCTCTGCCTGTGTTGTTTATTTTATTGTGGAAAAACAAGAATAGGTATGTTTTCCACTCCTTTCTTAAGCATATAAGAACCTCGTCTATCGGTCCAAGCTCCACTAGGTAATACTGTAGAAAAAACATGGTGATCAAAGATCAAAACTCCCATCAAGTCTCATCTTCTGCCTCTGCTTCTATTTTAAGAGACCAGGAGTCACAGACATCTGCTGCACTGCACCTACCAACAAACCAGCACCAGTCCATGAAAAAACACACAAGTGGGGAACACAGATCTCGGCCAGAACAAATAACTTCTGCTCTAGAGTAAGTGCCCATAACCTGTCTTCCAATTGTTGTTAATGCTCACATAGACATCACAGAACTTCTTATATCTATCAGTATGAATGAACTGAACCCTGCCTATGCCTTGCTTTCACTTTTGGAATATGCCGCCCACAGTTAATTATTTGTCCTATGGACCTGGTTTTACTGAGTCTCCCTTCCAATATTCCCAAGCTCCTAGCCAAGATCCCCACATAGCATTGTTTTGATTCTAGGCACACAATGTTTACTTCAACCTTTCTTAATTTCTCATATATGACTGTGATTAGCATTCCCTCATGTTACGTTTCTTTGACTAGAGACTGAGTTATTCTCTGAGTTGATAATTCATATTTTGATGTTTTAATTCTATGTGAATTAATATTTACTTGCCTATCTTATCAATATGCTAATAGAATCACAATATATAGAAGCTGGCCTGCTGGCCTGCTCCGAGCATTTCTGATCAATTCTAGGATTCAGAGTACAGTAAGATAAACACATAGATAATACTGAAGCATCACTTCAGAGTGATAAAAAATTGTGCCAAGTAAAAATTTCATATTTATTTAGATTTGTCTTATGTATTTATTTTTAAGTACAATCCTTAGAAGAAATTATAAATACTAAGCATGACAACTGTCAGGCTAAGGACTAACATTGTTTTATTTCACATCATATGACATAATATAAATTTATTGTTTTTCTTTGGCAAAGTAATAACTAATTTAACAGTATTTGATCTCAAAAATGGTTGAAAAGCATATTTTCAAGTTTAAAATAATTCTAGATTATTTGTATTTTGTCGATGGCAATCTTGTTGAAAGAGATCCAAGCACACATAGAAGTGTTTTGAATAAAATCACATATCCCTCACAGTTAACGACTATGAATGATTTCATGGATTTCATTTAATTCATTTTCTATATAATTCTGCAGTCTTTACACTCATTTGTAGATACTCAGTTTGTATATTTTACATTGAATTACATTTTATTTATTCTGTAGCGACTTGTTTTATGTCAGTTAACCCTATGTTTTAGCAGCGTTTTTTCCTTCTGTCTACATATAGCTGCATCTCTTTCCATTGATAATCACTTCAAACTTTTAAATAATCTCCTTCTTGAAGGACATTTGTATTAGGTATATTGCTCCTACTTTTCAGTACTGGAAACATCTGTGATTGATATATGTGGTATACATATTATGCAAGTATGTTCTTCTATAATAGTCTTTTTTTTTTTTTTCTTGGCTAACCTGATCAGTGAAAATGACATCTCATGATTTATCTAATTTAAATTCCTGTATTTGTTGTCTTAGTGCTGCTATAGCAAAACACCATAAATTGGGTAGCTTATATTAAAAAAAAAAAAAAAATTTCTCAGAGTTCTGGATGCTGGGAAGTCCAAGATTAGGGCGCTGGAAGATTAGATTTCTCATGAAAGCCCTTTTATGAGTTGCAGATGCTGAGTTCTGTGCCCTCGCATGAGGGAAGGGACAAGCTAGCTCTTTGGGACCTCTTTTATAAGGCCACTAATCTCATCCGTGATGGCTCCACTCTCATGACCTAATCACCTCTTAAAGGCCTCACCTCCTAAAACCATCATCTTGGGCATTAGATTTGCAACATATCAAATTTGGGGGTAAACAAACATTTGTACCATAGCATTTATAATTCTTATTTGAAAGTTCTATGTATGTTTTGCCACTTTTTTTCTATTAGATTGTGAGATTTTCTTATAAATTCCTTGTTGGAATTCTTCCATGTCAAGGTATACTTTTCTGTTACCTATAGTATAATTTTTTTTTTCCAGTGTGACTTGGATTTTTAAATATGTTTCTGTAGATACTTGAAACAGTTACAAAATTGAACTTTAATACTTATAATTCTTATTGATGACAAGTAATTCTTATGGATCTCTCAGTTTACTGAGAAAAAAAGCTCAAATTATACATTCTCTGTAAAACGTGTTAGACAATGTTAAACTTGGAAATATTCCATCAGTGCAGCTTCTTGACATCTTTCCTGTTTCCTCATAGGAACTTTTCTTGCATTATGATTAGATTATACCCTGCATGTTTATGATAGATCTTCCTTGATGTAAGAAATAAGCAGCCAGGATACTTTTTAAGTTATCATGTGAAGGAAAATTTGCTACAGATAGCTGTCTGACTCACAACAGAATTTGCTTGAGTTAGGAATCCATCTTTGTTATATTTAGGCACTTAAATTCAGGGTTAGATTATTATTATACTATAACCTAGACTTTCCTGGTTATGAAACTTCCATTCCTCAGCAACTGAAGTTTTCCTTCATAAATGATTTTTAATTTAGGTGCAAAGATACTGCTGGCTATTATAAAAATGAAGCATTTAATTGGCTAATGTAATAAGTTACATTATTTGATTGCCTTAGACACATTAGGTCTTTAATAAACTGCTACCTTATAATTTTTCTTTTCCTTTCTCTTAATATTCTCCTTGTATAGATTTATTATTTGGGCTCTGTGGGTCTTATATTAAAAGTTGGGACAGCTTTTCATCTTTAATCTATATGACTAGTTTTCTATTGTTGTGTAAAAAATTATGACAAATCTAATGGCCTAAAACAACACAAATTTATTAATGCTCAGTTTCTGTGAAAAAGGTGTTTGCACACACGTTGAGTGGGTCCTCTGTTCAGCATCTTACCAGGCTGAAATCAAGACATCAGCCAAATCCACAATTTCACTGGAGGCTCTGTGTCCTGGTTCAAGTTAACTAATTGTTGGCAGACATGTTCTTTTCAGGTATAGAACTGAGGAACTCAACTGTTAAAGGCTATTTACAGTTCCATGCCACATGG
>NW_011888819.1:5480440-5513395 GCF_000151845.1 Pteropus vampyrus
TCAAATTATACATTCTCTGTAAAACGTGTTAGACAATGTTAAACTTGGAAATATTCCATCAGTGCAGCTTCTTGACATCTTTCCTGTTTCCTCATAGGAACTTTTCTTGCATTATGATTAGATTATACCCTGCATGTTTATGATAGATCTTCCTTGATGTAAGAAATAAGCAGCCAGGAAACTTTTTAAGTTATCATGTGAAGGAAAATTTGCTACAGATAGCTGTCTGACTCACAACAGAATTTGCTTGAGTTAGGAATCCATCTTTGTTATATTTAGGCACTTAAATTCAGGGTTAGATTATTATTATACTATAACCTAGACTTTCCTGGTTATGAAACTTCCATTCCTCAGCAACTGAAGTTTTCCTTCATAAATGATTTTTAATTTAGGTGCAAAGATACTGCTGGCTATTATAAAAATGAAGCATTTAATTGGCTAATGTAATAAGTTACATTATTTGATTGCCTTAGACACATTAGGTCTTTAATAAACTGCTACCTTATAATTTTTCTTTTCCTTTCTCTTAATATTCTCCTTGTATAGATTTATTATTTGGGCTCTGTGGGTCTTATATTAAAAGTTGGGACAGCTTTTCATCTTTAATCTATATGACTAGTTTTCTATTGTTGTGTAAAAAATTATGACAAATCTAATGGCCTAAAACAATACAAATTTATTAATGCTCAGTTTCTGTGAAAAAGGTGTTTGCACACACGTTGAGTGGGTCCTCTGTTCAGCATCTTACCAGGCTGAAATCAAGACATCAGCCAAATCCACAATTTCACTGGAGGTTCTGTGTCCTGGTTCAAGTTAACTAATTGTTGGCAGACATGTTCTTTTCAGGTATAGAACTGAGGAACTCAACTGTTAAAGGCTATTTACAGTTCCATGCCACATGGCTCTTCCAAAATATGGCAGTTTGATTCTTCAAGATCGACAAAAAAAGAGTCTGCTGCTTCTTGTCATCTCTCTGACTTCTGTCTTTTAAGTCCTCAGATGATTAGGTCTGGCTTACACAAAATAATCTCTCTTTGATGACTTGAAAGACAACTGTTTGGGGACCTCGATTACATCTGCAAAGTTCCTTCACCTTTGCCACAAAATATAATCATATCTTGTTACGTTCACTGTTCTATGCATACTCAATAAAGAGGGACATGCCAGACCATGAGAATGCAGACCATGAGACAGATTTTGGGGTCATACCAGAGGGAATGCAGACCATGAGACAGATTTTGGGGTCATAGAATTCTACCTACCTAAATCTAAAACTTTATATAGACTTTAAAATCAACATTTTTTGGGTGAGAGGAGGGAGGGAGGTTTTGGTTGAGGCAAATTTCTGACTATCTTTCCTTTTCTTTTCCTTTCTGAGAATTAATTTACTCAGATTTATCCTAGGGACTATCTCACTAATTTCTGTACCCTTTAACTCTATTGTTTTAATAATTCTGATGCACTGTTATTGATTTTTAAGTATTTTCTTTAACATTTACTTATATGATTTATTGCTGCTCATTTTTCTTATTTGTGCATTTGTCTTCTATTCTTTTTACTGATATTATCTTTGAATATCTAGGATATAACAGCAAACGATTGATTCAACCTCTATCAACCTCTTTGTCTAATGGATGTGCTGAAGCTTCTGTGGGTAACCATGTAGTTGTGCTTCTTTTACAATGAGACATTTGGATTCATCTTGCTATCACCTTGAAATATTTCCAGCATGCAAACAGGCCTTCAGAATCTTACACTCTGGGTGTAGTTCAGACTTTAATCAAGATGTTTTGCCTTACCAATTTCATTGGTTTTAACAGCCTCCTAACCTCAGCAAGGTGAGCATTCCATTTGGAATTTATCTCCCTCCTCCCAGCTCCAAAAACGTACAGGGAACACCAGGTTTACTGAGTAGTAACCTTGGACCTCATCTCATGCAATTACTTTTGCCAAAGGATACAGTCCAGCAAAGCTGTTGTTCAATCACTAAAAACAGTTGCCTCATATATTTTGTCCATTTTCATAGTTGACTTTCCTAGACAGTAAGTCCAGTGCCAATTTTTACATTATGGCTGGAAGAATTCCCTACAATAATACATACTCAGAAAAAAGTAAAATTATTTTAAGGGAAATATTTGATGAACTCTCTGAAGTTACATATATTAGTATCACAAATGGAATAAAATATATCATTATTAATAATGGATTTGCCATTACTCTGAAAGTTCCTGAAACTTTGACCAGAAATTAGGAAGATAATTGCTATTACAGAATCCTTTAAATAGATGGGCATCAATTAGAATAATTTCCTAAAGGAGATAGGACATTATACTTCACCTGTTTTAAAAATAACAAGTGGGTGCATTCGGGTGAATATCAAGTCATAGGGAGTAAATCATATTTTCCATAGAGTTTGTACTTCTCCACTAGCCACTGTGGATAAAAGACTAGATGAACACCAGGTGGGCTAGAGCTCAGGGTAACAAGCTGTTCTAGAGACCTGAGGAATGAATCACATACTAACTCAGCAGCCAAACCATCCAGAGTGAGAAGACATGATTCTTTATGCTTTTCCTGCCCATTCTCAGTCCCAGTGAAACACTCTGAAGCAAACACAAAACTTTTTTTGAACATACCACCCCGTAAACTATATTTACTGCCTCTTGCTCTCAGTTGTTCCACAACTTCTTGTTTAATCGTTTAACAGTGCTTAGAGTCTGATTAGCAACTACTCTCTCTTTTGCATTGGGTGTTCAACTGAAATGATTTCCGTTTATACTGATTTGACCTTTATTCACTTCTAGAGACTCCTTTACAATTGCTTACTCCTGAAATATTCTCCAAACGACATACTAATATGTTCTCTTGGTCAAAGACGGAGTTTTAAGGTCAGATGGTCAGATGGTATTCCTGCTGGCTGACAGAGAACACTTTTGCCATTATTTTTAGGGACATAGTTTCATATATGTGCCCCTGTGTGAAGTGGTCATGCTTCCTGTATTAAAAGGAGAAATATGGACTAAGTAATATTCATTATGTTTAAGAGGATTTTTCTGAAGATTTTAGGAGGAAAAAAACATAGCAAAATTTACTATGAAAGCAAGATATAAAATAGAATGTAATACAACAATCAGTTGAATTGCAGCCAGAGTGTTCAGAAACTCCAGAATTCATACTCCAATAATTTCTCTTTCTACTAGTCTCAGAAACGTCTGAAAACCACTGGTAGTGTAGATAAGACACTGGTCCAAACTTAGAAAGCATGTGTTAGAATCCTGACACGGCCCCCTTAACTATGTGGCCTTTGTCAAATCAGTTGACTTCTGTGGCACTTGGCTTCTTTCTTATTCAAATAAATTGGCGAGAATAAGAAGGATGTAGATGATTTCTTCATTCTCCTTCAACTATTAAATTGTACCAGGATGATGTCTGTATAATTAGTTATAAAAAAAAATGTAAATATTTAAGACTTTGACAATTAATGAAATTTTGTAATCTGAAATGATAAACTACATAGAGGAAATATAGCCATAACTCATTGTTAAGACACTTTTGCAACAATAATTAAGGTCATTCTCTTTGTATTACAGAACAAATTAAAAATGCAGATAGAACCCTACGATACTCTATAATCATAAAAATGAATGATTAGATTGATACAGATTAATGGTTAATGGCTATAATACATAGTAACTAAATTGTTTCCTGAAAAAATTCCCAGCGTGAATTCATAATAATCTATTACAGGAAAAGCATTTCAATCTTCATATAATCTAGAACTTGACATTTTTTTGTATATTTTTTATTAAATTTATTGGGGTGACATTGGTTAATGAAATTACATAGATTAAAGTGTACGGTTCAATAATATGTCATATATATACATATATATGTGTATGTATATATATGTGTGTGTGTGTATGTGTATATATATATATACACATATATATATATGTATATATATGTATATATATATATGGCACTGTGTTCACCACCCAAAGTTAAGTTTCCTTCTGTCATCTTATATTTGACCCCCTTTACCTTTATCTACCTCCCTTCTTCCCTGCTTTCCCTCTGGTAACCACTAAACTGTTGTCTGTGTTTGTGACTGGATAAAGAAGATGTAGTACATATATACAATGGACTATTATTCAGCCATAAGAAAAGATGAAATACTGCCATTTGTGCCAACATGGATGGATCTTGAGATTATCATGCGAAGCAAAATAAGTCAGACAGAAAAAGTTGAGAACTACATGATTTCACTCATATGGGATATAAAACTGAAAGCAAGACAAAAAAAAATAGAATTTGACATTTTAAGCTGTGATTCTTCTCATTTTCCTAGGTTGATTATATAGAGTGAAAATGATCTCAAAAGAAACTGAAACTTATATCACTAACACTTAATGTAACATCACTTTTTTATAAGAAGCTGCAGGTATGACTCGAGTTTAATAATATGACCTGGGAATAATAAGAGGACACTCTTTTATTAGAACTGTTCATAAATATCCTCCTAGAAGGCTGAACATGGCTGTAATCCTCATTTTGGCCTTGGAAGTTTGAAGACCTCTAAATACTTAAATCTACTTGTATTTCTGTATCTCCTATCTCTCTATGTATCAACGTATCCTCCTATCTATCATCTATATAAATTATATATAGATAGATACACACACCAGTGTGTGATAGATACACACACTGGTGTGTGTATCTATCACACACTGTGATAGTTTTTCAGTGTCAGTCATATCAACAAAGTGATAATGGGTTTATCTAACTAGGTAGAAAGTTAATTCATCCTTACGTGAATGAAATACACAGTAAGTTTTACAGGAACATAAAATCTTGAACTTTCAGACGCTATAAAGAAAAAGGCAAGTGGATGAAATGGATGCACTAAGGTAGGGAAATATAGGCCCAGGGGAATTGTGAACTGTGTCTCTGTCAGTAAAGAGAATGATGTAAGATTTAAGGGTACCTCAAACAAACCTTAGATATTTTCTCTAATGTCTCCTCAAACTCAAGTTAGTATTTATTTTGAATTCACTCTTAAAATAATGAGGATTTTAATATTGTTGATTTATTTTCTCTTTCTTATTTTTTTTTGGCTTCCATAAAACTCTCATATTCCCAGCTTTATTCATTCATTCATATCCATAAATATGTAGTGAGCACCTTAAGTGTTAGTGCTTAATAATGACTACTGAATAAGACACTTCTCTTAGGTCAAGCATATACATCTTTTATCTTCTGTGCTTTTTTCCTATTGCACTCCATTCAATTTTGACAGACTCTATCTCTATGCCATGTAAAAGCTCTGTTTATTTTGGATTATATTTTCATTACTCAAGACCTGCAAAGTCTTTCCACCTACATTGAAAACCACCTACATTGACAACACATCTGCAGCATACTTCAGACTTGTAACTTGTCTTGCTTTATAATCTGTGGGTTACTTTTCTAAGCTAAAGTTGTTTTGTCTTGTTTTTTTTTTTTTTTTAATGGAATAAATCGTACCGAATGATAGATTGTATAAGAAACCAGAGGAAAGGCTCTGTCTGTTCCTAAATAAAGTTGTTTTGTCTTTTTTTTTTTTTTTTTTTTGCTTTTTGCTTTTTAACATTCTGAAAGAGGCTTCTCCCTCTATTCTTGAATATACAGCAATACAATTGAACAGAGCTATGCCATATTTAAACAAGAATATCTGACTTTTTCATGAAATATACTAGGAAGTTTCTAAATAAACATGGAGCTTCCAAGTATACTTGAAGTCACATGACTTAATAGTCAAAAAATCTTTTCATCTCAAACACCTTTTTAGTAAGAGTTTTGATGCTTAAACCTTAATTTAAAATGGATTAAATCAAAAGATGTCTTATTTGAAACTCTGAAATACAGAGATGTGGAAATTCTCTCCAGTATTTGAGCTACAAACCATGCTGCAGCTGCAGGTTGTATTAACACCCTCGAGTCCCCCAGCTTTGTGGCAAGCAGGAAACTGGCAGTAAAGAAATCTGTTTGCCAGCACTGCGGCTGCCTCCTGCTTCCTTGCCATATAGCCAGTTTCCAGTTGCTGCGTAATCATCAAGCATAATACAAGATCAAAACGAGTATGTCCTTAGGTTGATATTTTTCAATCTTTCCACCCAGCAGGTAAACAAACATTTTGTCAATTTTCTCACAGTGGGCTCACTTCCAATTTCGAGAAACTGATTATAGAGATTTCTTTGAAGCCACTAGAAAGGGAGGATGTAGGTCCAGGTTACACTTTGTGGTTACTACTTTGTTGAAGCCTCTCTAAGATTTCTCCTGGAAAGAAAACTGCAGAGGAACCCTGCCATGTCAGTCTGTCACTGGTGATGTGCACACACACTAGAGTTCCACGGCGTTCCAGCGAGGCCTTTGCCCCTGAGCTTGATCTTCAGACCTCAATTAAAGCATTGTGTTCTACTGATTGATAAATGCTTTTATTCATGCCTTTAAAATAACATTCTGATATAAAAAATAAGAGTAATAAGGATGAAATTACTGCAGCATATACATACTTCAATGAACAGGGGCAAAATTTTATTTTTCATGTACACTGTACACTTTACTTATATTTACATAAGCCTTTAAATATTCTTATCACTATATTTAGGGTATGGATATTGTTAGATATATATGTGCTTCCTCTGATAGACTGTAGATGTTTTAAAGGCAGAAAATGTGTCTTAGACATCTTTGGTCAAAAAAATTACCAACTATATATAGTTTATAGTAAATAGTCAATAAATATTTCTTAGTATCTTTATAACTATTAGGAAGAGTCAGTAACAGGATATATTTTGCATGCAGGATAATCCACATACATTCTTATTTTTTCATTTGCATATATAATAATCTTGGCATATTACTATTAATGTTTTTCTCACATCTCTTTACTTTAGTATGGCTTTATATTTTAAAATACAGTAACTTCCATGGTTTTTTTCTGACTAATACTGTTAAGTCCCAAAACAATTCTTAGAAAAATGCATTAGATATATCTAATAATTTTTCAACTTAGGATGAGCTGGGGCTTTGGTTCGCTCAGGGTATTATCCTCACATATTAACCATTGTGGTGGGTATAAGAGTCAACTGAACACAATAACAGTGTGATATGCAAGTAGAAATCACTGTGTTTATTTGCGTTTTGGAAGATATGTTCTAATAGCTACTGGGTGACCTAGTAATTATCAAGTATCCATTATCATTTCCTATGTACTTCTCTGTTCACTGAAAAGAGAGAAATGGCAAACTTTTTTTTATTATTATTTGCAAATAACATTTGAATATCTTATACTTGAAAAACAATTAAAATAGTTTTGAATTTCCTTTAACACTTCCTAAAATCCAGAATTAACCACTGTATCCCAGAGAACAGCCCTCATTCCTTGTTTGTTTTTTTATCCACTCACTATTTTGTGATCCCATCCAGCCTTTTGTTTTAAATTACATCAATATGTGAATGATATCCAAATGTATGTTTTCCATTGTGAACATTTATCCTAACTACAACTTCTAAAAACAACTGCACACTCATTATCACTAACTAGTTCAGATTAATAACCTCAGAGCATGGTATGTAGTCTTTAATCTGGCAAATGCATTATCTTCTATTCCTACCAAGAAGGAAGGCCAATACAAATGTCACATTCATATGTGATTGACAAAAATACATACTAACACTTTTACCCAAAAGCTATAATAATTCTCCTGCTCTTTGTCATAATATAGCCCAAAGGGACCTGAACCATCTGGTCATTCCACAAAACATCCTATGGGTGCATTCTATTTTTGACATCTTGTAATTGGACCAGAAAAGCAAGATGTGACAAACACATTAGAGGCCATCGTAACTTACATGCTCCCTAAAGGCTGAAAATAACTAAAAATGTTCAGATGTCTAATACGTTGCTAAAGTTTTTAAGAAGCAAGTTGTCTGGGGCATGCTGCATTATTGCTTGCAAGCTAGAGGAAAGTTATTGTGTCACAGACCTCCTCCCCTAAACAAAAAGCACTCCTGATAGGCCTTATCAGGTTTTGGATATAACAGGTTCTACCACTCAGATTACTTCTTGGATGAATTCACTGAGTAATAAAGAAAGCTGCTAGATTTATTGGGGCCCAGAGCAAGCAAAGGATCTGCAGAGGATCCATGGCATGGTGTATGTAGTCCTGCATTTTAGGCCATATAACCCAGGAAATCCTATTTTCTTAGAGTTATCTGTGATGGGGTTTATGGCAAAATTTGATGAGTTTTATAATGTAGATTCCTAGTTCTGAAACAAGGTCATGCCATCTGCAGCAGAGAGTTATATTGGCTAAACAGCTTCAGTTTGGCTACTGTGTCCTAGTAGAGATGGAATATCTGACAACAGGATATAATTGACCATGTAGCAGGCACTGCCCATCATCAATCAGGTACAGCCAACACCACCAGGTCGCACATGGGGCTGGCCCAGTCACAACCTCTCTTAACCCAAGGCATCAACTGGCCAGAATTTACAGTTATGCTATACAAGGAGAATGTCCAGACGACCATGTCATCCCCGTCACTGTCTACCGGTCTCTCCTTTAGCTCATAACTAAAGGTATATTGTTGAAAGTGAGTGGGGTAAGTAGATTTCTATTAGGTTTCATGACTAAGGGATAAAGAAGGATAAAGTTCAGACTTGGTTCATGGACACGTTGATTCAGTGTGTGGATGCAAGCCAAAAACAGACTGTGGCTTGGGGTGGCCTTCTAAGGCAGTAGGGGAAAAGTCTTCTAGTGGACAGAGTTTCCATCATTCGCTTTACATGAGATGAATAGTGGCTCCAGCTCAACTCACAGGCAATTCTGTATGACTTGCCTCAATGATTAGAGGCATGGAAGCAGAAAATGGAAAAATCACCAAGGACAAGGCTGTCTACATAAGAGGCATGCAAACTGGCCTACGCACATGGGAATGAAGTGTAATTTCTTTTTATTACCTCTTAGCAAAACAGACAAAGTGATGTCAGCCAGTCACAACTAGCACAGTTCTGGCACACAGGACCCATCTCTGGAGAACAAAGATGTTAAATATTGAGGTTCTGTAGGAGTCCAGCAGCCTGGGTTCTACTCACCAAGATGTTCTAGCTACATACAGCTACTGTTCTAGCTACAGCTACTGCTGAATATCAAATATACCAGTGAGAGTCACCATTGCCAAGCCCCTTACAGAACACCATTCCTCAAAAAGACTAACCAGATACATTGGATCACTGAAATAATCAACTAGAATAGCATTTACAAAGAAAGGGAAGTGATTCATCGTGACTGAAACTGACTGACATATTCTCAGATAGATCTGGCTTTCCTGACACCTGGGCTTAGGCTAGCACCACTCTGTGGGTTTACAGTATTTATCATTGCAAGATCTTGCACAATATTGCACTGGCTAAGAGACACATCTTCGAGAAAAAAAGAGTATAGAAGTGGTCACCTGCTATTGACATCCATTCAATGGGTATGTGACATTGACTCATGCTCACTCATTTACAAAACCAATATTTAAAAGTTCAGGAAAACTGAAAGCTATCTGATGTCACTTTAGTCACTTAAAATTGGCCACAGTGGGAGTATTTATGATATGGAAACTGACACATGTTACACATTAGGACTTTCCCCCACCATAAAGGGTCTACGGTTACATACGTTTACCAGCACAGAACTGGATCTTCTAATCTTATCACATACCATGCTATTCATAGGTTGTTGGTCTAAAAGAGAAATGAAAATGCCTGTTAAAAGGTGTATCTGAGGTGTCATCATGAAAGTAATGTACTACATGATGAGATGGCATCCCCCAGGGAGAACCTCACAGCCTAAATCGATGACCATTGTGTGGTGTTCTGTACTCAACAGGTTGAGTCAATGGGTCAAAAAAACAAGGGGTAGAAGTATAAATGGCCTAATTTATCACAACTCTGGGTAATGCACTTGGAGAATGTGTACTTCTTCAAATTAAAACTTTTGATTTTCTGATTCTAGGCACTTTGGTTCCTAGTAGTGGAACACTTCCATTAGAGCTTTAAGGTATATTTACTGACTGGTAACTTATACCCTCCTGTGCCAAGAGACCAACAGTCAAAGAGAGAAATCAATCACAAGATCCCAGAAGAAGCAATCTACCTTATTAAGAAGTTTGTTTTTCATTACATATTGGAGGCATAAAAAAATACATTGAGGACCAAGGTCATCTGATAACGTATCTCTTGTTAGTAACTTGCTGGATCTTGATAATCAATGAAGTGGTATAGCAGCACAGAGCCTGAAAAGGACATGGTGTCCAGAGGCTCGTAATACTCAAGGATGAGAATCTAGATCATCTTTCCTGTTAAGCCTTTAATATCAGCAGAGGCTCTAGTGAAGGAGGAGAATAACCTTGCACAGGAAGAAACACTCAGGAGCTTAAGACAAGATCTAATAGCAGAGGTGAGAATTCATCCCATTCAGCTTCCTCTTATAAGCTTCTCCGGGAAAGAGACCAACCAGAGTGTTGAAACAGATGATTCCACACATGTTGACCTCGACACATGAAGCTAGAATTTCTGGGAAGCACATGTGGTGGTTTATAATGGTGTACTGCTTAGATACTGCTTCATTCTCCTGCCTATTGAGAATGCTGACTGATGAACTGAAGCCATCTCCAATAATTTCCATCAGCTGAATGAAGTTTTCTCACATCTGGTTGCTCTACAATGACTGGACATCTAATGATTACCTTCATCCAATGACTAGACAACGTATAGGGATCCAAAGTCCAGTCTCTTTAAATCAGTTGAAACAACTCTGAATGTCTTTCTCAGCTTGAGATATTCCCATTTAATCAGTTATAATTCACATCTTCCCTCTGCCCAATGTTTGCAGTGGTTATTACTGAGACCACCTCTCAATCAATTCTCTCCTCTCAAATTTCAGGGGTCAGACTATGTTTTCCAGGGAACTTCACCTATGGTAGATCTTAATATACCCCCTCAATGTTTGTATATATTTGACCACCTATAATGAAATATATTTTCTATAGAAATCTTTCAATTTTATTTTTTTAATTTGTTAATCCTGCAAATAAGTGTTAAAATGTAAAATTTTTATGACTTAATTCAACAGGTAATTAACTGAGTCTCTATCAAATTAATGACATTGATGAATCTTGGGAAACTTGGTGTAAATATGAATAATAGCATCATGGGACTACACAATTTGATGTCGCATTGTAAGCCCACTTTGTATATGTAATTGTCAAACACAGACATATAATGTATCTGACTAATACAGAGCATCATTTTTAATACATAAATCGAAAAGATATTTTAAAAAATAACTTAGCACATTGTTAGAGAGTTTTCATTTGAATTGCCAACATTTACCCAAGAAGGATGAATGTCCACAAAAAAATAAAATGTAGAAATGATTTTTATGATTTTTGATTGAACAAGTTTAAGAGTGAAAAAATGAAAAAAACAAAAAACAAAAAACAACCAGACGTTTATATCTTATAAATATTTTGTATAGTATCTACTACTAATTCACTCTTAGGTTTGAAGAATATAAGACACAATTATAGACACAAACCTGGTTTGTATGCCAGATGCAGATCCTTTTTTTGCAGTATAAGAGTAAAATATTTCAGATTAAAATTATGCAGATCTTCTCATCATAGGTGCTTCCTAAATCTTTCTCAAATGAATGGCTAAATGAATATCTACATAAAAATAATTATCTCTAAATTTTATCTTCGTTAAACAGAAGAAAACAAATTATCATCTAAAAGATTGCATTAGTACAGTTTAATTTTTCTGTAGTAAAATTTCCTCGTTAAAAAGATTTTTCTTTTTCTCCAGAAACTTCAATATGTGTTTCACACAATAAAGGTTGAGTTATGTTAAGTATTTACTACATGTAACACTTGCATACTTAGCATTTGAATAGTCTTCATAAAATATATGTCTGTAGTTTATGGGGATTCTTAGTGTCCAGAGATAGTTTAAATGTCCTTAGAACATAAAGAACTTAAATTTTAAATATATATTAAAAACAAATATATTTTCATATTTTATTAAAGTACAATCTCTTATCAGGAAATCAATATAGTCACAGTTTTTCCCCCAAAAATAAGATATGGGATGTCATTTGATTAAATTCTAAGGAGTTAATTTCAGTACAACAGATCTGGTGACATCTGTGTTTGCTTTTAACCAAAGACATCCACTACAGAGATACAGGCAGATCTTGGTTTTAGCTGAAATTCTACACTCTCTTTCAGCAATAATATAATAAACAATTCAATTAAGCTTGACACACATTTAGAAAACACATTCTGAAATGATTCCTAAATAATTTAAGAAGTCAGGTTGCGTGAGTTGAAGTCCCGTTCATCTTTTACCTGATACACAACCTTTAGTAAATTAACCTCCATATGCTTTGATTTCCTCATCTGTAAAAATAGGCACAATAAAAATAATATTTATCTAACAAAATTATTATGAGGTTATATTTGATAAACATTTATTATATTGCCTCACATTTTATTAAAGCTAAAGAAATGTTTGTAGTTATGTTTATAATTTTCTAGACTTGGATAGACTCCAACTTCCATTTTCTATATGCGTTTTACCTTTCCCGACACCCAGGCTCCTCCCTATTTTTTTTTTCTCATCTTCTCTATCCCGGTGTGAACCAAAGTGGATCCTGCATTTTCTTCCCACTCAAAAAAATGATATTGGGTTATCAGCAGACATATAAAATGACAGCTGGTAAGGATTGAAGATATGGTTTCTCCTGGTATTGGTTCATTGAAAGAGAGGCTATTCTAGAAGGATTTATTTGGATCAATTACATAGCAGTTATATAATCCAGAATCTCATCCTCTGTCAAGTGCTCTCACAGAATTCACAAGCAAGTTACTTGACGGAAAACTGCTTTATTACCACTGTGAAGTTGCTTCACTCAAGATCTCATGTAATTCCTGTGGGTCCCAATTGTATTACACAGTTACCTATTCCAAACACATTTCTTCAAAGAAGAAAAATAGTCTATTTTGCTTTCTATTTGTTCTTCCATGCCCAGTGAATCTTTTGTTTACCTTCTTTATAAAATATCTGACTCGGGGTATTTTATTTTTTCACATCTCTTTGATTCGATTATTATTTGCTAAAAGATAATACCATAACTTAATTATCTGTTCTCCCTAGCACAGTGATTGGCCAATAACAGTTACTCTACAAATGTTTAAATACCTGAATTTTATCTAGAATATCTTATCCTCATAGAACATTTTGTGACATATTCTACATTTACACTAGAAACACTATTTTCCCCTTTATTTTTCCCTTGTTGTATGGAAAAAAGCAGTATTTAGTATGGTTGATAAGAGAGAAAAAAGGTGATTTTATTTCCTACTAGGATAAAAAGCTTATCATAAATTAACAGCTAATTGGCTGTTTACCATGACACATTTCAAAGCACATCAGAGTATTATATGATCTTTAGTTTGTGCACCAACAGTTCCAATGAACTGATTAGTATTACTTCTCACTGTTCATTTCCTTACATAACAATACATCACATGTCTGAGGATAACAGATTGCGGTATAACGTCTTGACATTATCTATTTCTCAAACAGATTCCTACTAGCATGGGTTCAAATGGCTTTGATGCAAACAAAAACACGGCTGTGGTGGAAACTCTTTAATGTGACCCTCGATGAGCCAAATCCTTGTATAATCCCCTTCACTTGAGGATAGGTAAAACCAGGGACTTAATTCGAATTAAAAAAAACAAAAACAAAAAAAACCTAATACAGATGTTGGCACATAAGAATAGGATCCTGCTGTAATGGCATCTTAAAAATATCTTAAATGTGTTAGAAGTTTCTGAACTAGGAAATAGGCTGAGGGTGGAAGAATTTCTATGAGCATGATAAAGAAATGCTAAACCACATGAACAGCCTAGTAGTAGAATTTTGGACATTAAAGGTCTGCTCGTGAGAGCGTAGAAGGAGGTAAGGAGTATGTTATCAGAAATTAAATGAAGAGATATCCTTGTTACGTGGTGGCAGAACATTTAACAAAATTCTCACCTTCACTTATGTGGAGAGCAGAATTTGTAAGTGATGAATTTGGTCATATAACTAAGGAGATTTCCAAACAAAGCCCTGAAGCTGGGGCTTAATTTACATGGAGGGAAGAATTGCTAAACAAAATGTAACCAGATGATTTTGAGGATGATCAGCCTCTCCAGAACAGACAGCACTTTTAATTAAGAATCACTGTCAAGAATGCTGTAGAGACAAGACTGAGGCTAAGACTCAATGATTACACAATCTTTTGATAAAACCTCAGAAAGATTAAAAAGACAGAACATCCAGTCATACAAACGACCTTTCAAGAGATTAAGGGTGTGACTTACAGATCTTCTCATTCAAACCAAAGGGTCATTAGGAAGCTTAAGGGCATTGTACCTCAGCCATCTCAGCAAGAGGCCAAGGAACAGAAAATATTTTCTCAGAAAGATCTGGGATCTTGGCTTTTTGTTTAATAGAGTAAATGATGGGGAAAGCCATGGAAGGCCCAAAAACTACTTTAAAAAATCATTTCAGCAGAAGCATTGCCAACTTAGACCAAAAGCAACTGAGAACATGCAGAACTAATAGAAATTGCCAGACTCCCAAAATTCTAATGGTGGGAAACTGGCTAATAAAACCAAATGTGTTAACTTTCATATGAAAAGAATTACTTAACAAATGGAACTGAAAATGCAGAGAGCATGGCAGAGAGTCATAGATAATTGTTCCCAGGTATTGAAACCTAACCAAAGAATTCCAGCTAGCATTAGACCAGCTAAATTTCAAAAATTCCAGTATCAGGGACATTTTCTTTGCCACCCTTTCTTTCCTTTTTGAACTGCAATGTCTGTATCTAGCATCCTACTCTTGTCCCACCACAGTGTGCCGAGTGTTTTTACGGCAGCTAATTTGCCTGTTTAGTTTCCCAGGTCCGCTGATAGAGTGGAACTGTACCTCAGGAGCCCTGCTTAACAGATTACAATCAAGAGCTTCATCTGCACCTGGAATAAAATTTTAATGATAATATGTCGAACTTTGTACTGATGCTAAAATAGGATAAGACTTGAGAGACTTTGCAATGAGGTGAGTGTATTTCCATTTGATTATGAAACCTCATAGGTCAAGAACAGCATGTGACTTATGGTGAACTAAGGTGACTACCAATAAGTCATATACTTGTTTCTAATCTTTGTGACTCGTTGACAATCACCTTAGTAGAATCCCGCTCCTTGAGTGCAGCCAGAACACGTGGCTTGCTTCTAACCAATAGAACACTAATACAATGACTTTCTTCCCATATTCTTAATTAACTGAAATCACTCTTTTGTGCAGAATCCACTATCTGGCAATACAGATCTATTATGAAAGGGGTAAAATTCCAAGCAGACAAAGCGGCATGTACACTATTAAGTAATAGAAAAGTATATAGTCTATTCGGGAAACTAAGTTAAGTTTGACTGAACCACAGAATTTGTGGAATAAAGAGAGGAGTACATATGAAGTGAGTGAGTGACCAAAGGCCATCATTGATTTTAATTTTCATTCATACTGAATAGTTTGAGTTCACACGGAGGACAGTAGAAGACTGATGAAACATGTAAATAATCATATTTTTGCTCTAGGATTGTGCCATCAAATATGACAGCCAATAGCCACATGTTGGAAATTTACTTTTAAATTGATTAAAATTAAATAAAATTTAAAAGTAGGTCCTAAACTGCACTAGCTACACTGTATGTGTCCTGTGGCTAACATATCAGACGGCACAGATACAGAACATTTCTATAATTACAGAAATCCTACTGAAAATAACTGCTTTGAAAAGGTAAATAGGGATTGGAGATGCAGGGTGGGGGAGGTGGGGGATGGGCAGAGCAAGTGAAAGGGATTCAGGAAGTCATTAAAATAATCCAGTTGAGAGACTGTGGTCACACAAATGTGAGTGAAAAGAAGAAACACTGGCAAGGCTACAAGGGACTAAATGTTTAAGTCCTCCTAAAATGTATATGTTAAATCCTACCCCAAAATGTGGTCATATTAGGGGCGTGATGAGGGATGTGATTAGGTCATGAGGGTGGTGCCCTTATGAATGGGATTAGTGTCCTTATACAACAGACTCAGCAGAGCTTTAGCCCCTTTTGCAATGTGAGGACACTGCAAGACCTTTGCCTCTGACAAGAAGTAATACCTGAACAGCCATTGAATCTGCCAGTGCCTTGACTTTTGACTTCCTATCCTTCATAACTGTGGGAAATAATTTTTTGTTATGTATAAGCCACAAGTCTAGGGAATTTTGTAATAGCAGCCCATACAGACTAAGACAAAAGCCTAGATTGATTTAATAAATAGATGTTAAAAATTGAAGGGAAAAGATTAGTTAGGAAGGAAGCTCTGATCAATAAATCTAATAACAAATCAGATCTGTCTTTGCATGAGGTGTATTTATCTTTAAATGATAATGTGAAAAGTAAAATTTAAGTCTTTAGGTGAGTACACTGCTGTTATCCACTAAAACATTTCACTGTGTTTATTATTCTACTTTCTAGTCACTGAATCCTAATATATTTGATAGCTGTGGGTTACAGTCACAAAAACCAGTGTATTGAATCAAGAAATCAAGCAAGAGTAATGAAGAGATAGAAAGTAATATCTAGTGAGATTAGAAAGCATTGGTGAATTAATAAACTAGGGACAAATCATTTTACTGTGTCTAAGTCACAGAGGGTATCAATCAAAAGCAAGCTATGGTACAGAGGTTAAGAAATAAGTATTTGTGTATTGAGGAAAGAAACTGAAATAATAGTATTGAGTTGACCAATTTAAGATAAAGCCACTCCCAGAAGTCCATCTGGCATTAAGTAGCCTTCACAGTTCCCCAAAAGCAAAAGGAAGCAGTATCACATAATACAAATGAATAATTGCCTAATTAATAAATTTATTTTTGGTAGGCTGTGGATAAATGGCAATGTTATACATAATTATTTAAAAACATGTTGTGTTCTATTTCAAATATAATTGGAAATGTTCAAAAGGGATTTGGTTCTTTAAAACGGCAACCGCCATTAGTGGTGGTTCATTTCACTGAGAGTCAGTACTCCCTAAAGAGTAAACAGTTTTGTGTTATAAATAGAAGCTGTTTTCCAGTACTACGAATTAGGCAGTAATAGGTCAGAGAGGCCTATCTTGACCTAAACTAAAATGCCATAAACAGAGCAAGTAGAACTCACAATTAAAGCATAGAAGAAGACTCTATTTATTTATATGCCACAATTTCTTTAAATTAAAAATAAAATAATCAGAGTTGGATATCTACAGAGGCACCAGGACCTTACTTCTGAAATTCTATCAGTTGGGATTGCAATCAAATTCAAAATAGACACTGAGAATGACATCAGCTTACTCATGTCCCTGATTCACTGATTTTCACATATAATTGTAATTAATTATACATGTTGAAAGCACCAGGATTTGTGTTAAGTTTGAATTTAAAACTGGTAAAGTTACTATGTTTACTTATATCATTGAAAAAAAAGACATAGAATAGAATATTGTTTCTAACAAAACAATGTACACAAATAATATTGTGATGAACAGGGTTAATCAAATTAGTGTATAACATGTCAGCCAATCCCATTTTCTAACATAAACATATTCTATAGATTAAATAAGAAAGTATAATAGTTTACAATTTTTTTAAAAAGTTATATGCCAAGGAAGTTAAAAAGGGACTTTATGTTTATTATTGAATAAAAGAACCAGGAAACATGAAATATACTAAGAGCTTCTTATTTCTCCTTCACAGGATAGACCCATTTAAAAAACATCTTTCCCCATCCATCCATCCATCCTGTGTCTTTGTGCTGGGCTCCTGTAAATACCAGCATGCAAATGTTCCTCTGTGCTCTCTCTTGCTTATTGAGGAGGTCAGTGATCAACCTAAGACTGAAAATTCAAAATTCTTGGTATAGAAGAGTATGTATTCCTAGAGCATATTAAGTATTATGGTGCATTTTTTCAAAATTTCAAACAAGAATTCAGAAAATATTTTATATTTAAAATTTCCTCTTCCATATCTACTCTGGATCAAATAATATGATAGATGCTGCAGACAGAGAACCCAAACATGGTTCCTGTATATGGTACAGTGAGATCGACAGTGAAATCTAAATATTGTGATAGAACTGTGTACAATGTCCACCTTTTACTTGTTTGTTTTCTTACTGCAGTATTTTAAGGGTTCTTTGTATATTTGGGATGCCAGTACTTTATTACAAATGTGTTTCACAAATATTTTATCCCAGTTTGTAGCTTATACAGTCCATGTTACTCTATTGAAATTATTATCGCAATCTGCTTACTTTTGCTGGTTTTGTCACTGTTCTTGTCCACATTTACCTAAGGGACTCTGTGTTCTGTGTTTACTGTGATTCAGATAATCTGTTGCGCACCTTCTGCCTCCACGATAGGATCAATGGAATTCCATGTCTCATAGGCAGAAAATAAATTTTGGCACCAACCTCCCCATCTCTATTCGCTCAACAACGACCCTGATCTTTATGACACGATTTTCTTAGCATATTTATTGTACAGAATATCCTTGCTAAACCTGATCGTGATCAAAAAAAAAAAAAAACCTATATATTTGAAAGCACGTAACCTATTATCTGTCAGGGCAATAGACAGAGCTGCATATTCCATGATAAACTGCAACTTAAATTACCCTAATTTACCCTATTTGCCCAAGTAGGAACTCCAATGCATACACAAAGTATTCCTCCAACTTCCAGCAAGTATTCCTAGAAGACCCAGGGGAACATCATACATGCACACAGAAATATGTGCTCTCTCATTCTGCTGCAGTAAACCAAGGTATGCTGAGAGTGGCTGCTGCAGCCCTGTCAGACACGGGTCCTCCTCCCTCTACTTCACAGCACTGGTCAGGCATTGTTTTCTATCCCCAGCAGCGGATGCCACCAATTAAGAACATTTTTTTCTAGGTACACCTGACCATGCTTGGCTATTTCTTCCTTTATGATAAGTTCTATCCTTGAAAAAAATCATCCTCACACTAAAATGTATTTCTATAGGGTTTAAACACCAATTTAGATCCCTTAGAATCCCAGGAGTAAACCTGACTTCTTAACTTCCGTGAATACAGACTTGTCAAGTGCCTTTTCTCCAGATTGCCAAGTACGCCCACACAAGCATTAACTTTCATCATTGGGCAGAAGAAGAAAGTTATGTCAAGCTGTGAGTTACATGAGTATGTATCTATCCCAGCTGCAGAGAATCAGAGATGACAGAGTTAAAAGGATTCTTCTTGTCATTATAAGCTTTAAAGATGAAGGAATGAGATCACGAATCAAGGAACGTAGGTGGTCTCTAGAAGCTGGAAAATACAAGGACACGAATTCTCCCCTATAACCTCTAGGAAAGAATAAGCTCCATCAAAGCTCAGTTTTACCCCAGTGAGACCTACATCATATTTCTAATCAACCATACTATAAAAAAATATTAATTTTTACTGTTTTAAGTCACTGAGTTTGTAGCAATTTGCTGTCGCAGAAATAGAAAACAAATACAATATCTGAGTTAATCCACAGCATGGCAGGAAAAAAACACACATTTGAACCAAAGCCAATCTGACTTCATAATCCACACATAATAATTACTCACCACATATTATGTGTCTGGGGATGATCTGGGTGCCATCAATGCCCATATAACTAATCTTGTCTTATGTCCCATAAGATGTAGACTTAGTGGGAAAATGTGAGACTTGCCCCAAATTTTCCATTACATATTGAGAGAATCAGTGAAAATTGGCTGTAGAAGATATTATTAACATATTATCATGGTTCTACCATTTACTAATTGTTTAACTTTGAACAAGCTACTCTATTTATCCAAGTGATAGTTTTAGTAACTGTGTAATGAGATGATAATATTAAATAGTGCTGTAATATGTATATAAAATAATTATTCATTATGTACTTGTATTATTTAAAAGGCAAAGGACAAGTATTGCACTATGAAAGAACTCAGCAGGTAAAATGAAAACCAGATGTCCTGGCACTTAAAAGGTGACCAATAACTTTTATATTACTATTAAAATTACATGATAGTCTTGCCTCTCTTGCAATTTCTTGTCTCTTCTTGCTTTTGCTATTGTCATTTTCGATATTAATTCATTCGTTCACTCATTTAATTTTTCTTTTATTCAACAAATTTTATCAGGTTCATATTACATACCAAGTATTGTCCTAGGTTCTCAAAGTCCAAGATTAAAACAAAGTCCTAGAACTCAAGGCGTACATACTCTAGAAGGGACTGACAATAATACATATACATGTATAAACTAATGTGTTACAGAGCTCTTTTTCCATGCCTTGTGTATCTCTTTACCTCTCATTCTGTTAATATTGCTATCTTAATCAATTTAAAACAGGAAAAAAATGTTTAAAAAAATGATCTAGTAGTTCTTAGAGAAGCAATGATTTGATCTGAGTAGAAAAATTTTCTTCTATATGTGTATAAATGTGCAAGTTTAAATTGGGAAAGAAGCAGTTTACCAAGAGTAATTTTAGTTCTAAATAATTGGGTAAAATTTAATCATTCATAAATGTGAATTGGTTTGATATGTGTTCTAAAAAAGGTAAGACACCAATTAGAACTGTTGAAAAATCAGTATTTTTTTTTTTGCCTAGTTGATAAATGGGGATATAAATTACTTTATAATTTTTATTATGTCTAGTGAATTTGGGTCGGTGATGTTTATAATGCATTATCTGATCAGCAAATTTTAAGAATATCATTCTCTCAGATCTCATTAAAATAAGCTAATAATTATCAAGCAGCCATTTTTGCATGTGAATATGATAAATAATAGGAAATGTGGAAAATGCCAAGCTGAAAATAAAACTCTGGGGGTGAGCAAAGATCTAATGAAATAGATAAGAAACTAAGAATATAAAGAGTAAATTGCATGTTGCACATTTCACTGGTGTCTCACAAGTCTATCAGAAATATTTGTGTTTTAATGCCTTTTCTACAGATATAGAACCTATCATAGGGAACAAAGGTTGTAAAGAGCAATACTATAACTATTAAACATGACTCCATCATTTAACTGAAAATGTATTTTCCAAAGCAGCATATTTGGTAACATTAGTATGTTGCCTTAGGCAATAAAGGGGTTTAGGAAGAGCAACTGCTGAGTAAGGTGCAAGGCATTCTTTGAGACACTCAGACAGTATATTACACTGTTCCTATTACATAGATATGTTGTTTTCCATTTATAAGGTAGTTTAAAATGTGATGATCCAAAATGAAATATGTGACTTAAATATTGTGGCTCCTAAAATTAAAAATAAAAGAGACTTAAAGTAATTTTCTAAATTTTAAATGTCTAAAAACTGCAAAAAGATCTAAAAACTCTTAGAAACCTGTAAGAAATCAAATTAGATTTCTCCACAGAGTAGGAAATCCAATGTTCCAAGACTAAGCATACTGAATAGAGTTGCCGAGACATATAAAATCAAGGTGAACAGCTCAATCCTTCATATTAAAATGAATAGGAGAGCAAAACATTCATATAACCTAGGAAAGATTCGGGGTTCCTCACTGCACCTTAATGAAATTAATAGCTATGTGGGATTAATAGTCTATTCCAGAATTTAATGTCTGCCCAACATTCTTGTCTTGCAAATGTTTGTATACATACGTGCATGTTTAGAAACAATCAAGCAATTATAGAGATGCATATACAAGAATATTGCTGATATCAAGAGTCTTATGAACTACTCATGCAAACTGGGGACATAATTTAATAAGAAATTAGAATATTATTTCTACAGAATTTTCACTATATCAATTTCCAACAAATTGAACAAGATTATAAAAGATCAGCTCTTTTTAATAATTGAAAATTAAAGACCTTATAATGATCCAATAAAGCATTTTAGCTAATTAAATTATGACCTATTCTTTTATCTGTAATGTAGAGTCATCATGTGTCTCTTGTAACAGTCAGCGTTACACATGGCCTACATGGATGTACTTGTTACAGCCTCTGTTATTTCTTTCAGCTTCACAAATATATGATCTTCAATCTCACTCCCAAACCTGCCATTCCTGCCTGCCTTAAATTCTTCTCAAATCTTAATCTCTTTCCAGGTTCTGAGGCATGGCATTACTGTTTTCTTTGTCTGGAAATTCTTTAATTCCTTTTCTCTTTGGCTAAATTTTCTTGGTTATCTAGAAATGTTCAAATGTTCGACCATAATGAATGTTTATAATAACTACTCTTAATGGGGAGATACATTTAATTATTTATTAAAATCTCTGGTACTTGAAATATTCATTATATATTCAAATGTAATTGGATAATGAAAGGCATTTGTTTCACATTATGTATTTATAGGAGTTAGAATTCAACTCCTCATGCCAACGACCATAGAAAGTGCATATGCATAACTGGGAACATAATTTAATACAGAATAAATTGATAATAGGATGGCTTGCAAAATAGTATGGTCAGCATGACTTTTTTTAAATAATAAATAGATATTATTGTATTATTTAGAGCCATCCAATACTGTATTTGAGTCTAATATCTTCCCATAAAATCTACATGAACTTTGACATTTACGTAACGTCACTGAGTCATTATTCACACCTAGAGTTCAGTATTGGACCCTGCATTGAGACATCTTTAACTAGTACAAAATATCTTCTTTTGTGTATGCAGGAAGTAGATAGCCTATCTAATTTACTTTTAACTATAATTAAATATATTTTTACACTTATTCTGACATCAATTTTTATTTATATAAGCGCTTCAAATCCCATTAACTTTAACGATTTTAACTGTATTTTATTAATATATCCTATATTCATTTCCATTTTTAAAAAATGTATTTAAAACTCCAGTATTTTATCACAAACTATAACACTTGCACTTATTGGTTTATGAAAGACCAACTAATGACTTCTTCTCTTTGAATCCTGGAATGAAAGGGTTCAGGGAGATTTTGATATGTAGTCAACCTGCATTCTAGATTGAGATTATAGCTTCCAGGTAGTTGATTTATTGTTTTAGTTTTCTTGGGCTGCCTTAACAAAGTACCACAAACTGGGTGGATTATAAAACCCAGTTCTAGAGTCTAGACAATTGTCATGAAGTTATTGCTAGGGGTTGGTTCCTTCTGAGGGCTACAAAGGAAATCTATTCTATGCCTCTATCCTAATTTCTGATCACTTCAAGCATGCTCTCTGTGTAGATGGCATTCTCCCTTTGTCTTTAGATCATCTCCCCTCTATCTATGTCTGTCTCTGTCTCTACATTTTCTCTTCTTATAAAGACACATGTCATATTGGATGTGTCTTTCATCCAATGACATGACATCATCTTAATTTGATCATTTGCAAAGACTATTTCCGAATAAAGTCATATTCACATGTACTAAGGGGTTAGCACTTGAGCATCTTTTGTGGGGACACAAATCTTACCATAACAGCTGTCTATTGCAAAGATTATCTTAGTGATTATTTCTTGTCTTTGAAAAAAATTTTGAGATTATAGTAATCTTGGATTCGTTGCTTAAATGAAACTTCCAATTATATAGTTAGTTATATTTTCTAAAGTGATAGGCAGTGTTATGATGATTAAATAAATGAAGTCTAATTCTACCTGTTTAATATGTGGGTAGAATCTAGGATTTAATTGTGTGACAACCAGTATTTAGTAATTTTGGAATATATTATTTTGCCAAATACGTACTTACAAAAAAAAAAAAAATCTACGTTGGTCCATTAAGAAGAGTCTCAAAAGACTGCATTGCATTGAAATAATATAAAGTAGCATCTCATACCTGAGTACCAATAAGTAGCATGAATCAGAAAAGCACATCCATAAAACTGAAAGAGTTCCAAAAACATCTGGTACTCACTATTGGAGAGCACCAAGTAACTAAAACATGAAGCAACAAGAATGTGGGAAGAAAATAAATGAATGGTAGGGGGCCAGTATTATACTACTTTTCATGTTAGAAATTATTTTGCCCCTAAACATTAGGATAAGTCATAAAGGTCGAGCAGAGAGCAGAAACTTTGAGTTTGAGAACTGACACAGAAGTAAAATTTTGTTTTGAGAAGTAAAAAGGCATATGAGAATATGAGAAACATCCCAGAAGATTCCAGAAATATTCCAGAATCTGAGAAACAGAAATCATGGCGAAAATGACCAAGAGACATGACCCCAATATTCTGAGTGCTTTGATACTATAGGTCATTGGTAAATCTCAAAAACAAACAAACAAACAAACAAACAAAAAAACAAGTGGACAAGAGGCTAAAAACATTAGTCAGAAATTGCTAATTGACTGAAAATGACTTTTCAATAGTCTAATGTTGCACAGGAGACAAAAGTGGACTGCAGGATAAGTAATGAGAAAGAACAGCAATAAATACCCCACACACTCAGTTGAGACTTCTAAAAAGCTATGCCCTAAAATAAAATTGTAACCAAATAAACATAAGCCTTACAACACAGGCTCAAAAAGTCTAGGTTGGTTATTGAGACATGATAATATGCCCTTATTCCACCAAAAAGCAAGGTAATTATTCCCTAAAGAAAATAAAACTAGCTGGGCCTTTTTAAAATTTCATATATAGAGTGTAATATGCAAGAAAATATGCCCAATGTTAACATGAGACAAAAATTTTGAAAAAAGAAAAAAAAAAGGGAGAAAAACGCTAAAAAATAAAATGAACCAAAAGCAAAAATTGAAAAAAAACCGAATAAGAAAATTAAAAAAGGTCAAAAAAAAGGAACAACAAAAACAAAAAATAAAACAAAAAAAATTTAAATCTGCATTTGCTACCTGACCACTGTGTGTGATGCCTGCTACTAGACCAGCAGGAATACAAGTTAACTGGCCCTCAACACTACGTGTGGGTAAGTCAGCTTTTATGTAATGAAGAGAAATATATTGCAGTTCAATGGGGCAACCAATTCTTGGATTTCCATTTCCCAGTATTATCTATAAATGAGCAAGTTCAACAAATGAAGCCTGATGAGAATATGATAAACAGGACATCAGATATGAAGTTCTAAGTCAACTAAAATGACAAGCTAATTTTACTTGGCAGAAATGTTACTAAACAGGAGGTGACACTATAGCAGATAATGGGAAATAGAGATTATGATTATAGATTATGGTCTCAGGACCAATGGCAACAACAGAACCTAAGGGTTGTCACATTAACCCTTCTCTTATAATTTTTATTCCAGAAATTATAATTAAATGGAATCTTGGTGAGGCTGAGCCTAGATAAAGTAAAATAAATGGGAGAAGCCATTGACTCTGTGGTCCAAGGAGAGACTGTGTTGGGTGCTATCATTCACCAGGGTTCCTTTAGCAACTGACAGAGCCATTCCCCAATTTCAGTCATTGCTGGCTAATAAAATTTGCAGTTGTCCCCTTTTCCATATAATTGCTAGAATGTTGTCCTCTGTGGTGCAATACGTACTCCACGACTTCCTTGTGGTAGCAGTCTGAAGTTAATCACAGATGAGATCACATTTTTTGCTTTAACTTGTTCCTCTGATCTTCTTCTGAGAGAATTCACCCCCCAAAACATATAAGCTCCAGTGACAGAGAATATGACATAAAACCACTTCCCAACCTGCTCTATTACCCCAGGATAACCTTAATGCAAAATACTAATAAAGACATCACATCAAAGAATATATAGGCCAATAGTTCTCAAGAATACAGATAAAAACACATTAAAAATAAAATGAAAGTCAATGCAATTTACTTACATATAAACACATAATACATCTGAAACAAACAGATTTCACACTAGAAATTTAATAATAATTTAGCATTCAATAACAATGAATGCATATCACTACACAAATATAATCATCACAATAGTTAGAAATATTAATGATTTTCTTAATCTGTTTAAAAGAAACATTAAACAAACCCATTCTAAATGTTCAAAAATGGCATTTTCTACTGAGGTTAAAAGCAAAACAAGTTTAGAAGCAACATGACTTCTATTCGACAACTTCTGTCAATGTTTCTAGGTAGTACAATAAGACAAAAGAAAGTAGTATGATTTGGAAATGGAGAAATAAAATTGTGTTAATATGCATATAACAATGTATACGTCAAAAATATCAAAAGCACCTACACATAAAATGAGAGTTAATAAGTGCATTTAGTGAGTTCTCTGAACACAAACCCAATGTAAAAAGTGATAGTCTATATATGGTGGAGGCAGAGAAACAGATTTTAAAACTCATTGAAACCATTTACTAAAGCATTAAAATACAAAATATATAGGAATAAATCTAATGAGAGATATATGAGAATGCTACACTAAATGTGCAAAATATTTCTGAGATAATTTAAAGGAAGCTTATGTAAATTGAGAGACAAACTTGTTCATGAAGTAGAAAGTGTACCATGTTAAATATGTCAATTCTTGATAAGTTTATTGATCTACAGACTCAATGTTATTGCAGTCAAAATCCCAGAAGAATGTGCATGGGGGTGTGTGTGTGTGTGAGAGAGAGAGAGAGAGAGAACTGGGAAGTTGTTTCTAAGTTTTAAAAGGCAAAGGTCTTAGAACCATCCATATAATAATGTAAAAACAAATATGGGGTTCTTATATAATGTGCCAAGTCTATATTAAAGCTATAGAAATTAAGTTAGTGTACTGTTGACGTAAGTGTAGAAAAACATATCAATAAAATAGAATGTGAGTTTTGAGAAAGGCCCACTCATTTATGCTGATGTAATTTGTAACAAAGTGCTATTGTACTGCAGTGGGAATCATTTTTTCAATAAGTGGTTCAGGGTTAATTGGATATCCATTTGAAAAAATAGACACCTCTACTTCACAGCATAGTAAAAAGAAAATTCGAAAACGTAAATATCTAGAACAGTTTAAATGTTAATATCTTTACAGAAATACAAAAACTAAAACAATTAAGACTAACAAGAAATACTAAACAGAAAATGGATTTGTAAATTGGATTATATTAAAATTATAAATTTCTGTCCATTAAAATATAGCATAGTGACAATGAAAAGACTACCCTTAGTACAGAATAACATATTTGCATTATATAATGCTCTTGTAAATTGTTCCTATAATTCAGTAAGAACAATTTAGACAACACAACAGAAAAATGGGCAAAAGATTTAAACAAATTCTTCACAGCAGATGCTATTCTATAATCAATCAACTTATTAAAAAGTGTGCAATATTACTGGCCACCAGAAAAATATGAATTTAAACTACTTTGAGAAGTTATAACATACCCGTAAAATTGGCTAAAATTAAAAAAAAATAATTAAATGAATGCATCATGTTTAAGCAAGGATGCAGAAAACAAACAGATTGGAACATGTACACATCATTGTTTGGAGTGTAAAAACTGACAAAACTTTAAAAATTGTTTGGCTTCATTTATTTAGTTGAACATTTGGATGCCCTATGATTTTGTGATTTTATTCACAGATATATACCCAACAGAAATGCATATCTAGATGTACTATACCTATGTTTAAGAATATTAAAGCAGTGTTGTTACCAATAGCCGGTACCAGAAAACAAAATAAATGCCCATTAAGTTTACTATATTAATAAAATAGAATATTATGTAGCAATAAAAATGAACATAATGAACAACAACACTGATAAACAAGTAGAAATTTTAGCACTGGAAGCCAGACACAGAAGGAGTACTATTTTATGTTTCTAATCACTTACATTCTAAAATAAAACAATTATGGGTAACAGAAGTCAATAGTTAACATTGACTTGGGGGAGCAAAAATGAAGGAAACTTTAGGATATATGTAAAATATTTGTGCTCCTCTTGTTTGTGAACTTTCTTGTATAATTTATACTTCAATAAAATAAGTATAGTCTTAAAAAAAGAAAATCCTAGAGTATGCTTCCGAAGTACAGTGCATTTAAACTTGAATCACATAAGCGCACATGTTTAACTTAGTTAAATATAATAAAAAACTGAAAATAAAAAAAAGATATTTTGAGCTGAATGATAATTAAACACTAAATATAAAATCTGTGATAAATCTGAAACCACTCTGAGAACATTTATAACCTTTAAATGTTGTTAGAAAAGAAGTCTAAAAAAAATTGATCTAACATTCTTCTCAAAAAGTCAGTAATTTAATAACAAATAAAACCCAAGAAAAATGGAAAGAATAATAAAAAAACAAAACAAACAAAAAGAAACAAAAACAAATAGGGGAGAATGTTAGATGTATGAAAACATCCTAATATTTTAAAATATTTAAGACATAGAAATAGTAGAATGGATGAAACATAGCATTTTTAACAACTATTAAAACAGAAGAAATGCCTCCACATACTCCTAAAGAACTGAGAGAAAGATGTACAAGAAATTTTATACCAATGGTAAGGAATTAGAGATGGAACAGATGTTCTATTAAAGCAGCTGTCCTATTTCCAGATAAGTAGAGGACTATCATTTACCATCTGACCCTTTCTTCCTCCTCATCTTTTCCCTTCGGAGTATCATAGCATTTTTTGATTTATGTGCCAGTGTGTGTGTGTGTGTGTGTGTGTGTGTGTGTGTGTGTGTCAACGCGTGAGAGACAGAGACAGTGCGCGAAAGAGCTGTGAGAACATTTAAGATAGTCTTAGCAACTTTCAAGTATACAATACAGTATTGTTATCTACAGTCACCAGAACTTATTAATCTTAAAACTGCAAATTTGTAACGTTTGACTTACATTTCCCCATTTCCCTTATCCACCAGTCCTTGGAAACCACATCTATTATTTATTTCTATGAATTTGGCTTTTTTAGATTCCATGCATCATACAGTATTTGTCTTTCTCTACTGGAATTATTTCATTTGGCACAATGCCCTCAAGCCTCATCCATGTCGTCACAAAGGACAGGATTTCCATCTTTTTATTGCTGGATAATATCCCATTTATTTATGTAATTTTTTTAATATCCATCCATCCTTCAATAGACAGTGAGGTCGTTTTCATGCCTTGACTATTGTGAATAATGTGGCAGTGAACGTGAGGGTTTTAACACAGGAGCCCCAGGCTTGAAACTTGTACCTGGTTTTGAATATTCTGGAAGAACCACCAGGAGGGCCAGAGGGGTGAGAAACGCCATTTATTCCTCACGAGGCAGGAAAGCTTCAGCAGAACTTCAGGGAGAAAAACCGCTGACCAAGAGCAAGCAGAGTTTTTCATGCACACAAGAAGCGGGGGAGGGGTTATCTCATTGTGGGAGCAGCAGCCTTCCCAGAAGGATGGGAGCAAGATGTGCTGCTTGGTTACAGGAGGAGATAACGTCCATGGGAGCAGCAGAAAACATCCTTGGAAGTAGATGCTGCTAAAGCTCTTTGTGTAAGGCCTTTCTTGGCTGTTGGCCTGGCAGCTATCAGTCTTCTATGTATGTGGAGGGGCTCTGTTCTGAGTTAATCGTACAGGGATGCAAATATCACTTCAAAATAGTGATTTCATTTTCTTCAAATATATATTCAGCAGTGGCATGGCTGGATCCTACGATAGTTTTATTTATTTTTATACTAAGAAGCCACCATACTGTTTTCAAGAATGTCTGTATCAATTTATATTCCTACAAAAAATTACATAAAGATTCCTTTTTTCCCACATCGTGACCAACACGTTTTTTTGACAACAGCCATTCTAACAGGTGCTAAGTAATATGACATTATCATTTTGATTCCCATTTCCCTGTTGATTAGTGATGTTGAGCGCCTTTTCAGGTTCCTGTTGGGCTTCGTATGTATTCCTTGGAAAAATGACTATTCAAATCCTGCTGATTTTTTATTCAAATTATTATTATTTGCTAATGAGTTGTAGGAGTTCCTTATATATTTTGGATATTAACTCCTTATCAGATTTATGGTTCGTAAATATTTTCTCCATTCCATTGGTTGCCTTTTTTTCCCATTCATTGATTTTTTTTCTTTTTTTTTTTTTTTTGCTTTGTGGAGTTTGTTTGATAGAGTCCCACTTGTTGATTTTTATTTTTGTTGCTTGTGCTTTTAGAGTTATATTTTTTTAAAAATCATCACCAAGACCAATATCAATGACCTTTTCTCATATATTTTCTTCTAGGATTTTTAGGGTTTCAAGTTTTACATTTAAGGCTTTAATCCACTTTAATATTTGAATGGAATAAAACAGAGGTCCAATGTCATCCTTTTGCGTTTGAATATATAGTTTTCTCAACATCATTTATTGAAGATTATCCATTCCCCATTCTCTTCAAACATTATTAGCTTACCATATAATGGGGGGCTTATTTCTGGGTTCTCAATCTGTTCCATTGGTCTATGTATCTATTTTTACATCAGTACTATATTGTTTTGATTACTACAACTTTTCCTTTTAATTTTGAAAAGTTAGACATTTATACAATCCGTAAAGTGATCTTCTCTATTACTCTAGCACCCATCTGGCACTACACACAACCATTACGATAATATCAATTATATATCCTATCCTATACTCTAAATCCCCAAAACTGTTTTGTAACTACTAATTTGTACTTTATCTCTTCACCTTTTTCTTTGTAATATAGTTTAAAATTAGAAAGTGTGATACCTCCTGCTTTGTTCTTCTTTCTCATGATTGCTTTGACAATTCCGGTTCTTCTGTGATTCCATATAATTTTTAAGATTTTTTTTCTATTTCTGTAAAAAAAAAAATGTCATTGAATTCTTCATAGGCATTGCCTTGAATGCATAGATGGCTTTGGGTAGCATGGACATTTTACCTTCTTGGTTAAGTTTATTCCTAAGTATTTTATTGTTTTTGACATTATTATAAATGGGGTTTATTTCTTTTTCAGAGAGTTCCTAAGTCATTATTGGTCCTTTCAGATTTTCAATTTCTTCATGATTTGGTCTTGGCAGATTGAATGCTTTGATTTCGTATTGAGTTTGTATTCCGTAATTTTACTGAATTTGCTTATTAATTCTAAAATTTTGGGTGTAGTATGTAGGTTTTTTTTGTAGACAAGATTATGTCATCTGCAAGCAGGGACAATTTTACTTCTTTATTTTCAATTTGGATGTTTTATTTCTTTTTCTTGCTCAACTACTCTGGCTAGAACTTCTAGTACTATGTTGAATAGGATGGTTAGAGTGGGCATCCTTGTCTTCTGATCTTAGAGAAAAGATTTTAACCTTTCACTGCTGAGTCTGACAATAACTATGGGTTTCATATATGGTCTTTATCATATTGAGGTACATTCTTTCTATACCCAAATGTTGAGAATTTTTATTATGAAAAAATGTTGAATTTGGCCAAATGCTTTCTACGAATGCACTGAGATGATCATATGATGTTTAGTCTTTATTCTATTAATGCGGAATATCACATTTTTTGATTTGCATATGTTAAACCATCTTTGCATCTCAAGGATAAATAACATTTGATCCTGGTGTATGACTCTTTGAATGTGCTTTGAATTCAGTTTGGTAATATCTTTATTAGAATTTTTGCACCTACAGTCATCAGGAATATTGACCTATGGTTTTCTTTTCTTGTGTCATTATTTGGTTTTGGTATCAGGTTAATCTCAGCCTCATAAAATGAATTTGAGAGTGTCCGCTCCTTTTCCATTCTTTTGGAAGAGTTCAGAAAGTTCCCTGTTAATTTTTCTTTAATGTTTGATTGGATATCCTAGTGAAACCATCAGGGACTGGGCTTTTCTTTATTGAGAAGTTTTTGACTACTGATTTATTCTCCCTAGTCATTATTGGTCCTTTCAGATTTTCAATTTCTTCATGATTCACTGTTGGCAGATTGAATTCTTTGAGGAATTTATCTATTTCTTCTAGGTTATCCAATCCATAGTAGTCCCTTATGATCCTTTGTATTTCTGTGGTAACTGTTATAATGTCTCCTCTTTCATTTATAATTTTGTTATTTTGAGTCCTAGTTACTTGAAGTATAAAGTTTTTTGTTTTTTGTTTTTTGTTTTTTGTTTTTATTTGAGGTATCCCTATTTTCTCAATATGTGCATTTATTGCTATAAACTTCCTTCTAAATACTGCTTTTGCTCCATCCCATCAGTTCTGGTATTATGATAAAATGTATGTTTGTTATGTCGTATTTCTATGATGACAGGAGTGTCTCCCCTTGAATCTCTGGGCTTGCAAGACCACACAGACTGTGGCTGGAGAGGTTAGACAAGACATGGGCCCTTGAGAGGTCCACGCTTCTCCTTGTTACAAATGAATATCATTTAATCTTTATTCTTCATCTGAACCTAATTCTGCATTTCTGGAAGAGCATATTGGTAATCAACATTTTCTGTCCTATTCACATTTTTATTTTAGTGTTCAGGTCTATTACAGTATTTTTCACCAAATCAATAATAAAAACAATAAAATACCTTAGATTTTGCATGTACATATTTTTTAATCATCATATCTACTTCCATCTGCACAGTTGGGAACCTACAACTAACCTGAGTTAGTGCTTTGTCATAGTAGGCATTCATAAAAAAATTTGTACATTAAGCTTGACTATTTAGACTTCCAGTAAGGAAGTACTGAAGACATGGATAACTGTCTCATTTTATTATACAGTACTAGTTTGATGTTTACTATAAGGAATAAAATGTATAAATATGGTTATTAATGATTAGATGAATTAATTTTCATATTCAGATTGCCTTTTATTTTCTATTATTCCATAGAACACTTGTAAAAATTACAAATTACAATAAAACACTTAGCTTTCTTTTATAATTTCATTTTTT